>NW_027397068.1:33709341-33777158 GCF_003265705.2 Callorhinus ursinus | reverse complement strand
TATTATGCAGCCATCAAAAGGAATGAGATCTTGCCATTTGCAACGACGTGGATGGAACTGGAGGGTGTTATGCTGAGTGAAATAAGTCAATCAGAGAAAGACATGTATCACATGACCTCACTGATATGAGGAATTCTTAATCTCAGGAAACAAACTGAGTGTTACTGGAGTGGTTGGGGGTGGGAGGGATGGGGTGGCTGGGTGATAGACATTGGGGAGGGTATGTGCTACGGTGAGCGCTGTGAATTGTGCAAGACTGTTGAATCACAGATCTGTACTTCTGAAACAAATAACGCAACATATTATAAGAAAAAAGGAAAAGAAGAAGATAACAGGAGAGGAAGAAAAGGGGCGTATGTCAGAGGGGGAGACGAACCATGAGAGATGATGGACTCTGAAAAACAAACTGAGGGTTCTAGAGGGGAGGGGGGTGGGGGGATGGGTTAGCCTGGTGATGGGTATTGAGGAGGGTACGTTCTGCATGGAGCACTGGGTGTTATGAACAAACAATGAATCATGGAACACTGCATCAAAAACTAATGATGTAATATATGGTGATTAACATAACAATAAAAAAAATAAAAAAAAAAACCTATTGGCTGCACAATTAAAATGTTTACATTCACTGTATTTATAAATTATACTTCAGTAAAGTTAATTAAAGTGTCTGTTTTTTGAATTCAAATCTTCCTTCAGTGAGAGTATATCTCTATTCACATTTCTTACTTTCTTCAATAATATTTTATAGTTCAATAGCTTTTCAGAACTTTATTAGTATTTTATAATCTTGGTGACTATTGTCAATGAGTTATTAATTTTCCCTTTCTGTTTCTGATTATTGCAAATATGGAGAAACCCATTGATTTTTATGTATTAATCTGGTATACAGCCAACTTTCCAATAGTCTTATTCATTTTCATAAGGTTTTAATAAATTATTTTTCATTTTCTAGTAATGGTTATATCACCTACAATTGAAGGAAAATTGTGTTTTTTTCTCTATTTGTCTTGAATTTATTCTATTCTTGCCTCATTGTACTACCTAAATCTTCAAAAAAAGTTCACTGATTTTGCTGACTGTAACCTATATTTTTCTGATTATCATATGAATTTCAACCTCTATTGAGTATTGGTAGTCTTTATATTCTTTATACAATTTCCTTCTATTTTACTTAACACGTTTTATGACTAATAGCTGCTGAATTGTATCAAACTCTTTTTGATCATTTGTTGATTTAGATGTTTTTTCTCCATTAATATTGATGTAATTTTTCATTCAATTAATAAATATTTATTGAGCCCCTATTGTGTTCCAGACACTTTTCTAGTCTGTAAGGGTACAATAGTAAAATAAATCAATGGAATAGAAATTTACAAATACATAAGCACAGGGAATATAAAAGATAATCTGTGGTTACATAGATAAAATACATATGTATATGCATATGTATGTATATACATGTGTATGTATATGGAATTAAAAGGGATGTAATAGAAAACGTTGAATGAATATTGTACATTCGTTTGTTACTGGTACAAAAATGGTAAAATGGCCTTTTTGTGAACTTCATGGCTAATGGATATTCAAAGCAGGCAGAGAAACTTACTATGGCAAAGACTTCAAGTTAAGAAGAGGACTACATACATATTTAATGAACTGAAAAATGATAGATGTGATTAGATTATACTGTGTGAGGGAGACATGGTTAGAGCTGTGGGCAGGGTGATAGGGAGGGGCCAGATCACACAATGCTCTCTAGGTTAGAGTAACGTATAATAAATTATGTTAATATCCTGAACACTATTGAACCACCCTTACATTCCTGTAATAAACTTTTTTTTGCTCTGGTGAATTATTCATTTAATAATCTCCTGGATCCATCAACTAATATTTATTTATACATTTTTATCCATATTAATAAATGATATTGATCTATAGGGCAATACTGATTTTTTTTTTTGCTACCTTTGTCAGTTCTTGGCATTAAAGTGTGTAGCTTAAAGTGAATTGGTGAGAATTTCATCTTTTTCATGGTTACACAGGTTAAATATGGTTTTCCTAAAGATGGTTTTCAACATGAAGTCTCCCAGGACTTACCAACAGATCAGTGCCTTTTAAACATATAGAACAAAATTAACCTTTATAATCTCTTCTTCCATAATTTGTCTGCTCAGATATTTTATTATTTTTATCTGAGGATGGTTAATATTTTGCTAGGAAATCATTCAGTATGTATAAGTTTTTTTTTCTTTTCAGAAAAAGGATGGTACCTAATAACTTTTTACATTAACTTTAATCTCTTTCATGACTATGACTGTATTTACTTTCTCATTCTTAGTTATTGCTATCTTTATCTCTATCTCCTAAACTCCTCATTTCATTTAAAAAAAAATTTTTTTTTAGAAAGATTACTGGAAATCTCTTACTGATATGCTGGACTGTTAGAAGTTCAGGCATTGTATTTTTAAATCCCTTTTACTATGTTTTGTTTTTAAGTTAATTCATTTTGGTATTCTTTTTTTTTCTTCTAAAGATTTTACTTATTTATTTGAGAGAGAGAGGGAGAGAGAGAGAGTGAGTGGGGGAAGAGGGAGAGGGAGAGAATATCCAAGCAGACTCTGGCTGAGCACAGAGCTCAACACAGGGCTCAATCTCATGACCCATGAGATCAGGACCTGAGCCAAAACAAAGAGTCATTGTTTGTTGCCATTTTACGCCTACAAGCATCTTATGCTTGAAAATTGTAAAAACATCTCCTTCTTGGACTTTATGTGGAAGTTCTTGGCCTCACTGATTTCTACTTGTGGATATTAAATTGGGCCTCTTAGATTTATGGCATAAAAACTATACAAATTATTTGATTACTAAATTGTGAAATTGTATTTTAATATATATTAATTCAGATGATTTAGTATCTAATAAATATGCAATCCTGAATGTAATCATACCACAGGAAAGATGAAAATAGTGTAACAAATAGAAGTGAAATGAAAAGAAGAATCTAAGAAGTGAAGAGAAAATCGAAACTATATTTTAAATGCTTGCTTGATTACCATAATACCTTACTTTCTTTTCTAGAAGACATTTGAAATTTTAGATTTTTAAGAACAATTACTAACTTATCTAATCATATTGAAGTATAAGTGTATTAAGAGTAGGGACTACAAGGAAATGATTAAACAGTTAATATTAAATCCTACTTTAACTGTCATTCTTGGAAAATCGACAAAAAATTAGACATTTAACACTCATAATGGATAAAATTACTTAATTCTTCTATTATGGTACTTAGTTTTAAGACCTAAAATTGCTAGCTAAAGAGCTCCAAACAATTTTGAGGTGAAATAACTCAAAATTCAGGCAAATCAGCAACAATAAAGTGAGTTCACCAGATAATAATAAATGCAGAATGAATTAGAATAAATCTACTGAAAATAATAAGTATAATATATTAATTGATGCTTATTCCCAATATGGCAGGTAATAGACACTGTAAGTCATTTAAGAGAGAGATGGAGCTCAGAGAAATATTTTGCCAAGGTTTTTTTCCATCAGCCTAGGCTGATCCCCGTCATGCCAGTTAAAGTCAAAACACCACTACCAAGTTACAACTTTACAGAGAGGGCAATGTTTTGAGCTTTTTGTAACAGAAACTAACTCAAGGAAGTAAAAGGGAGTTTATCTTAATTATTGAAAGTTATCCCATGAAATCCAATGGCAAGAACAATAATAATTTCAGTTCATATTTATCAAGTGCTTATTACATGCCAAGATCTGCTCTAAACACATTACATGTATGAGCTCGTTTAATCTTTGCAAAAACCCCATTGTATTACTATTGGGGTAATATACTATAATTATCACAGTAATAGTATTACTATGGAGTGGTATACTATTACTATCATTTCTTTTTTATAAATGAGGAAAATGAGGTACAAAAGTTTAAGTTTCTCCCCTGTGGTAACAAGGTAACAAGAGGTAGGTACATGATGGAAAAGCTGGTGGTCTGATGCAGAACTTTACTGAACATATTCTAGTCTACTTCTGAGTCTGGTTTTCTCTAGTTCTTGGGTCAAAAGAATATGAGTTACTGCTTCCAAGTTTACATGTCCTAGGTTGGTTATATACAGCACTCACAGCCATTCTGAATCTTACAGTTCTAATGACTTGTAAGAGAAATCTACTTGGCTCAGCTTGAGTAATTGGCCAACTCTGTTCCAGTTAAGTTATAAGCAGAAAGAAGAGATCACCTGTTACATTTTTTTTTCCTGGGGTCCTTCCACCATAAATAAAGAGGAGAAAAAACTCCTCCCTAAAAAGATTATCTCGAATAGACAAAAGAAAAACTACCACTGAGTAAAAAGTGAGAATCAGGAAGAACTAAGAATGGGCCATTAGTTATGACACAGCATGATCATTATTTCATTTCATGCCAGTTTCTTTTTCTAGACAGCCTGTTTCTTCAAATCATAAACTGTGTCTTGTTGAGCTTTGTATTTCCACATTTGTGGGCCTTGTCTGATAGAAGAAGTTGTCTTAAAATATTTTGGAAGTGAACTGCATGACATACCAATTGCTATTCTTCCCATGACATATGTATAATTTTTTGAGTATTCTTCCAAGGAGTGAATTAGAAAGAGAAAATGACTCCAGATTTCTAAATAATTATTTTCTAATTATCTCTGTAAGTGCATTAGGCAGCTATTTTCTTAACCACTAACTGGGAGTCGGAATAAAGAAATAATAGGAAGTAATGTGTTCACAAAAAATAGACATTAAGAAAGCCAGAAACTCTGAATTGATATGGTGCAAACCTCATTCCATTTATTGAGGAGCCTAAGAGCACGATGAAAAATTCAGTGATCTCCCACAGGTCAGGAGGGCGCTAAGGGGCCAGAGAGAGTCCAACATCTAGCCATTCATTAGAAGGCCTCAGCAGGAAATAGAAATTGTTCGGCTTAATTTAGATAAATACCAGAGGTTCACCCAAGAGTTTTTATGCTGTAATTAAAAACATTTATTATGTTAAATAAACAGAGATAATTTGGAAGCTCTAAGGACAAAAGAAACAGGCATTTTTAGAGAAATTTGGGTCTACAGAGAATTGTGTTCCTCAGTTTTCTACTCTCCCTGCCAAACTGTGCTTCTTCACCTTAAATTTTGGATCACAAATAGTTTTTTGGGTTTGAGGAAGGTTGTTCCCGAAAATAAAAATGTAAGCATAAAGACAAAATTTTACATACAGTTTTAGGGGGTCTAGACTCATCCATGTATTCTCTAATGGTCAATGCACCCCAATATAAGAGGACCAGCTGGATTAGTGCACACCAGTCTCTGGGGAGTCCTGTAAAAAAGCATAAGCCAAAGGTGAGAAACTTGGTTAAGCCATTGTTAATAATTAATGTTTTATTGCCGTTTTTCCAATTCTTTTCTATTCAATAGGTGGTTAAGGCACATATACAGAGTAGGAAATTTGGCTAGATACACAGATCTTAAATAAAATTATCTGATGAGCTAAATGCCAGAGAAAGCAGAGGGAGGTTAAGGATATAGTCAAGGACAGAGGACTTGCTATGATTGGCAATTTTTATCCATTTTTTATTCATCTGCTCTCTGAACACAGCATCATCTTAAATGGATAGAAGTAGGTGCATTCCCTAACCAAGAAAGAAATTTTAACCTAAACCATTTTAAAATTTAAAATTTAAAAATAATATTTAAAAGCTGCAATATAAGTATTCAAATAATGTATGAGTTTTTGTGTTTATGTAGTGTGTGTATATGTGTGTATGTGAGAGAAAGAGAGATAGAGACATAGAGACAGAGACAGAAGAAAATGGGGAGAAATAAAGATACAAACTTATAGCCACAACTCTAAGCAGAGAACTAAATAACTGTGAAAATTATATTAACTATGTCTATGAAACACATTTATTTAAAAGACTTCTTGGAATCTCAGATGTTAAGATTGTTAGGAATATTAAAATTTGAAAGAATTAGTGATAGCTTTTGATACAATTATCAATTATTTCTGGTTATGTAATTTTCATTTAAAAGCATCAGTGAAATAATATTTGTAGGTTAAATGTTTGGCTATATCAATATTTAAATGCCCTGAAAAGACTTCCTTTAGGAGATATGTCAGAATCTGTAAGAACTGCTTTGTGGAAAGCCACTTGCCACTTTGTCCCTGTTAAAGGTGCCCAATTCTTTTGTTGATTTGTGATTTCATATGGGAATGATGAGACCACTCGGCTCATTACATATGTGTTAATAGAATAAAGGACAATTAATGAGCTCAAATAACTTAAATATATATTGTAAACTTTTTGAAAATCATGAATTTTATTTTCAGCATAAATAACTTTTGGTTAATTGTGTTTAACTACAGGTGAATAAATCCTTATGCTCCTCACATTTTCTTATAATGCCATCGAGTAGTATTCTGAATAATTTGTTATGAAGCAATTCTTTTTATTGTTATACTCAAAAATAATAACCTACTGATTCATATTTTCTAATTATCCAAATGTACTATGAAAGATTTTTAACATATCACACAATAAATTTTATGATGATCCAGCAAAAAAGGACTATATTAAAGCATATACAATATATAAATCCTTAACATAGAATTTATACTTCTCTTATATACACAACTCACCAAGACAGTGTAAGATAGAAAAAATTAGCTTTATTATAATTATACATAACTATTCTGATAATGAAATCCATTAATTATTTTGTGAGGTATATATACAAATAGGCAATATTAACTATGAAAGTTTGTTGCCTGTATGCATGCCTTTCTGTTTCCAATCCATACAATATCTTCCTGCAAAAATATACTTGCTGAGTCATTTCTTTATCTGTCTTGCTTCCCTGTTCAACCAGCCATGATGATTTCCACTTGTCTACTGTATCAAATTCGAATGATGTGTAGTTTTCATAATTCTTCATATCTGGACTTGCTCTGTCTTTTCAATCTTATTTTTCCACAGTAACTAATAATCACCCTTGCCTCCAAGTTAGGCCAAAACTATTACTCACTCAGCCACACGTCACTACTAAATGAATTATCCTGTCATTCACCCATATGTTAAACACTTTTTCTTTTAAAAAATATTTGTTCAGTCTGTATTTACTATGCCAAACATCAAAGAGGGTTGAAAAAAATCATCAAACCCTTATTACAATAATATACATAATATATATCAATTTAATAATAAATGTCATTTATTAAGCACCTAGTTAGGTGATAGACACTGTTCTATGTGCTTCCATGTGTCATCTCCTACTTTTCAACATAATCCTTTAACATAGGAGTTATTATGATCCACATTTTACAGATGAAGAAACTGAATCTCAGGAAAGTTAAGTAGTTTTCCCAAGGTCAGACCTTGGAGGTGATGGAGCTGGAATTAGAACCCAGGCATTTGGATTCTTGGCATAAAAATAAGACATCTAATCCAATCTTCCCAATCATTCTGTGAGGTAGACAGTACATGTTACTTCTCTACTTACAGAGTAGAGGAAAAAAACTCAGAAATTAAATTAAATAAATCACAGACCTGTACTTCTGAAACAAATAATACATTATATGTTTAAAAAAAGAAGATAGTAGGAAGGGAAGAATGAAGGGGGGAGATTGGAGGGGGAGATGAACCATGAGAGACTATGGACTCTGAGAAACAAACTGAGGGTTCTGGAGGGGAGGGGGGTGGGGGGATGCGTTAGCCTGGTGATGAATATTAAGGAGGGCACGTATTGAATGGAGCACGGGGTGTTATACACAAACAATGAATCATGGAACACTGCATCAAAAACTAATGATGTGGGTCCCTGGATGGCTCAGTTGGTTAAGCGACTGCCTTCGGCTCAGGTTATGATCCTGGAGTCCTAGGATCGAGTCCCAAGTCAGGCTCCCTGCTCAGCAGGGAGTCTGCTTCTCCCTCTGACCCTCCCCCCTTCATGTGCTCTCTCTCTCTCTCTCTCTCTCATTCTCTCTCTCAAATAAATAAATAAAATCTTTAAAAAAAAAACTAATGATGTACGGTGATTAACATAACATAATAAAATTTAAAAAAATTAAATTACTTGTTCAGCATTTGGTAGCAACCCAGAGTTAAAATGCAGCTTTTAGTTTCTCATTAATTTTTTTTTTACCTATACCACATTCCTCAAAGTAAGTGTTAAACTATATCAAGCATAGATTTACCTTTTGTTGGGGCTTGCTGGAGAGAAGTAGTACAGAAAATGACCCCTCGGCAACACATTTTGAATGAATGGTATTTGTATTTCTTAGATAAGAAATAAAAGAAGGGGGTATAAAAAGAAATAGATGGGAATTTCCTGGAGATTATTTGAGTGATGGCAAGTCTTTTGTTTGAGGGAAGCACAGGTGCAAGAAGATTTCTTTATCTATGAGCTGGAACCAGATTATGGAGTGCTTTAAAACTCAGGACTTCATTAACTGACAGGAAGATAAGCACTAAATGCTGTTTAGCCCAGAATCTGGGATTTAGGATGACTTATCTGAGAGTGATGTATGCGACACAGTACAGCAGGGGTGTATGATCACCAGTATGTGTGCTGTTGACTCAGACTCATCTAGAGGCTTATATGAAACCCCTAGCTTCTTAACATCAAACTAGGTGGGTTTGACATGGTCCTTGGACTTGTCCTATTTTTATGAATGACTGTATTTTAGCTTAGATTAGAAGATAGAAAAATAGAGCAGAAACATGGACATTAGATTAGGTTTAGTCAAGATATTGCAGTATGGAATGTGAGAAGGAAAGAAAATTTGAACTTGGGTATTATCAAAAAAAGAGTGGGGGTGGCAAATGTGTCCTGTAAAAGATTCTGTATATGTTTGTAAAAAATTAAAGGCATTTCTAAGGCATTGAGGCTGTGAGACTTTGAGATTATGTAATTTGAAGAATTCATACAAGCATGAGTCAAGATAGAGAGCAAGAAAGAAAGGGAGGCTCTAAGGAGATTAAGGATTTTTCTTTGATCACGGAGTAGAGGTGGTCATGACTGCCTTTCTGCTTGTAGTTCCTTCTAAAGCAGGAGTCTCATCTGAACTCCAGCTGCTTCTAAAGACGTAAGCCTAGGTGGCCTTGTTTATACAAGTTGACACCATCTCCTTGGTCACAGGTTTTAAGATCAGAGCTGGTATCAGATCCAACCTACACGAGTCCTATGAGAATGTGTCTAGCAACTGTCTACAGTGTTAGGGATTTTCCAGAACTTTGAGGGTTTAGTTCGTATTCATCGATAAGAGAGTTTGTGTTTCATATTCTGATATCTAGCTATTCATATACTTCTTTATGTAACTATATATCATTTAATCCAGATGTCAGCTGTCACCTCATTCTCCTCTTTGAGCTCCTAAAGGACAAAAACAGACGCACAGATACTACATATTTTTGAATGATATAGTGTTTATGAAATACTTCATAGAGGAAATGGAGGAGAGTGTACAAATTTCATGCCGTACAGCAATCAATTTAGTAAAAACCCCACTAGTTACAGAGCAGCAGGGTGTGGTTGTGTAGCAAGTGCTGAGGTGTTGAAAGGGAATCAAAATCTAGGTCATGTTCCACTCATCGAAACAAGTCCTGGTGAGAGACTGCATCAGTCAAGACCAGGAAAAGAACCTTTTTATACCATGATCTTCTGAGACACTTGCTCTCTTGAAAATCATCTTCTCGAAAGGAGACTAGTAATTCATACAAGAATGTCATAAAGGCTAGCATCCAGGTCTAATTAAATATTTTGTTTTGCCCCAAAGCCACTCTTTGGCCATGCCAGCACTAAAAGGTTCTCTTCCTTCCTCTGTCCATCCCTTCTTCATTCAGCATTTAATCCTGTTCCCTCATTCTTCTAGCTCCAGTAATTATAGAGAGATCCACTTATCACTGGAAAATTTAGCCTAAAGCAGAAGAGAAACAGGAAAAACAATACTCTTTTCTCTTTCCCTGGGATCCCATGCCATTGCCTCCTATCAGCTGACACCAGAGGGAAAGAGAAAGCAAGGGAATCCAGGTGAAGTGACCCTTAGGTACAAGCCTTCTGGTGAATAGAGGCAGGGTGGAGAAGTGTGGAAATTGGATTGGAGTGGGTGAAGGATGAGCAAAATCCCTTTCCATCCAACGTTGGAAGTCTGAATACATTGGCCATCTTTTCTACATTTAGTTATTCTCAGGTGTGAAAGGATGGCTTTCACACACTCTTTTATTCTGGAACTCAAGATTCCAAAAGTATTGATTTAAGGCTCATGCTTAATTTGTGTTTGTTCATCTTATCCTCATTTACCTAAGCAACAGTTTTAAATCAAGGAAAACATTGATCATTGATCCCAAACATTTAATTGAATTTTGAAAATTCAAAAACATGGACTATAGTTGATTTAAGAAACTAACGAAGTTAATATTTTAAAGAGTCCTTAATGTATAAGGAGCAATTTTTTTCTAGAAGCCTTTCTTTTTTTAACATAACATGATACAGGATCCCCCAAAGTATATTTTGTTGTTATCTAAGAAAGAAGTGTGTCCAGTGTGGCAGCAGATCATTTCCAAACTCAATTCATTTAGTGACTTTTCAGCAGATGAATCATGCATTGGATGGCACAAATCCCCTGGGGATGCCCAAGGATGCTCACTATTTAGCCTCATCAGCCATTCTGAGTAAATTGAAAAGGCTTGATCTCACATACAACGACAGAGGGTCAAGTAACAGAAAAAAACCCCAAGCTTCAATTTAGTGTAGATAGGAATTCTGCTTTTACTTGGCAATTGAAAATGCTTTTCAACTTCATCAAGATGAGAAGTCAAGTAACTTCTACTTGTTGGCACTGTTAAATAAGAAATGTATTGTCAGTAAAGGAGGAAAGTAGAGTTTATTGAAAAGTAAAGACATACAAGTAAGCAATTCCCAATCAAAATTCTATGCACTACAACTAGAATATATTAGTATAATAAACAAGGCAGAAAGTAGAGTGCTGGTGAAAAGCACAGGGTTCAGGGAAAGGTGGTGAAGGAAGGCAAACAAATTCAAGAAGAAATTTCAAAGAAGGTGTCCTCTAATCTATTTTTTAATTTAGGCTTGTCTGTCACAAGAGAATGTTCCATGATAGCTAAACAAATATGTTCACTAAAACTTGGAGTGAATCAATGAACCGATTATATGATGTGTATGTTATCTTTGTACAAAGACAATTTGTAACTAGCACCATTCAAGTCTTAGGTTGAATGGAGGTGAAATTAAATAAGCTGAAATTAAGTAAACAGAAGTTAGAAGATTACTTTGTACCTCATATAGACAAATACAGAAGGATTCCATAGGAAGTTACACTGAATGCTGCCAACACACAAGTAACTGTATGGCTCCAGATAGAACTTCATAACTTTTACTCTTAGCTGTTACTTTTGCTCACTGTGGTACATATTCCACCTAAAAAAATAAATAGGAGAAATTTATACAGGGATACTGGTAAAATGGGTAAAAAAACGGAACAGGTTGTGACAATTTTTACCAAGATTAACCTGAAAGCAAATAAGACTAACGGAAATTTCTAATAAGGAAGTCCAAGCAAGTGCATAAAGCAGAACTGGTAGGGGACGGTGTTAAACTCTTAATCAAAGGTAAGAGGAGGTGGTCGACCATAATCTGAATCATGTTACAAGGGGATAGAATAAGACTTGATACTAATGACTACCTTTTACTGTGGCAACTCAGCCTTTAATTTGGCAATCTTGCCAGGGACTCATTCAGTTGCAAGGGGATACTCATTCTGTACAAGGGGATAAAAAGATTTGGCAGCCTTTTTCCACTGACGCAAGGGTAAACATCTTTTCTTCTGAGTGTGTCTTCCAAAGCAACACCTGGTACTTTCAACAAGGTGGAAGGGCCAGTTTCTGCACCCCAGATGTCCAGTGTATAATTCCTCCCATATGTTTCTTCATAAAAGGCATAAAAGGCATCTGATTGTTGAAAATGTCATCCATATGTCTCTATTTTACCCAGAAAATCCCAGCCAGGACACCAGGATCCCCTAAAACTTGTGAGCTGAGTCAACACTTATGAGAGTAAATTTTGTGCTCCATTTGATATATTGAAGACCACATTGAGAATGAAATCTCCAGATACCTCCAAGTGTAGGAGAAATACCCTAGTTACACCCAAAGAGTTCTACATTTTCACTTAAGGAAATGAGGACCAAAATAGAGTAACCTAGTATTTACCTTGATTTCTAAATTTGCCCAAGATTCTAGCATATTTTATATGTCATAAAGCCCTGTTAATGTGATAGAAAATAATAATCTGAGACCATGTTTCATGTCTTTGGAATATTGGCAGTGAATCAACTTTGGATCAGTTTTTTGCATTTTGAAGGCCAGTTGGGTAGACAGAAATGGAAAAGAAAACTTACTGAGTAGTCAATATTTGTAGAATTCATACGGATAAAATGGTGCTCACCCATTAGAAAAATGTAACAGCTTTTAAATAAAATATTATATCAAAGAGATTGAATTGACTATAGGTATATGCATTAATATGATGAATCTAGAAAAACAATATTGAGAGATATAAATCTCAGAAGAATAAGTATATTAAGATTACGTTGATATAAAGTGGATATGAAAAAAGGCAACACTAAGTAATATATTATTTAAGGATCCAAGCCTCTGAGGTATTGCCTTAGAACAGGCAGGGTCATCAAACTACAACCCTCAGGCCAAATCCAGTCTTCTACCAGCTTTTGCAAATAAAGCTTGCTTGCTTGCTTGCTTGCTTGCTTGCTTGCTTGCTTGCTTGCTTGCTTTTTCTTTCTTTCTTTCTTCTTTCTGGAACACAGACACATCCATTTGCTTCTGTGTTGTCTGTGACTGCTTTCACACTACAATAACTGCGTTGAGTAGTTAAAGACCATATGGCCTGCAAAGACTAAACTATTTACTATCTGACCCTAGGTAGTTTTTATATTTTATGGAACTTGATAAATGTTTTTTTCTATAATTAACATGAAAGAATACAGTCCAATAATTGCCAAGCCCACCTTGAACAAGAAAAAACTGGTACAATTTGCTTTACCAGACATCAAAAATTATTATAAAATGCAATTGAATCAGACAAGGTATTATGAGTACAAGTATGGAAAAACAGATCAAAGGAAGATACCATGGAGCCTAGAAATAGACTATACTGATAAGCTAAATTTAGTTATAACTTAGCTAATACTGCAGATCAATAGAAAAATAAGAGACTTTTTAATGATGGTAAGATACAACTTTTATGTGAAGAAAATGAACAGGGACACCTACACACACAGCAGACAGAAATCCATTCCATACGGATTGGATTCATAAATGTTAAAAAAATTGTAAAACATTTAGAAGAAAATACATGAAACTATCCTTGCATATGGAACCATTTCTTAAGCAAGAAATGAAATCTGCAAACCACTAAGGACAAGATGAATACATATGACTATATTAAAATTAAAAGTTTCAGCTCATCAAAATATATTGCCTAGCAAATGAAAATGATAAGTCACAAACAGGAAGAAATTATTTGTGCTGCTATTAAAATAAAGCTTTTAGAGACCATCCCCCACCCATAAAATAGAAGAAAACCAATCCAAGCAAAAAGGCAAAAAAATTTAAAAGACACTCCATAGGGTATTTTTTTAAAAATTCAAAAAATGTAATAAATCATATAAAATCAAATTTTATACCATTTTATACCTTCCCTTCCTTCTACATCTACACTTAAATTCTTTGGACATAATTTTTACATTCTGGTGGGTGTAAAAGGACAAATTGTCATTGGCTACTTGTTTTTTTATGTGGAATAATTGCCAAATCAATTCCTCATACCTCGTAGATTCCAGAAGTAATGGATTTATTATATGCTTTGTTTTTAAATGTCATTCCCAACTATGCTGGAAAAAGCCTCACAGACCTTCGTAGAGAAATAAAGACTTTATGGGAGGACCATATGTTGAAGACTATTGGTCACATTAACAACAGAATGTGGAAGGGAGAAAAGGAGAGCATTTCAAATAGAGTGTACACATGTGAGTTGTTATGTGTGCTCGCTTTTATTTTCTTGAATATTTATTCAGTGGAAACACACAGCAATGTAAAAGCTTCTTTGGACAGCAAGCTGTGTCCTAACTGTATTAACGTCTGATCTACAGAAGAACTAAGCAGTGTCCAGATGCACTGATTTTGCTCCCTGCAGGAGCAATGAGTCCAGCAGAGCTGTTTTAGAGCAACATGCTGGGTTTTTTCATTGGAACAGAACATGCCCACTGAAACTAGGTGATGGGACAAGAACTGAGAAACGGTGAGCACAGGAACCTGTGGATCAGACAAGGACTGAAAATGGAGAGATTTAATTACTGGAAAAAAGGTGTGGAGGAAAAAGACAATCAGGTGAAGGAAGGGCACTAATAAGGACAAAGAAGGAGACAGAAACAAAATAGACAGGGGTAGAGACTACACACAAACACACAATTAAGAAAGACTAATTTAAAGAAAGAATTGCCTTCTTCTATTATAGCTCATTAAGCTGTATGTTTTCAAGCACATAAGGATTCCCATTTCCTTAGAACTTTAATTTCAAAAAAACAACGGACTATTTTTTTTCTGCTTCTCTCTTAACTGCATTTTGAAACTTTTCCAAAAGCAGTATAAGCTCTGTATAATTCTCCATTCTCGCTACTGAAATCCTATATTGATATTTCTGTAAAGTATCTTTTCTGTCAGTTATCTCACTTCCTTTATGGCAGCCCCATGTTCTCTCTTCTCCCTAAAGCCAATCTTATTGTCATACTTCACTTTTTCTCTAATCATATTCCAAATACAGATACCATTTAACAAGATGTACTTCAGATGGTGGAGCAATGAACTGAGTGCTTTGATATTTTTTTGGTAGATATCTATTTATCAATAGAGAGATTTTCTAGTAAGCATTGTTATATATCCTCAGAAATATTTTTTAAGTGATTTCCTTGTCCTCCCTTTGCAGTATTTGTATGTTGTGTTTTGTTTCAGTCAGGTGTCTTGGTTGCAAGCAACAGTCATCAACTGAGCAACTGAAGCAGAAAATAAGGGGTTGAAATTGTACTTCAAGGTTCACAAACTTGAAAGGAAGGCTAGAGACCCAGGCTTGCACAATGGGTACGGAACAAGGAGGTTAGTCAGCAGAGACCTTATCCAAAGTTATGCCCAAGAATATTTTATTTCACATCATTTTGATAACATCAATATCAGACACTCCACCATATCTACTGTTTCCACCATTGGGCCGTCACCACAGCTCCATGGATAAGGTTTCAAATGGCCTTCTGTATTTGGCTTCTTGTCTTAAGATTCAAAGCTCTAAATAGAAGCACAGAAACTTGCATTATATTGACTGTGTCCTACCTTGCAGGAGTTATCTAAGGAAAATAGTCAGTGTCTTGGGCTTCCAACAGTAAGAATTTCTGCCTCTAACCACACCTTAAACAATGACGGATGCCCTTAAATTCAGAATGATATTTGTATGTGAAACTAAAAAAGTAATGATTGTCCACATATCACTATTAAAGTCACTTTTTCTCTTCACATGTGTTACTGAGTTTTCTATATAGTTTACCATATTTTATACACCTATGACTTCTCTGATGTTCAAATCATGAATTTTCTAGCACCCCACATATCAGAAATCATCTCCCTTTTTGCAGTCAATAATCTTATCAGTTTTCTGCATTGTTTATGCCATCCTATGAGATAAGAATTAGTCATGTTTTGACCTACTTGGTTTGAAAAATAATTATTAAAATGTATGAAGTGACTACATATATTTAAAAAATCATGTTGAAATTCTATCCTCTTAAAGTAATAGAAAATAGAATATACACAACTGTGCCTTGTTAGAAGGAAGGTATCTTTAAGAGAAAACCTGAAACTTTTGATACTATATTCCAGGAAACCTATGTTACAGAAACACGTAGATCCTGAGAATTAAGGGATGGAAAGTGAGCTGAAATTCCTGTGCTCATGGAGTTTAGGTTGCCATGTATGTACCATGTCTTCATAATTCCTTCTCTGACTATTAGGTTATATAGGTTATGGATCATGAATTTTATTCTTCTCTACTGCTTATCTTACGACAAGAACACAATACACAAGTAAATATGAATTTAGATTTTCAATTAAATTTTGGCTATTTCATCATTAATATTTGATTTTTTTTTCTTTTGGTCTTATATATGAGGGGTTTCTTTTAAGTTGAGATGGGAACTTTTATCTAATTAAATACCACACAAACTGTAAAGTTGAGAATGGTACGAAAGTATGAGCTCCTTGAACTAGATTTTTGTTGTTTTTGTTAATTGATTTAGGAGAATATATGCTCAGGGTGAAATAATAAAATAGAAAATTGCAAAATTACATATAATTAGATATATGTTGGGGCACCTGGCTGGCTCAATCAGTTGAGCATGTGACTCTTAATCTCGGGGTTGTAAGTTCAAGCCTCACGTTGGGTGTAGAGATTGCTTAAAAATAAAATCTTTTTTTTTTTTTTTTAAGAGAGAGAGAGCAAGCAAGCAGGGGAGGGGCAGAGAGAGAGGGAGAATCAAACAGACTCCATGCTGAGTGCGGAGCCTGACACAGGGTTCGATTTCATGACCCTCAGATCATGATCTGAGCAAAACCAAGAGTCAAACACTTAACCAACTGACCCACCCAGGTACCCCCAAAATAAAATCTTTAAAAAAAGTAGGTTTCTTATTAAAGTTCCAGTAAGTTATTTTATGGAGATTGACAAGATAACTCTAGATTTTATATGGAACTGCAAAAGTCACAGGGCAGTCAACATAATACTAAAAGGGTGAGAGGAGGGGAAGGTGTTCAGTTGTGGAAATGAGTGAAGTCTGTAAGATTAAAGGCAAAAAGAACCGTGCATAAGACTAAACTCTAGCTGATAAAGTTGTTTGCCATGAGGATACAGGTTAATTATACTGATACAGCTATACGTGCATATTCAAATTGAATAAATAAGGAAAAGGATGGTGGATGATGGTAGCAAGATTTCTCACTGCAGGTAAGCAAGGGGAGGAAACGAGAACGACCCATGTTATAATGAATTAAAGTTGGAGACATCTGTGAGACTTCATGTTTGGTTAACATAGATTCAAATGCTTACACATGAGAATATTTATAAGTACATGTATGTACACAGATTAGTATCTACATATATATTCTTTGTCCTGTCTACTAAGAGGTTCTAGACAGAGAACCATCCCAGTGATAAGGAGCACTTAACTCTGATACTGATTTTTAATACCATTCTCCAATAAAAAGATTAAGGAATCCTTGGAGAAATGACTGATTCTAGGACTGGAGTAGAAAACACACAAGATTAGCCTACAGCACCTTGTACAGCCAGAAAGTAAGCAAGAGCAAGTTTTGTTTTGTTTTTTTTTCCTGAGGTACATTAACGTGGCTAGGAGCTGACTAAAAGAGTTGTCAAAGGTCAGAACTGAAAAAGTGTGATCAATAAAAAAAAAAAAAAAATTAGTATTAAATTATAACCCAAATTTCAAAGTAAGTATCTATGTGTTGGTATAGATAAAAATAAATGAATCCTGTGCACCAGTGTTCCAACTGATTTATGTAAACACTCCAATCCCAAGGAAGTGGAGGATAACTCTGTATTTCTTAAATGTAGACTGACATAGTGACTTATTTCCAAAGGCCTCGGTATGGGGGTATGGGGAATAAATTTATAGGAAAGAAACATGATGAACACTGCCTCTGCCTAGTGATCAAAGCTAATACCAACAGTGATAGTCATATTGATATTATGTATGCCTATGGTGACGTGATGTGATAGCAGTGGAAATATACATCTGTGGTGTCCCTCTGAAAAATCCCAAATCCTGGTCTAATCATAAGAAAACCATGAGGCAACCTCAAATAGATGGGTATCCTACAATACAACAGACCAGTATTTTTCAAAACTGTTAAGGTTGAGTGAAGTAACAAATTGCCACAGTCAACAGGAGCCTGACATGCATGACAATCAAATGCACTGTGTTATCCTGGATGGAATCTTGGAACTACAACAAAAAAGAACATTAGAGAAAAACAAAAGGAATTTGAAATTATGGACTTTAGTTAGTAATAATGTATCAATGTGGGTTCATTAATCTTGAAAATTATACCATACTACTGCAAGATGTTAATAGAAGAAACAGATTGTGAGATATATGGGTATTCTCTGTACAATCTTTGCAATTTTTCAGTAAATTTAAAACTATTTTTAAATAAAAAGTTTATTTGAAAAAAGGTACACCTCTTTCCTATGCAGGGCCTAAGTGTGCAATCCTCAAGTATTGCACACTTGAAGCAAGCATCAGACTTAGTGTATTTGTTGTCTTTCATAGTCCTCATATTTATGGCAATATATACAATATAGATACATATATATATGAGTGAATGTATAAATAGATAGACACAGGGCTAATCATATTTATGTTCATAATACA
The DNA here is from genome assembly GCF_003265705.2 of Callorhinus ursinus. NCBI lineage: Eukaryota > Metazoa > Chordata > Mammalia > Carnivora > Otariidae > Callorhinus > Callorhinus ursinus. Next base: position 33,758,608 of record NW_027397068.1, on the reverse strand, counting down.
ATATGCTTTATATATTTAAAAGCACATATTTATAAACATATATTTTTGTTTACATAAATTTCAACACTCTATACTACATAGTATTCTGAATACTTATTTATCGTTTAATATTTCTTAGAAATAATTTTATACTGATACGTATAGAGCCACTTCATTCATGTTCCGACAGCTACTGACATAGCATTGAGTGAATGTATCTGAATAGAGTTAATGAATCTCTTCTGAATGGTACAACATGTTGTACCATCGCATGTATATGTGTGATTATATTGATGTTACAATTAGAATTGTTGTATCAAAATTATGTGCATATAAATTGTTTGATAGACAATACCAGTTGCTATCCAACAAGGTTACATACTCTACCCTCCATCAGCTATGTATGAAAGTACTTACTGTCCCTCACAATCAGCAATATCATCTATTACCAAATTTTTTATATAAAAATATATTGTTTTTGTTTTAACATATTTTCTAAAAGTATAATCAAGATTGTGCATTGATTTATAATTGAAAACCCTTTGTACCACAAGTCAGCGGTGGTAATTATGAAAGCTCAGAATTGTGAAATACTCAATTGTGTTAGATAAAGTGGTAGCCATTTAGAAGCGGATTAAAATTGGATTAATATCTCATACCCAACCACAGGTATAAACCACAAAACTGTCAATAACTTAAATGTTTAAAAAAATAAAATCTTAAAGTAGTTGAAGAGAACAGGATGGAATTATATTATGGTTTTGGTTTTGGCAGGTCCTTTCTACCTATGCCTCAGGATCTATCATTAATTTTTTAAAAGATTTTATTTATTTATTTATTTGAAAGAGAGATTGAGCACGAGTGGCAGAGGGGAACAGAGGCAGAAGGAGAAGCCGACTCCCCGCTGAGCAGGGAGCCCAGGACCCTGGGATCATGACCTCAGCTGAAGGCAGACGCTTAACCTACTGAGCCACCCAGGCACCCAGCCTCGGGAGCTATTAAAAAAAATGTCCAGGAGCCATAGAAGAAAAGTTTAATCCTTTAACTATACAGAAATCGAATTATCTGCAAGTCCAAGGAAAAAACAAAAGCAAAACAAACAAAACAAATACAAAATGTATTCATATGCATACACACACACAAACAAGAAAAATGATACTGAAACATCAGAAAAGATATTCATTCTCATTCATATTAAGAATTACACTAAGATATATATATATATCTTATTATATATATTGTTATATTACTTGTTAACTACGCAGTTAACAAGTTAAACGTTTGACACTCTATTTGCAGAGCTTTGAGAAGAGAGGTATACTAATGCCTTGCTGGCAGGAGTGTGAAATAGTTCAACCTCTAATAAAGGGAAACTTGACAGTATCTTTCAAAATTGCGATTACATTTACTCTTGGATGCAGGAATTCCACGTTGGGAAATATATCTTATAGATATACCAATAAACGTAGAAAATGACCTATGTACATCATTCTTCATAGCACTCCTATTCATAATAGCAAAATATTGAAAACAAGCCAAAGGCCCATCTTTATGGGAGTTGTTAAGTAAACTAGAGTATATCCATGTAGTGGAATATGCAAGCTCCCTAAAGATTTCTATGTGTAAAAAAAAAAAAAAGAAAAGGAAATTCTCCACATTATATGTTTATATCAAAAAAGAAAGTGTGGTACAGAAGAATGGATGTTATATGGTATGTTTTGTGTAAAATGAGGGGAAATAAACCTGTATGTTTGCATTTTCTTATGTCTGCATGAATAAATGTTAACAGATACATTTTAAAGACTAATAAAAGTTGTTTCCTCGAAGAGGTTGGGGGTATGGTGTGGACATGGGCACAAAAATAGGAATGACTTTTCAATGTTCATCACTGTGTATCATTTGGATTTTAATTCCTGTGACTATATCACTTATTGAAAAAAATAGGTAAATAATAAATTAAAAGCTACAAACTGCTTCTGTATGCCCTTTGTCCATTTTTATGTTGAGCTACAAGTTCCTTTCTTGTTGAATGTAAGAATTCCTTACAAAATAAAGAGATCGAGCCTTGTAATATATTTTGTGAACACATTTTTCGTGTTTGATTTTTGGCTTTGGACACTGTTTGCTATGTTTTTCATCTTGGAAAAAGGCTTAGATAGTAATCAAATTTAACAATCTTTATTTTATGGCTTTTTTTTTAGCCTACTTAAAATGATCTTTACTGCTTCACCTTCATTAAAACAAAATTCACCCATTATTTTCATCTAGTTCTGTGTTTTTTTTAATATTTAACAGTAGTCTTTGATCTATCCGTTAATTTATTTTGGTGTTTAAAAAAATGTGGTTGGATACTTGCCCCACCTTGAAATGTTCTAGCCAGTCATTGCAATATTTATCGAGCGATACACCTTTCTTCCCTGATTTAAATAACATTGTCACCGCACACTCAATCTTTTTTATAAACTACACTCTTATCTTTCTTTATAAATTTATTTCTGACCATTTGAACTGTTTTCTGCTGTTATAAATAGAAGGTTTTTCCCATTATATTTTCCCTAAGATTTTTGTCTTTAGAAAATCTATCAATTTTTGTTTGCTAATCATTTAATCAGTCACTTACTGAAAACTTTTATATTCCTCATAGTTTTATAGTTAATTTTTTTGGTTATACAAATATAAAATGATATCAGTCAGAAAATAAGTTAATTCCCTGCATAAACTTAGAGTCATAATGTGCGCTTTAATTAGCGTGAACTTGTCTAAATGAAATCACTTCTTGGTAATCTGCACACAATAGAGACATTAAAGTTGCCTGTGTTGTCTCCGGCTGCTTTGTTGTAATAATTTGTTTTATTCCCCAGCACCCAATACTAGTGGAAATAGACAAGAAACGAAAGCATATAAACTTCAGACTAATTTTTTTTTCTGGTTCTTCAAAGCCTATTTCATATAAGTAGGATTTGGAATTATTTTTCACAATCAGTCACAACAATAATATCCAACTTTATAGTGAAGGAGGCTCAAAGTTCAGAAGAGAATGCATTGCCTCTAGAAGAAGAGTATAAATAATGACGGAGGTCATTAAATCAGCAATATAAACAGATTGCTTAGTAATGTATGGCCTTATTTTCATCTCAGAATATTACATCCATATTTCTTAGCTAGTATTTTTGCTCTAGCATAATCAATATTCAATACAATGTAATAATGTTAGCTAATGCTGCATGCAGACGGTTTTCACAGATGTTCTGCAAAAGTCTATAGGACAAATTATCCCTTTTGCCACTTGCATTAGTTGGCTGCAACTTAATTTATTTTCTTCAGTTGTTTCTTGTTTCTTCGTGAAATTAATAGTTGTTGGAGTTCAGATGCTTATAATTTGGGTAGTTATTATTGTGTTCTGTTTTAATGTTTCTCTTTAGAATATGTTAAAGTCTTTTTACCACCTTTACGATTTCCTAAGACTGGAAAATGATGTCAAATACCACATTTAATCTTTTATGTATAAACCTCTGCAGATATGTGGCCCACATTTTAAAAGATTATATCATGACAAATCTGTTACAATAAAAACTATTTCATTATGATATTCCTAAGACCAGTCATGGGAATCTATTACTTTAGAGGAAATTTACATCCTGTGTTTTGGACATGTCTATGTGTTGGCCTGCTTTCTTTGGTGACCTCTTCTACCCTTAGGAGTTGAAATTCTATTTTCATGTACTCATATAAGGAGTTGCAAACACTTCCTTTGTTTGTGGGTAAATTTAATTCAAAGGACAATGCGTTACCATAAGTGTAAGTGAAGTGATTCTGGGAAATCTTAAAAGTAACTCATGAATATGTAAATTCAGTTGTCAATAAAGGATTAGTTCTCTTAAATAATATGTCACCAAAATTTATTTATAAATGCGGAAGTATGTGTTTCAATATGTAAGTGTTAGTGGGGCTCATGATGTAGAACATCACATATTTAGAGACTATTGCCAGACAGTGGTCAGTAAATCACAGTTTTGAGGATTCTTATATTTAAAAAACTTAAATTTGTGCTTTTTAACTTGGAATTACAAAGTTCTTTAGTCATTCCAGCAGGATACAAAGACAAAACAATTAAATTGAAGAGAATAAAATTTGAATAAGAACTTTCTATTACAATAAAAATTTGCAGGGATGATAGTAGATTATGCAACTTCCTGGAGTAATTAGAACACCTGAAGACAGAGCATTCTAATTCCATTAATAGTGAAATATTGCTAGATCTGAGTCTTAATTTGAGGGGATAGATTTTGTATTTTGACATTTTTAATAATGAGCAATGGCTTTCCTTTCTAAAAAATTCCACTTATAACTTATTCTTTTATCAGTCATAATTTCATTAAAAGCTTTTTCAAGTTCTATCTTTTGAAACAAACTTAAAATATTACTTCACGTGTCTGGTAGTTTTCTTCTCTCTCTCTTAATGTTTGTTGAGACATATTCTCTCATACTAACTTCTGAGAATTTATGTAATTTTTTTAAAAGACTGTATAAATCATTGAGAGATGTCTATACCAGAATGTTGTTGTTTATGTTGAGCTGGTTGCCACAAGGAAGAAAGTCCCTTACAGTCCTTGTAAAGTCTCTTCTTAGTTAAATTAAAGCATAGCTCCTTGTGATTTTTCACCCATTGCTTAAAGTTGTGACTTCTGGGAAAATAAACACGTTCTGCCTTTACTCTGCACCACCCCTTAAACAATTAAAAAAACCATTCTGTTTTTGGTATGCCCAGTAACTAACTTCCATCTTATTTATGTGCATTCATTTTAAATGTCATTCTTGATACTTTAATCTTAGAATTTGTAAAGTACTTGATATTAAATAAGTAACAGTTCTGAGGAATTATGAAGGGCTAGGTCTGGAGCCAGGCAATTTTTAGATTATTTTATTTAATAATTATTGGAACTGTGTAATATCGTAAGTAACCCCCAAGTCTCAGTGACTTGACACACTGAAAGCATTGTCTACTCATGTCATAAATCACTGACGTCAGTGAAGGTGGAAGGTAGCAAATTACATGTGAGAGATTTGTATGGGAAAGGCCTAAAAATGATAATGTGATAATTCCATTCACGTTCTAATGGCTTGAGCTCAGTCACATGGTCCAAACCTAACTACCAAAGAGTTGGAAAATGTAGCTTGGCTGTATACCCAGGAAGAAAATGTTTGTTTGTTGAACACAGAACTTCTCATTAACAAATATCTGTCCCCAGTGAGTCAAAGGTCCAGTTAATATCTCCAACTCTAAATCAGGGGTCTCCGGCTATCTGGTCTGGATGTGGCTTTTTGGTTCTATCCATCTGTGAACTAAAATGACAAAGCAGAGACAACACTCATTCCCTTCTGGAAAGGGAAAGAATAAGAGTCCCAGGCGAGTCATCGATACACAGTAATTCTGAAATTCCTCTGTATAAACATTGTAAAAACCTCTATTCTGCAGTGAGGGCAGTCCTTGAGTTTGCCATGATTTCACTCTGTGTGTGGTATACTTCATCCATTTCTCTCCAGTAATATGTTGCAACTACTCGGTGGCTGATAGACTTGTATGAAAAGGACAAATCTTTTATCCATTTTTTTTTGCCACAGGCTGAGCCACTCTTTTCAAAGAAGTCTTAACAGGGTCTTTATCACTCAGAGTCTATTAGAACCTCATCTGTTACTATTTATGTCTAGAAGAAGTTGTCTTTCCAAAATCTTCAACTCCAAATTCCTGGATGCTCTTTAGTATCTCTCATTTCTTCTTCCTATCTGATCAATTTTTTTAACTCATCTTTTCTTTCTGGTAACTATTTGCCAAATGCTGCCAATAACAACCAATGTAGTTCATTAATAATCAGTCTTTCTCCTAGACTTACACTCAGTAAGCAAATGTTGGACTTCTAATTTCACAGGTTATAGTTCTGGCAAAGTTGCTGCCATTCTGTTGCATGGATAGTTAGCCCCCTACCTTATTTGTTTCCTTTTTTAGTCTTCTTCTAAACCACTAAGTCATTTACACATAACCCTTCACTCTCACTTCTGGTTCCCGTTCCCCCACTAATATAGCTTCTGTATTAGTGAAGATAAGCTATGTAATTAGCATCCAAAAACCTTGTTGCTTATTACAACTATCAAAAGAATTATATATATTCTTTTATTATTGCTATTGTAGTCAAGTATCCCTTTTCAAAGTTGTAACTTCATTTTTCCCTATCTACCAAAGCATATCCATAAGCATTTAAAGTAGCTTTAGTCTTTTCCACTGGAAAAAAAAAATTATAACTTTTATTTAATGATGACAGTATAAAGTCTTATCAGAAAACCTTTCTTCTAATATCTAATATCTAAAAAATCAACAATAAAAGGGGCAGTTGACTAAGCATCCACCTCTTGATTTCAGCTCAGGTCATCTCAGGGCTGTGAGATCCGGCCCCCGGCCCCACATCAGACTCGACACTGGGGAGGTAGAGTCTGCTTAAGATTCTCTCTCTCCCTCTGCCCCTCCCCCACCCCCTAAAATAAATCAAATTAAACTAAAAAAATAAAAAAATCAACAAAAAAATGAAAGGGGCGCCATTTCACCCTGGAAACAATAAAAAAAAAAGTGGTAGTCAAGAAAAGAATGAAAAGTTCATAGTTGTGTTGCATAAATCCCAGCCACCCCACCCTCCCTTTTGAAGGCATAATGGTGGATGGGGAAAAGTCCAGAGAACTCTGTTGGTATCCTCAAATATTAAGAGACTTAAGACGGTCTTACTCTTTCCTTCTTAAAATTGAAGAAAGAAAAAAAAAGATGTCACTGAGAACATAGAGGTAAAAGAGGAGGAGGGAATTACCAAAATTGTCTGAATGCAGTGAAGCCCTAGGCCTAAACCCTAAAAAAAAAGCAATGATCTAAAATTTGAGGATCCCCATCAAAATAAGAATATATCACCTGAAGAAATGGAGTACATCTTTATAGACATATTTCCTAGTTGTGTTGTGTTACCTTGGGCAAAACACTTAACCTCTCTGGGTTTCAGGGTCATTATCTACAAAATAGAGATTATACTTCAATGAGTTGTTAAGGTTAAGTGAGAAAAGCCTAAGGTGTGTAGAATCATGCTGGCGCTTAATAAGTGCTCAATAAATATTGGCTATTATTATTATTACTATTATTGTTTAATAGTAATTTGTACTTAATTTAGCCTGTTTCCTTATCTTCTGTCTTGGACTCATTGAGCCCCCACGGCAGGCCCCTAGCTCTTAGCTCAGCAACCACACAAAGACTCTAAAGAGAGCCTGGAAGACTTCAAACAGAGGCCCTCCTGCTTCCTGATCATCTGCCATACTTTTCTCTTTTATATGTCACAAGCCAAGATTTTGCACAGAGCTCCAAATAGTAGCTGAGAACCACTCTGAACCACTTCTTTAATTGCTGAGGACCAGAAAATCAAGACACATGATTCTCTTTCTTCTCCTTCCTTTTCTTTATGTTCCTCTTCTTCTCTGTTCCCTTTTTTAGGGCCAGAACACAGCCTGCTTTATTTTGTTCTTCTTACGTGCTGTATCTTACTATCATATAAAGACCAGGAGGCCACGGACAAATAATATTCTAAGTACATCTTTACTACTCTATCATAGGGAAAATGAATCTTTGATGTGAAATCTCCAAATCCTTTTTCACTACAACAGCCCGGTGTGCAAGACTGTTCACTGTTATGTAATCCTATTTTGAATGCCAAAAGCTGATAATTATCTGGTCTTTCCCTTTGTATTCTTCTTATCAGTTTCTAAATCAATATCCCAGGACACACATTGTCTTAGGTAGACTTGGTTTAAGGTATTATATTCAGACAGGCAAATTTTTTTAAAAAAAGCATATTATTTTGGCATATCCTTTCTATTACAAATATTTCTCCACAGATGATTAGAATCATTTTCAGAAAGAATACTTTGATTTTTGATGATAGACATCATGCTCTTTCTTCTCAAAATGTATTTTCATCTGGAAGTCTCCATGTTATTTTCTAATCTCTCTCCTAATTTTTCCTAAAAAGCCTTAAGACATTATATCATATTGTCATCACACAAAAGTTCACTGAAAATAAATGTTAATCAATGGCCAAAAACAAATACAATTTTAACAAGTTAAGAAAGGTTAATGTTACAAAAATGAGTTATATTGATGTGTATTTAGTGAAAATGAAGTTTCTATTATAAACAATTTATCATTTACATTACAATTAGCAAATAATCTGACTGTGGGTATAATCTTAATATCAGTAAGAGTTCTATGCTAACTTCTGACCTCAACAGCAATTAACCAGTTTTTATTAAAGATTGTGAAAGTAGAGACTTGTATTTAAACAGTACATTCCATTGCATTATGGCAAAACAGATATTTAAATATTGGTGGATTAATACATCAATAGTAGGGTGCTCAACCCTGGCTAAAAACTAAAATAAAATACATTTTTATTCACTGAGTATACTTTACAGTTAACATGCATAATGAGATTTTTATAAGAGAAAAAGGCAAATGCTGTGTATCACTTTCAGCTTAGTAGGGAGTTTTATATAAAAACATTAAGACAATTTGAAAAATTATACTATGCAAAAATATCACCTTTAGATTTGTCTTCCAGATTGCTGCAATAAACAGAAAAGAAGACTTCCTTTTGGAAAGATGAATCAAGAGTGGCAACAATTGATTTTCTTCCTGATTCAGTATATCAAGCATCTTTCAAAGGAAACACACACACAGCCCCTTCACAAAAGAGAGAAGAAATTAAATGCTGTGATTTCAACCCCTTTCCTCTAACATCTAAAATAACGTAATACTTATACTAACTTATATTATATTATACTAACATAATACTTATACTAACTAATACTTAACGTAATACTTACACTAACTTGCATTTTTATCACAGATACTGTGGCATATAGTTTATACATAGTATCTCTCTTAATTGTAATAATTCCATATGGGATGAATTTTCAAAAAAGTGACACTGGGACTTAAGGAGCTTAAATAACTCTCCTAGTCACCAAACTGGTAATTAAGGACCCAAGAATTTAGGTCTGGCCAATTCTGAGCTCATACTGGTAATAATTATACTAAACTCCTCTAAAGCTAATTAATAAAAAAAATCTTTAGTTAATCTATAAACACTAGCCTCATAGTTAAAGCTTCTTTAGATTTTTTCAAAGAACTCTTTTTTAATGAATCAGTAGTACACTCTTGCTTATTTATAACAAGGATGTTAGTAAGCTTTCCTCACCTCCTTTAGCAGACGACATGATAAATCTACTAAGGAATGATCTCCCTGAGGCTGTGGTGATGTCAATGTCATATGCCCTAGTCCTTCCTCAAAGGTGTTATTATATTAATTATATTGTAATATAATTAATATAATTATTATTAATAATATAATATGATTAATTATGTTATATATTATATATATTATTATATTAATAATAATACCTTATATTGAAATAAATGTTTTGCTTCTCAAAGTGTCTGCAAGTTATCTTATTTTATTTTCTCTTTAGGTCTGTGAGAAAAGTAAGACAAGTAGGATTGTATCCTTTGATGGAGAATGAAATACAGCATATACAAAAATCCCTTTGTCGGGCGCCTGGGTGGCTCAGTTGGTTAAGCGACTGCCTTCGGCTCAGGTCATGATCCTGGAGTCCCGGGATCGAGTCCTGCATCGGGCTCCCTGCTCGGCGGGGAGTCTGCCTCTCCCTCTGACCCTCTTCCCTCTCGTGCTCTCTATCTCTCATTCTCTCTCTCTCTCAAATAAATAAATAAAAATAATAAAAAAAATCCCTTTGTCAAAGATAACTTTTTAAAAAAAGACAATTTTGACTAAAACATAGAGAGCGAGGGTATGTGGAAAGAGTGAGTGCAGAGAGGGGAGTAAGTATTTCTGGCAGAAATACGTGATGTTTCCTATAACATAGCACTTTTCCAATATTTCCTATTTGGGAAAACTTCCTTTTATGCCTCCCGTGTAGCCCCAGTTCAAACAGAAGTCAGAACCTCCATTTGCACCCAGGGTGCTGGTATGTGACACAGGCTCTGCCAATCAGACTCAACTACTTGAGACTTTCATTCAGACACGGGCAACGTGAAGAAGCAGAAACTGAGTCAGTTTGGGGAACGTGGTGGCTGTAGAGGCATCCAGGTTGCAGGGCAGCGAGATGGATGTCCTGCCGACTAGGTCAGCACCAATGATGCAAGGCAATAGCGGCTGTATCTCCTGGGACCAGTACCTCCTGCAAGTGTGGTGTGAGCATCCTTTCTGGCTGTGTGACATTTAGGCATGACATCTGGCTTTCCTAATTGGAAAACTCTTTAATACTCTTGAATACTTAAAAAAAAACAAAACACTTTAAGAATTTTTCTACCATCTGTATCTGAGATCACTGACTGACACAGGACAAGGCTATGGAAGCCTCCAAGTCTTTAGGTGATAAACTCTCCTTTTGAGTAGGTCTTGACTAAAGGTCACAATAATAAACTCAGAAATTTAATTTTGTCAGGAAAAAAAGCAAACTTGCCTATTTTAAAATCATTAAATCAATTAATCATTAATCATTAAATTCTCCTGAAAAGCCCTAGAATCACTCCTAAGGGGACATCATTTCACATGGTGGTAATTAATTCAATAAGATCGTTAAATTTAACAACTTTCAATCCACCACTATGTATACAAACAGGTTTTATGTTGGACATTTGAATTATAATGACAAATAAGAACAGTCTCTATCTCCAAAGAACCTATAACCCAGGAAGACCATGCTTTTAATACAGTAGCTTCCTCCTCTTTCTCATAGAGTTCTTAAAGTATATATTAATGTAACATCAATAGTTCACATTTTTTAAATTAAAGAAATACAACTTTCTGATAAATAGTATAGATAGAAACTTTAAACATTTAGGTATAGGAATGTAAACTTATTAATTATTGACCCGGATTTATGTATATTTAAAGAGAAAATATTTTCCAGGGCGCCTGGGTGGCTCAGTTGGTTAAGCGACTGCTTTCGGCTCAGGTCATGATCCTGGAGTCCCGGGATGGAGTCCCACATCGGGCTTCCTGCTCGGCGGGGAGTCTGCTTCTCCCTCTGACCCTCTCCCCTCTCATGCTCTCTCTCTATCTCATTCTCTCTCTCAAATAAATAAATAAAATCTTTAAAAAAAAAAGAGAAAATATTTTCCAAATGATAGTATGAGTATTGAGTGCCAACAGATTCTTTAGAGGTTAATAAAGAAAAATTATCTGTGCTTTATTTAACTTCATTATCTCTATAATCTTCTAACATGTGTCTTAACTCATGGATTAAAAATAATGAGGGGTAAAATAAACTCAAGTGGAAAATAATAACATTAAAATAGACTAAGGTAAGCACACTTCGTTTAATGTAATAACAGATTATTGGTCAATGTTAGAGGTTTTATTGTTTCTATGCAATTTATGTTTTCTATCTAGGTTTTATTGCTTTTAAACTTACTGGAAATTTTTCTACAATAAATTTGTACTAATAAGTGAATTTGATGAAATATTTTCCTCTATGATTTAAACAATTATTTCGGGAGGGATGACTCATGGGCAAGCAATTTTCTTAACCCTGATTTCTTATACCTTGTGTTTGGAAAACTTTTGCCAATACCACCTTCTAAATATTCATTCTTATGATATTGATGGCCCTTCAAAAAAAAAAAGTGTTCAGGAGGTTTTTAAATTAGTTCCGAGAAACTAAAAAAACACACATAAATTAGCATAAAAGTTTATATGCAATAGCAATAAATTATTTTCATTTGCCTTAACTGATTTTACCTCCCCACCAGAGATAAGACAAGATAAAGGAGGTATAGTTAACCTTGTTTATGTATCCTGAAATCTGTTCTCTAAGGAAGTTGCAAAATTTATTCATATAACTCAGCTTGTAAAGTTCCTCCTGGACAGCATTTCAGAAACTCTAACTTCTGGGGCAAGTCTCTCCGTTATATTGTACTGCACCTCACATTAATCATGTAATCATAAACAATAGGAGTAACTTGCAACTTAATAAAAACGCATTGTATTCACATTGGTACCCTGTGCCACAGAGATATTGTTTCACTTAAAGCACTAAAAGCCTTAACTTCATTGTACAGATGAGGAAACCAAAGCTTAGAGAGAAATAAAAAACATAAACAGATCTCGATCTTTCTGGGCCCAGGGATCCCAGAAATATCTATCATAGATACCAAGGTGTCCAGGAGACTGGCTCAAAAAGGAGAAGAGAGTACTTGGCTTCGGTTTCAAGTGTTCTTTTTTAGGCTTTCCAATGGCATGCTGGCCAGATATTCTCTCAAATTCGGAGTCTAGGCATTTTGTAGTTGTGGTAGTGGAGGTTTGTTATTTACCTGTGTTTTCTTTTTGTTTGCTTATTTGAAATTCCAAAGTCGAATAAAAAATACTCTGGGGGCACCTGAGTGGCTCAGTCAGTTAAGCAGCTGGCTCTTGATTTCGGCTCAGGTCATGATCTTGGGGTCCTGAGATTGAGCCCCACATTAGGCTCCCTGCTCAGTGGGGAGTCTGCTTGAGGATTCTCTCTCTCCCTCTCCTCTGGCTCTCTCTCTCTAAAATAAAATTACTTATTTACTTAATTAATTAATACCCTGAGGCACCTGGCTGGCTCACTTGGTGGAGCATGTGACTAGACCTCGGGGCTGTGAGTTTGAGCCAGATTCTGGGTATAGAGATTGCTTAAAAAAATAAATAAAATCTTTACCAAAAAACTAAGTTAAATTAAATTTAAAAATAAATACCCAGATGCTGGTTGTAAGACTGGCACGAAATAAAGTTTGTGACATTTTGCAATCTATAAAGACCCACATAAACTATGAGAAATATAGTAACTGCTATTTTATACAAGTCTAGCCCTATGATACCTCTAAAAAACTCACTTTAAGAAATGAGATGAGCTATAAGAAGGTTGATTTTGAAAGCCAACTCCAGTTTCTAATAAAGATTAAGGCATGTGCTTCTTTGGCAGCTAGGCCCAAGGAAGAAAGAGATTTATAAAGTTTTAAGTCAGTGTGCTATACCAATTATAGTTCATGTTTCTCATTCCAAAATATGAAATTATTATATAGCCAGAATGCATCGTAGTAGATTCTATAAATGTGAGTTTATGGATTTGATAATTTTGGAATAGCTTCTAAACTCCTTTCAAGTAAAAAAAAATTACCATATTAAATTTTATTTCTTTATTTCTTCATTTATTTTAATTTTATTACGTTATGTTAGTCACCATACAGTACATCATTAGTTTTTGATGTAGTGATCCACGATTCATTGTTTGCGTATAACACCCAGTGCTCCATGCAGTACGTGCCCTCCTTAATACCCATCACCGGGCTAACCCATCCCCCCACCCCCTCCCCTCTAGAACCCTGTTTGTATCTCAGAGTCCATAGTTTCTCATGGTTCATCTCTCCCTCCGAATCCCCCCCTTCATTTTTCCCTTCCTTCTCCTAATGTCCTCCAGGCTATTCCTTATGTTCCACAGATAAGTGAAACCATATGATAATTGACTTTCTCTGCTTGACTTCACTTAGCATAATCTCCTCCAGTCCCATCCATGTTGATGTAAAACATGGGTATTCATCCTTTCTGATGGCTGAGTCATATTCCATTGTACATATGGACCACATCTTCTTTATCCATTCATCTGTTGAAGGGCATCTCGGCTCCTTCCACAGTTTGGCTATTGCAGACATTGCTGCTATGAACATTGGGGTGCATGTGGCCCTTCTTTTCACTACATCTGTGTCTTTAGGGTAAATACCCAGGAGTGCAATTGCTGGGTCATAGGGTAGCTCTGTTTTTAAACTTTTGAGGAACCTCCACACTGTTTTCCAAAGTGGCTGTACCAACTTGCATTCCCACCAACAGTGTAAGAGGGTTCCCCTTTCTCCACAACCTCTCCAACATTTGTTGTTTCTTTCCTTGTCCATTTTTGCCATTCTAACTGGTGTAAGGTGGTATCTAAATGTGGTTTTGATTTGAATTTCCCTGATGGCTAATGATGATGAACATTTTTTCATGTGTCTGTTAGCCATTTGTATGTCTTCTTCAGAGAAGTGTCTTTTCATATCTTCTGCCCACTTTTTGACTTGATTATTTGTTTTAGGGTGTTGAGTTTGAGAAGTTCTTTACAGATCTTGGATACCAGCCCTTTGTCTGTAGTGTCATTTGCAAATATCTTCTCCCATTCTGTGGGTTGCCTCTTTGTTTGGTTGACTGTTTCCTTTCCTGTGCAGAAGCTTTTTATCTTGATGAAGTCCCAAAAGTTCATTTTTGCTTTTGTTTCACTAGCTTTTGGAGATGTATATTGAAAGAAGTTGCTGTGGCCGATGTCAAAGAGGTTACTGCCTATGTTCTCCTCTAGGATTTTGATGGATTCCTGTCTCACATTGAGGTCTTTCATCCACTTTGAGTTTATCTTTGTGTATGGTGTTAGAGAATGGTCGAGTTTCATTCTTCTGCATGTGGCTGTCCAATTTTCCCAGCACCATTTATTGAAGAGACTGTCTTTTTTCCATTGCATGTTTTCTCCTGCTTTGTCAAAGATTATTTGACCATAGAGTTGAGGGTCCATATCTGGGTCCTCTGTTCTGTTCCATTGGTCTATAGGTCTGTTTTTGTGCCAGTACCATGCTGTCTTGGTGATCACAGCTTTGTAATATAGCTTGAAATTGGGCAACGTGATGTCCCGAGCTTTGTTTATCTTTTTTAACATTTCCTTGGCGATTCGGGGTCTTATCTGATTCCATACAAATTTTAGGATTGTTTGTTCCAGCACTTTGAAAAATGTCGTTGGAATTTTGATCGGGATGGCATTGAAGGTATAGATCGCTCTGGGTAGCATAGACATTTTAACAATGTTTATTCTTCCGATCCATGAGCATGGAATATTTTTCCATCTTTTTGTGTCTTCTTCAATTTCTTTCATGAGCGTTCTGTAGTTCCTAGAGTATAGATTTTTTTACCTCTTTGGTTAGGTTTATTCCGAGGTATCTTATGGTTTTTGGTGCTATTGTAAATGGAATTGTTTCTCTAATTTCTCTTTCTACAGTTCCATTGTTAGTGTATAAGAAAGCAACTGATTTCTGTGCATTGATTTTGTATCCTGCCACATTACTGAATTGCTGTATGAGTTCTAGTAATTTGGGGGTGGAGTCTTTTGAGTTTTCCACATAAAGTATCATGTCGTCTGCGAAAAGAGAGAGTTTGACTTCTTCTTTGCCAATTTGAATACCTTTTATTTCTTTTTGTTGTCTGATTGCTGTTGCTAGGACTTATAGTACTATGTTGAACAATAGTGGTGAGAGTGGGCATCCTTGACGTGTTCCTGATCTTAAGGGAAAGGCTCTCAGCTTTTCCCCACTGAGGATGATATTCGCTGTGGGTTTTTCATAGATGGATTTTATGAACTTGAGGAATGTTCCCTCTCTCCCTATACTCTGAAGAGTTTTAATCAGGAAAGGATATTGTATTTTGTCAAATACTTTTTCTGCATCAATTGAGAGGACCATATGGTTCTTCTCCCTCCTCTTATTAATGTGTTCTATCACAATGATTGATTTGTGAATGTTGAACCACCCTTGCATCCCGGGGATATATCCCACTTGGTCGTGGTGGATGATCCTTTTAATGTATTGTTGGATCCTATTAGCTAGGATTTTGTTGAGGATTTTGGAATCCATGTTCACTAGGGATATGGGTCTGAAATTCTCCTTTTTGACGGGGTCTTTGCCTGGTTTGGGGATTAAGGTAATGCTGGCCTCACAGAATGGGTCTGGAAGCTTTCCTTCTGTTTCTATTTTTTGAAACAGCTTCAGTAGAATAGATATTATTTTTTCTTTGAATGTTTGGTAGAATTCCCCAGGGACTCCATCAGGCCGTGGACTCTTGTTTTTTGGGAGGTTTTTGATCACTGCTTCAATCTTGTTCCTGGTTATTGGCCTATTCAGGTTGTCAATTTCTTCCTGTTTCAGTCCTGGCAGCTTATAGGTTTCCAGGAAGGCCTCCATTTCATCCAGATTGCTCAGTTTATTGGCATACAGTTGTTGATAATAATTTCTAATAATTGTTTCTATTTCCTTGGTGGTAGTCATGACCTCTCCCCTTTCATTCATAATTTTATTAATTTGGGTCCTTTGTCTTTTCTTTCGGATAAGTCTGGCCAGTGGTTTATCAATCTTATTAATTCTTTCAAAGAACCAACTTCTAGTTCCATTGATCTGATCTACTGTGTTTCTGGTTTCTAATTCATTGATTTCTGCTCTAATTTTAATTATTTTTCTTCTAATGCGTGGCTTAGGCATCATTTGTTGCTTTTTCTCTAGTTCTTTAAGGTGTAGAGTTAGTTGGTAAATTCGGGATTTTTCTATTTTTTTGAGTGAGGCTTGGATGGCTATGTATTTCCCCCTTAGGACCACCTTTGCAGTATCCCATAGGTTTTGGACCGATATGTTTTCATTCTCATTGATTTCCATGAATTGTTTAAGTTCTTCTTTGATTTCCTGGTTGACCCAAACGTTCTTGAGCAGAGTGGTCTTTAGCTTCCAAGTGTTTGAATTTCTGCCAAATTTTTTCTTGTGATTGCGTTCCAGTTTTAAAGCATTGTGGTCTGAGAATATGCAGGGAATAATCTCAATCTTTTGGTATCTGTTGAGACCTGATTTGTGACCCAGTATGTGGTCTATTCTGGAGAAAGTTCCATGTGCACTCGAGAAGAATGAGTATTCTGTTGTTTTAGGGTGGAATGTTCTGTAAATATCTGTGAGGTCCATCTGGTCCAGTGTATCATTCAAAGCTCTTGTTTCCTTGTTGATTTTTCTCCTTAGATGATCTGTCCATTGCTGAGAGTGGAGTATTGAGGTCTCCCCCAATTAACATATTGTTATCAATATGACTTTTTATTTTGGTTAACAGTTGGCTTATGTAGATGGCTGCTCCCATGTTGGCGGCACAGATATTTACAATCGTTAGATCTTCTTGTTGGCTAGACCCTTTAAGAAGGATGTAGTCTCCTTCTGTGTCTCTAATTACAGTCTTTAGCTTAAAATATAATTTGTCTGATATAAGAATTGCTACCCCAGCTTTCTTTTGAGGTCCACTGGCATGGCAGATGGATCTCCATCCCTTCACTTTCAGTTTGGATGTACCTTTAGGTTCAAAATGAGTCTCTTGTAGGAAGCATATGGATGGGTCCTGTCTTTTTATCCAATCTGCAACCCTGTGCTGTTTTATGGGAGCATTTAGGCCATTCACATTGAGAGTGATTATTGAAAGATATGAATTAATTGTCATCATGTTGCCTGTGAAGACATTGTTTTTATAGATTGTTCCTATAAATTTCTGTTGTATATCACTCTTGGGGTCTTTCTCCTTTTATGGAACCCCCCTTAATCTTTCTTGCAGGGCCAGCTTAGTGGTCACATATTCTTTCAGTTTCTGCTGGTCGTGGAAGCTCTGCATCTCTCCAACCATTCTAAATGACAGCCTTGCCAGATAAAGTATTTTTGGCTGCATGTTTTTCTCATTTAGTACCCTGAATATGTCTTGCCAGGCCTTTCTGGCTTGCCAGGTCTCTGTGGGTAGGTCTGACGTTATTCTGACGTTCCTCCCTCTGTACGTAAGGAATCTCTTCCCCCTAACTGCCCTTAAGATGGTTTCCTTGGCTCTAAGATTTGCGAGTTTTACTATTACATGCCGGGGTGTTGGCCTGTTTTCTGTGATCTTGGGAGGGGTCCTCTCTGCCTCTAGGATGCGAATGTTTGTTTCATTCCCTAAATTAGGGAAGTTCTCAGCTACGATTTGCTCAAATACATCTTCTAGTCCTCTCTCTCTCTCCACTCCCTCAGGGATTCCAATTATTCTGACATTGGAATGCTTCATGGTGTCACTTATTTCTCTGATTCTATTTTCATGGATTCTAAGTTGTTTTTCCCTGGCCTCCTCTTTTCCCTTTTTATCTATTATATTGTCTTCCAGATCACTTATTCATTCTTCTGCCTCACTTACCCCAGCTGTTAGATTATCTAGGTTGGATTAGATCTCACTGATAGCATTTTTAAGTTCTGCCAATTCAGCTTTCATTTCTGCCCTTAGAGACTCTTTGTTACCATTAATTGATTTCTCCATTCTAGCCATTGTCTTCACAATTGCTAGCCTGAATTCCATCTCCAACATCTTGGTTATATCTGCATCCATTTGTAAATGAGTCTTTTCTATTTTGGGAGTTCCTCCTCCTAGTCATTCTGTTGATGGGTGGTTGAGGGAATGTATAGAGTCCAAATTATTGACCAGAAGCCAAGCAAGATGCACCTGTTTTCTAGGGACCTTACGGTCGCTGGCCTCTTGTTTTCCCAGCCTGTCTTCTGGGGGAGGGGCCTGCCTTGCTGTTACTCAGGCAACCTTGTTTGGGCAGAGTTGCCCTGCCCCCATGTGGTGGGGGATGGGCTCAGCGGGAATCAGTTTTGGGGGCTTTTGTTCTCTGGTGGCTTTCCCTGGCGGCTTTCCGCGTCTCTTCTGAGAGCAGAAGAGACCGTTTCCAACCCTCTGCCTCAGAGCAGACAGACTGCAGTCTGTTCTTCAGTGAGCTCTCCAGGCCACTCTGTCTCCGTTTCTGTCTGTGCTGCTATAAACTGCAGCATCCTAGGTTGTGCGCCCTTCCGCAGCGCCCCCAGTCCTGCCTCTGGGTCAGGGCACGTCTCTGCCCTTTGTGCTTCTTAAACTGCCAGCGGCTCACAGTTCACATGTGCGACCCTGCTGCTCCAGGTTTCTGCCCCGGGGGCTGCCCTAAAGTCCTTTCCTCGCTGCTACCGGTCTGCGAGTCTGTGCCCCGTCCCCCACGAGCGAGGCTGTCGCTCAGCAGCGGTGTAGGATCCCCACGGCCAGGCTCCCTCCTGCTGCCATTTATCCTCAGATATCTGCCAGTGGAATCATGGCTCCCCCTTTCGTAACCTCGAAACCAACCGCCTGCGATATTCTGCTTGTAGAGATCCAGATCGTCTTACATCTCAGGCTGATTTCGTGGGTGCTCAGAGTGGTCTGGTAGATTTCCAGCTCAATTCCGGGGACCAGTTGAAATAGGGTCCCCTACTCCTCCACCATCTTTCCTTCCTCCCAGCCCATATTAAATTTTAATTAATTCATTCACTTAAATTATCATCAAGACTCTTCCTTCAGAAATAGATTTATATAAACACGATATTGAATAAGGAAAAATGTGCATGTTATTAGTTGAAATATCCTTTTACTTTCAAAAGGCATTTTGGCACATACCCTTGTGCCAGAGAGGGTTAAAGAAGAGTGATCTCACTGTTCCTTACAGCCAGTAACACTTGTGACCACGTAATAAAATACTTGATGGTTGGGATTCCAGCTCTATAATTTCAATTGCTCCAGAAGCTCAGTGCCACAAGTCATTGTATCTCACTGTCATTAGGTATGTATTGCCTTTCTAGTCCATGTCCTAGGAATAAAACCCGACAACTCTGGTGCTCCAAGGACCAAAGGATTTTCATCCGATTAAGCCCCAGCAGTTGGTTTTGGTCTTGTTATTCAGATATAAGTGAATATTAACACCAAAGAAATGTAGGGAGCTTATACCAGGGATCTGGAGCTATGAGATGAAGATTTTAGACTTTGTTCCATCATTTATATACTATTTGGCACTGAAAATATTGATAAAATTTCCTAATTCTTCATCTATGAAATGGGGTTAATAATTAATAATAAACATTTTTTAAAGAAGACCTCAAATAGTGATGCAACTGTATAAAAAAACAGATAGCCCAATCTGATATGTTATTGAAAAAACAATTTTTTAAACAAAGGAGAATATAAGAGAAGAAACAGAGAAAATCCTGGACACTCCACATGCTCAGAATAAATCCTATATTCTCAGAAACTACAACCAAGTTTCCTTAGTGAGTATAATATGGTTCTAACTAAACTTCTGTTGTTGTCAAGAGAATATTGGAAATCCAACAAGAGAAGAAAGAATTTTGGACTAGCTAGTTCATTGACCATTTCATCTTTCTGCATCTGTTTTCAAGTCTGAAAACTGAGGAGTTTGAAACCAAATTATCTCTAAGTTACTTTCCAGTTACAACTTTGGTAATTTTCAAAGTATTTAACACATAACCTCCACCTTTTGTACTAATCAACACCAACAAACATACAAATTTCTCTTACCCAGAAAGTTCAACACTTTCAGCACTTCATTCATATTTTGTAAATGCCCATTTTCAAAAATTTTAGCACCAAATTCTAAAAAACTCAGGACCTCATTTACATTTTGTAAATATCTATTGGTCAAAGTTGTGCAATATTCCCTTAACCAGACCATCTTTGAGTTAATTAATCATAAAGATAAAGTGGGAAAAAATGAGAGGTGAGGGCTCTGAGAATTAATATGTTGCATTTCTGATTTAATTGTCAAAGTCTAAATAACACATAAGAAAATCTTGGCAGTGTGATGTAATAGTCCAGGTAATTGCAGCATTTTGGAAATATAAACCAAATTGATTTTCAATTAATAAATGGTAGGAGCACTATTATAGCAGTGACAGCTTGTTAGCTTATTGCTCAAATGAAATGTCTATTTTTAATATATCATCTGCAAAGCAGATAGATCGCTAATCCTAATCTACTGAAGGTTGTGTAATATTTTCTCCCATAGAGGAAAAGAATGATGGGAGGACAATAAAATGAGCTATATGTAAAAATATAGCTCAGTGACAGCTATCCCTGGCATTGTAGACGGCGATTGTCTTGAATGACCAGAATCAACAATCACATTGCAGACTGCAGCGGCTGTTGCCAAGAATAGATTTACTATAACATTAGCTCAATACTCAGGTCTGAGCACAGGTGCCAGTGAGCCCTGCCGCTAAGAGAAGGGCAGCCGTGGAGAAGCCTGCCTGTATAATCCTCCCTAGAAAGCAACTCCCCTCAAATGATGATTGAATAAATAAGAATAAAACCTAATTCTTGTTTTAAAGATATCAGAAGTTCATCTCAACCCTACATTAAGTCAGAAATAGGTTTTAGATATGGGATCTGTTCATTTCTGTGCCATTTTTTTTTTCTGAAAGCATACCTATTTACTTAAATAACTTCCTTTCCAAATTGTATATTAATTCCCAAAATGTGTTTTTTACATCTTTCTCCACTCTAGGGAGTTATTTGGCAACAATATTATTGTAAATGTTAAAGGTAAGAGTTATATTCCTTTGAGTGTTTAATCTTCACTATTAATCAACCATCCTCATTTTCAACCAGTCTCTCTCTATCCCCCTCCACCCAGATCAGCAGTTTTATTTCTGCCTAACAAGCCCCCTGCCATCAATTGTATTACAGTGACAATAACAGAAAAGAGAATGTAGGGTGAAAGCATTGATATAGTAACATTCTTCTGACTTTCTTGTCAACACTTGGGATTTCTAGAAATAATACAGCACACATGTTTTCTCTGAATTTCTCTATTCTTTGGAAAGATCAGATTGAGGTCTTAGGAAGGCAAAAGTTTTAGGCTTTCAAGTTATATAGAACTTGGATTCAAACGCAGGATTCATCCCTTTCTAGCTGTGTGACATCAAGTGAGTTGTTTAACCTAAACCTTAGACTACTTATCTATAAAATGGGCAAATGAACTGGACGTATTCTCCAAGAATCACGAGGGTCACGTGATAGAATATGTGAAACTATAGAACACAATGAATTGTTGGCACATAGAAACACTCCATAAATGGTATTATGTTTAATATGGTTATGTTATGCATTATATTCATTGTTTAAAATTTCTCCTATATTTCTTTTTCATATTCACTCATACATATCTACAAAGAAAACAGATTATAAAGCTAAATGTAGTGCACATACATATGAAAAATTTGGCATTTAAAATATAATTTTCATTGTTTTGTAATTTAATTTTTCTAGAAATTTATTTTTATGGTATTTTGCAAAAGTATCAGTCCACAATGGATGGGGCAGAGTGACCTGGGGAAAACGCACTGATCTTTCATCACAAATAGCCGTAGGGGCTCTGCCAAGAACAGGACATCTTTTACCTTAAGGTCAACGCAAATACCTCGGCTGTTGTGAGGCTGAGGGCCAGCATTTCTAACAATCTCCAGGTGAAGCTGATGCTGCTCAGAGGAATACACTCTAAGCGGTAAAATATTAGAGGACTCAGGCTAAACTGCAGAACTTCTGACCCATTTATAGTTAGTAGACAACTGTGTTGGTCACCATAAATAAACTCTACTAGTCAGGGCGCCTGGGTGACTCAGTCAGTTGAGCATCCAGCTCTTGGTTTCAGCTCAGGTCACGATCTCCTGGGCGGTGAGATCAAGCCCCACCTCAGGCTCCCCGCTCAGCACAAAATCTGCTTGGGATTCTCTCTCTCTCCCTCTCCTTCTGCCCCTAACTCCACTTGTGTGTGTTCTCTCTCTCTCCCAAATAAATAAGTAAATCTTAAAAAAAACAACAACAACTCTATGGTCACCTTACATCGATTGAGCATACTGATGAAGTATATATAAAATTCAATTAGAAGAAGTGAAAATGTTTGTGTTATCTAAATTGCCTTAATATATATCAGTATTTGTAGAAACATTTGCAATGTAATTATGCCAGAATGCCTTTAGTCTTGATGTAACATGATCTTGGCTCCCTGTCAAATGTAAAGGTATTCTTCAAAAGGCAAGGAAAAGAGCTTTGATGCTAATCTTTCCTGGGGCAGAGGCCAGTTATTGTGTCACCGTGAAGTTTCCCTGTTGTACCTAGAGCACTTGTAAAGCCTCCTTGTGAATAAGAGAGATGGGAAGTCTCTGGCATGTTTGCCTCCTACATGTTGTGGAGAGAGTGGGAAGAGAAATGTCACTGAACTCAGATTTGGTTAAAAATGCCTGTGGTAAATAAAGTAAATTCCATGCAAAGACAAATGAATTGGTGAGGATGGTGAACATGGGAAGAGATGCCTGGTTAAAAGTACAATGAACAGAGAACCACCGGCATCTAATTTCTAGATAGAAATGTGCCTCTCATCAAATCATAACTCCTCCATAGTGAGACTGTCAGGATTTTTACCTGGGTACTGCTGACTCAAATGCTCTTCCCCATCTATCCATCTCTGCCCTGTCCATCTAGCTGACAATCATTGCTTTTGAAATGAATAATTAATCCCTACCTCAAAATATATTTTCAAATTTCTCTTTGAGTTCCAGTTAATTCTCTTGTGCAGAATACTGTCCCCCACCAAAGATCATTTTATTCCTCTATCAAATCTCTGCTGACTAATAAAACTATTATATGAAGACCTTTGTCCAAGCATTTGAGACTAATAGAGTCTATGAAATTTCTTTCTAGTTACGTGAATCTTCAGGCTTTTGTGGATATGTTGGTAAAATTATGGGTTTCTATGTACTTGTCATGTGTTAGTATTTTTCTTTGAGCAATCTGAGTGACAGGAGAATCAAAAGACTTTCAGAGACAGCCTCTGATCTTTCAATTTCTTAAAATCTCTCATAACATTTAATTTGCCACGTACTAAACGAATGTTGTTTATTTGTGCATCCAGAACAAGTATTTTCTAGAATTTTGTTTTGTTTTTCTTTTGAGTGAACACACTAAAATAATAAAAATGACTGTTAGAAAATGAAAAAAAATAGCATATTTACTCCCCAGCTTTCTATTATGATTAATTATCAACATTCAGGGAAATTTATTTTATTGAAATATTTACAACAAATCTATAATGTGTTTGCTTTCTGTTAATCAATTATAGCCCAGAATAATTAATTACTCTAAAATTGTTACCTATTGCCTTTCATGTGCTCAACATTATACCAAACATCGTACTAGGACATGCCTTGTGAAGCCCACAGTTTGCAGGGAAAGATGCAATTATAATAATCTAATGTTAAGCACTAGTAAAGATACAATATCTTTTTGTTAATTAAAATACCAAGGAAGGCTTCACAGAGGACGAAATATGAGTTTTGTAGCATCGAGTAAGAGTGTATGATCTGGAGTCAAATAGACCTGAGTTGTGTCATAGGTCAGCTGTGTACTCTTGGATAAATTTAACCTCCCGAGGCTTTTATTTGCTCATCTGTAAAATAAGTGTTGTTGGGCTTATTGTAAAGTCTAAGCTGGAGCACACAGAATGAGAGCCAAGGAGGGAGAGGCCACATCGCCCTCATTATCCTGGCCTTGCTGAGAGTTCAGATTTCATTCTCAGTGCAAAGGGAATACACTGGAAAAGTATAGGCCAGGAACTAACAAGATGTGATTTATTTACTTTTAAGGAGATCACTCTGGTTGCAGTGTGGACAATATTAGCATAGAGGAAGGGTGGGCCGTGGAGTGTTGAGGTGTGAGGTCCAGGCGAGAAGGACACCTGCACACCTGGAGAAACTGAAAATGAAGTTAAGTCAGGGGTTGCTAACATAGTTTAGGGAAGCAGAGTGTGACTGGGCCAACACTGAGTGGAAGGGAGAGAAAAAGATGGCGCTGAGAGAGTCTATTTAGACGGAAATATAAAAATAAAAACAATATTTATAGATGGAGAAATATAGTGGGACAACATTCACACAGCAAGGGCTTTCAGTATATATAAAAACAAAACAAAACATGGAATTTGACCTAAGAAAAATAAGTATAGGATATGAAGTCAAACATTTTGATGATATTTTTCAGAGAGAAAATGGCAGTTTTTGAGGATTCAGTCTATATTATTGGATATATTTCCTCTATCTAGATACCTGAAAGCAGAAGTGATCATTTATAATTAATTGTGTATAGGAAGCAACATATTTACTTAAACACCAAATATTAATTGCTTTCTATCTTTTTTACTGTTCTAAAGTAAAATGTGTACGCTCTGATCAATGATTAAATTGAAAGGCTTTTAGCGTATCTCTCAGAATGAGGTTTTATGAACAATCAAAATGTTCCATGCCCGGTATGAAAATTCTGACAGAACAATTTTTCTTAAACAACCTATAATTTTTGGTGAAACAGTGCCTGAGAATTGGCAAATATTTTATTTGAATCTTCAGTAAGCTTGGGCTTATTCTTGTCACAGTAACTTATTGTATCTTTTAGAGGTATCATCACCTTGAAAAGAAAAATGTATTTTTTAAAAATAGGAACTCCATAAAGTCTGGCAAAGTTCCATGAGAATTAACCAGGTATGTCCAGGCAATTGCCATTTGGAGGTAAGTCCAGTCAGCTGTCATGGTCCTGTGCCTGCATATACCCGTGGGTAGACTCCAGGAGGCTACCATTTATTGAGCACCTGCTGTGAGATGATGTCATGCTATGTGAGGTGATGTCATGGTAATCCCAGGTTTATAGCAAGAAATAAACCTATGTGGACATTAGACAAAAACTCCTGCCTTCATGGAGCTTATAATTAGGAAACAATTATTTACTAAGGTTAAATAACAATATTCTTGCTTATACATAAGGCATATGTGAATTATATAAATTATTTGAATTTAAATTACTTTAATTTTCAATTAGTGGTAGAGATTCTTAATCAACTTTAACCTCTATGTAGGAATTGATGACTACATCAAGTATATAGTAATACTCCTGGACCTATAACCTTGCTCATTGTTACACATGAGGATTGGGAGTGCCAATCAGACTTTTTAATTAAATTTTAGGGTTCTTCTCTCATACGTAATTATCACAAATATTAGGAGATATCTATGGTTTGTTGGTTGATTATTTTGTCATGTTTTAATTCTTATTCATAGACACATCAATAAGCACTTCAAAATGATCGTTAATGGATTTTAAAGTTATGACTTATGTGAAGCCATGAAACTAAGTTTAACTATAATCTCGAACATCTATAATGAGTTCCTTCAGAAAATTCTCTTGTAAGCTCACGTTTTTCTTGGTTATTTGAAGAAAAATGCCTTAAATCCTTCTTATTCTGCTCCAATGAGAATATGACCAAATGAAATAAGACCCCTGGATAATAATGTACATTTCAGCCGCAATTCATAGAGTGTTTTATAACAGTACCTTCTAGAAGTACATAAAGCAAACACTGAACTGTGTAGCAATCAGCTAAAAGCCTGATTAAGCAAGCAATGTTTAAGCAAACATTTCAAACACTTGAGATTGATTCCTAAGTTTCTAAGCACAAGAGTGGCCTTTTTTTTTTTTCTAACCACAAACAATAAGCCCACAGAAACAGAATTAAATCTCAAATGCAAAAGCAGGACTTCAGATATAACTGAAAAGCAAGAGTGAGTCACAATCCCAGCAATCTAAGCAATGATACACATAATTTCAAAGTCAGACCTCTGGTTTGGAGATCACCAGTACCTCTAAAGTACCATATGTGTACTACAGGTACTATATGTTCAGTATATATGCAGGTAGGGCTGTCCTGAGAGAGTGAGGTAGGAATGGGTACCTAAATATACCAAGAAACTAGAGAATGCACTTTCCTTTTATTTTATCTCTAGCTCTGAGAAACGTAATTAGGTACTTGAAGTTTATAGAGATGTATTCTGAGTAAAAATAATAATAATAATAAAAAAATAGATACATCCTTATCTTATTAACTGCTAAAGTTAATATATTTACTTACCTACCACACACTCAGAACCACACACACACACACACACACACACACACACACACACACACTGAAAGGGTTCATGTCCCTTTTGTGTCCCTTTATTGTTGCCTTGTAGAGATATAATTTGAATTGTTTCAGTACATTTCCTTTAACAGCTTAAATTAATTGAAATAATTGTTATTCAAATTGTGAATCAGGGACGGGGTAGCACCTCTCCAAAAGCAGGACAGTAACTACTTCAAAGGCAATATATTAAGAAATGGTTTGGTAGCATCCTCATTAATTAGCATCAGTGTAAGCATCCCAGCTACAGCAATAAGAGTTGATACTTAGTTTCCCATGTGCTAGGATTGTGCTAAAGGCTTTGAAGTCAAAGAACTCACTTAATTCTTATAAGAGCCCCATTAGTCACCAATGCTTGATAGATGTTAAGTTCATTGTCCAACATTACGGAACTAGTAAGGAGCAGTATCTGAATGCAGATTTAGGCAATGATTAGAGAACCTCTAATCACTGCCCCACACGTGTGAATTTGATATTCTTAATCATAGGGTAAGCATATAATATCAGTTTCTTCTCTTTTTTTTGTTTTATAATTTTTTAAAAATATTTTTTTAATTATTTTTTTTAAAGATTTTATTTATTTATTTGAGAGAGAGAGAATGAGAGATAGAGAGCATGAGAGGGAAGAGGTTCAGAGGGAGAAGCAGACTCCCTGATCAGCAGGGAGCCCGATGTAGGACTCGATCCTGGGACTCCAGGATCATGACCTGAGCCGAAGGCAGTCGCTTAACCAACTGAGCCACCCAGGCGCCCATTTTTTCAATTATTTGAGAGAGAGAATGAGATAGAGAGAGAGCATGAGAGGGGGGAGGGTCAGAGGGAGAAGCAGACTCCCTGCTGAGCAGGGAGCCCGATGCGGGACTCGATCCCGGGACTCCAGGATCATGACCTGAGCTGAAGGCAGTCGCTTAACCAACTGAACCACCCAGGCGCCCTCGTTTTATCTTTTTAACTTGGATCTTGTAACCAAATTAAGAAAACCATTTACAATTTTTGTTATTGCTGACAGATTACTTGTTCACATTCAAAATGAACTTGTCGGTTGGGACATCACAGGAATCATTCAAAAACCAATTATCATTACTATCAGAAATGTAAATCCATTGCCCAGAGAAGAATACTTTGGATGAAGGAATACACAGGGTTGTTTAAAAGTATCCATTGTAACCCTTCTCCTTCTTGAAGGAGAATGTGTGATAAGGATATATCCTTGATATCGGTGATGGTTGGATAGTCTCCATGGCCAATTGTTTTTAAATAGTAAGGATTAAAATTCTGTACCAGCTGAAGTTTCCAGATGGTGTATAAAACAGGAAGCCAAAGATAGGCTGTCTCCAGAACGTATCCTTGAGGTAGCTGCATGAGAACAGAATTGCTTGAAAATGGTAGTGGCATCACTGATGATAAACAAAGTATGTCTGGACCCATGGGGCCAATAACATAAATAGGAGAGCTAAGAATAATAGATTCAACCATCTGATGAGGATATCTTCAAAGCTCAGAATAATTTGTGAATTTACAAAATTATATGTTAAATTTGAAAAATCCTAAATCCAAATAAAATAAACAAATAAGCAACCTCCTCCTATAACATTCGTATATAATGTTTCACAGAAGGTTAAGACTGAACGGACCATAGAGTTTATCTATTCTATGCTCTCACTTTACAGATGAACAAACTAATTGAAAGCCTGACCTGAATTCAGCATTATAAGTCCAATTCATTAATTACATTGCTGTGATATTGGATCTATATTAAGATATATATATGTGGCTTTTGTCCCTATTTCTGGCACAGAGCTCCCCAAATCCTTGGAATTTCCTAAGTGAAGAGAGTGATAAAAGTACCACTTGTTAGGTCTAAGGTGGCCTTGGAAAAGCAAGTAGTTAACATAAGGATGGGGCTGTTGCCAGGGGATCCAAAAAGTTGATTATAAGTTTGGATCTTTCAGTCTCATCTCCCCACACACACCCTCCAGATAGAGGGTCTGGAGGTGGAATCAATAACCAGTGGTCAATGATTTAATCAGTCATGCCTATATAATGTAAACTCCATAATAACCCAAAATGATGGGGTTCAGTGAACACGTGGAGATTCAGGGAGAGTGGGGTTTCATATCCCTTCCCCATACATTGCCCTATGCATGTCTTCTATCTGGCTATTCCAGAGTTATATCCTTTCATAATGAACCAGTGATCTAGTAAGAAAAATGTTTCTTTGAGTTCTGTGAGCTACTCTAGCAAATTAATTAAACCCAAAAAAGGGTGATAGAAACTTCAGTCTATAACCTGTTGGTCAGAAGCACAGTTAACAACCTATAATTGGACTGGCCTCTGAGGCATGTGTATGGACGACCGTTTTGTGGGACTGAGCCCTTAACCTGTGGGATCTGACACTATCTCCAGGTAGATAGTGTAAGAATTGGGTTGAATTGTAGACAGACACGGCTGGTGTCTGAGGATTACTTGTTGATATAGAGAAAACTCCCTCCCCATTCACATTGAAGTTAGATACAGAACTTTTCATTGCAAATTAGGAAATGGGTAAATGTAGCAGTCTATTTCTTCCTTTTTAGTATTCATGTAATGTTGATTAGAAAAATGGCTACCAAGTTATCCATCAAATGCCCTAGAATCTTAGTATAATACTAAAAATTTATGTAGTAATAACACAAAATTTTAAAAAATAAACATGGTGAGAATCAGCTTATTTGATTTACCTCCAGTTAGAATTTCATAGGGATTATAAAACTGATAAGAAAAGAAATATTAGAAAAGAAGGGAAATGGGTGCCTGGGTGGCTCAGATGGTTAAGCGTCTACTTTCGGCTCAGGTCATGTTCCCAGGGTCCTGGGATCGAGTCCCACATCGGGCTCCCTGCTCAGCGGGGTCCCTGCTTCTCCCTCTGCTTCTCTCTCTCTCTCTCTCCCTCTGTCTCTCATGAATGAATAAATAAAATCTTTAAAAAAAAGAAAGGAAGGGAAATGAAAGTACAGCCAACTCAAGAATAACTTGTTCTTTTCACTTTTAAATAATATCTAAAGATGGAATAAAGAGTCCATAGATACACTTCACTCACTTTGCCCTAATGTCAACATCTTACATAACCATCATACAATTATCAACTCCAAGAACTTAATATTGGTACTATTCTATTAACTATTGTAGCTTTTATCTAATACTTCCTTCAGTTCTGGAATTAATCCAGAATGCCGTTGCAATTAGTTGCCATGTCTCTTTCAGTCGGTGACAATTCCTAAGTATTTCTTTGTCCTTGACACTTTTGAAGAATACTGATCAGCTACTTTGCAAAATGTTCCCCAATTTGGGTTTCTCTGAGGCTTTCTTATGATGAGAATGAAGTTATGACATTTTGGCAAGCATACCACAGAGGTCACATGCCCTTGAGAGAAGTCATGGTATCATATCAGAAGTACAAAGTGTTCCTATGTCTTACTATTGGGATTTAATCTTGATCATTTTGTTAAGGTGGTATTAGCCTGTTTTCTGCATTATAAGTTAATTTTTCCCTTTTTATTTATTTGAGGGGGCATAATTTACATCTGTGATGGTTAATTTTATTTGTCAACTCAATTGGCCATGGTGTGCGCAGATTCAACATTATTTTTTAATGTGTCTGTGACAGTATTGCCAGATGAGACTACCATTTGCATTGGTGGACTGAGTAAAGCAGGTGGTTTTCTCTAATGTGGTTGGGTACCACTCAGTCAATTGAGGGCCCGAATAGAACAAAAGGCAGAAGAAGAAGGATTCACTTTTTTGTTTTGTTTTGTTTTGTTTTGTTTTGTTTTGTTTTGTCTTACTGATTGGGCTGAGACACCTCATCTCATCTTTTCCAGCCCTTGGACTGGGATTTACATTATATGTTCCCCTGGTTCGAAGGCCTCTGAACTCAGGCTGACCTACACACTGGCTTTACTGGGTCTCCAGCTTGCAAATGGTAGATTATGGGACTTCTTTAGTCTCCATAATCACATGAGCCAATTCCTCATAATTAATATGGATAGATAGATAGATGATAGATAGATAGATAGATAGATAAATGATAGATAGATAGATGATAGATAGATAGATAATAGACAGATAGATGATAGATAATAGGTGATATCGATGGATATAGGTATAGATACATAGATAGATCTACTAGTTCTGTTTCTCTGTATAATTCTGACTAATACAGAGGGTATGTAGCATCCTGTTTCTCCTTAAACTTTTCCACAAATTTTACCATTCATCTGGAGATCTTGCCTGCATCACTTACTGCCATAATATTCTAATGGTGATTTTCTGTTTCCTTCATTCCTTCTACATTCATTAAGTTGAATTATACTGAAAGGAAAAACTCTTCCTTCTCCCCAGTCTATTTATTTATTCAATATCCATTTATATCAGTAAGACTCAAGATATTTATTTTATTATATAAAATGAGACTTTTACAAAATAAATATAGAAGGAATAAGACAAGATGGATCTGGCATGACAAAGAGAAGGGTAAGGGTCAGGTTGCACCACTAGGGAGAATGGCCAGAGAAGCTTCATTGTGCAGGTGGTAATTGAGCGGAGATTTGAAGTAATGAGAAGCTAGCAGTTGGCTGGCTGTTGAAGACTATTTCAAACAGAGAGAAAGGCTAGAGCAAAAGACTTATGGCATCATGTGTTGATGTTCCAACATGCTCTGGAACATCAAGGAAACCAATGTAGCTGGAACAGAGGAGCTTGGGACACCAAAGTGGATCAGCTCAGAGAAGTAAGAGAGGGTCTAATCATGTAAGACCTTGTATGCTTTGTAAGAATGCTGGCTTTCACTCTGAATGAAGCAGGAAGGCATGGCAGGATCCTGAGCAGAGGCGTATACAGGCTGGGTTAGTTTTGTGATTACTCTGGCAGCTCTGTCCAGAATATACTGATAGGTTTTGGAAAGGTAGGAAGGGTGATAGGAGAATGGTGGAAAAGGAAGGGGGGTCCTGTTAAGAAATTTTGCAGTAATCCTAACATGGCTCAGGTGAGGCAGATGCCATGGAAATGGGAGAAACTGATTAAGTTTGGGATGTGTGCTAAAGCACATGCAACAAGATTTACAAACAGCTGGAATGCATGGTGTGAGAAGATAATATGGAAGTTTTTGTTAAAAGCATCAGAGTTGGCCTTACCTGAAAGGAAAAGCCTGAAAGAGGAACAAGACTGGAAGGAAGGACAGAATTCAGTTTTTAACATGCTGAGTTCAAGATTCCTATTTGTTATTGAGGTGAAATTGCCTGGTACGCCTTTGGATATATGAATCTGAAGTTCAGAGTAGAGATCAAGGCTAAAAGATATGCACTGGACAGGTTCAAGGAAAGAGCCCTGCAGCAAACTCAACATTTGAATGTATAAGGGAGATGAGGAGCAACTATTACATGGGGCTGAGCTGGAGAACCAGTAAATAAGGATTAAGTAGGGAGTGTAGCTTTTGGCAAGCCAAGAGAACCAATTGCGCCAGGGAAAGGCACTGATCAACTATGTTAACGCTGCTGATTGAT
Source organism: Callorhinus ursinus (assembly GCF_003265705.2). Classification (NCBI taxonomy): domain Eukaryota; kingdom Metazoa; phylum Chordata; class Mammalia; order Carnivora; family Otariidae; genus Callorhinus; species Callorhinus ursinus. Next base: position 33,726,341 of record NW_027397068.1, on the reverse strand, counting down.
TAGGTTAAAATGAGTGAGAATTGACCACTGGATTTAGCCATTTGGAGGTCAGTGTTAGTGAGGTACCTATAATTTAATAAAAAAGAAAATTTTTAAAAAAGAAATATAATAATTGGAAAAAATCAATACCATTGTTATTCAGTTGTTCAAATTGTCTCAGCTTTGGTCAGTGGGGGCTCTTTCAGTCTCCTCCTGCATGACCCTATATTTTTGTTTTTTGAGCACTTCCTTACTAAGTGATATTATTGTAAGAGGCTCCAAGAACATCTAGTGATTTGCTTGTCCCTTCCCTGGAGTCATCCACTTCTCCAAGAAGCCCGTTTCTTTAACTGATGAAAGATTTTTAGAAACCAAGATCTGGACATTAGGTATATTCATTGCTCCTGGATTGTTACTGCTTCTAGACTATCTTAGTGAGCAGAGAGAGCTAGGGAATTTTATATATATACATAGATAAAAATATATTTCTGTTTCTAGGTATGTGTGTGTGTGCATGCATACACAAGCATACACAAGCATGCATGTATACACAAACATCTATGTAATTGTATCTATTTCTGTGTATTTATACACACACATGTGCATATATGTATGTATTAGGTTTATGTAGAATTCCTCCTATTGTTATTTCTGACACTTATCCAACAGTTGGTACTTAGCTTCATTATCTACAAATACTTACTTATTTGTTATATGGGTAAAGTAGTTTCAGAATTGTTAGCACATACTACTGTGAGGAACAAGTTTTATCATCTAGAGTTCAGTATTTGTATACTATTCTTTTTAGCATCACACAGCCTTATAGTAGCCAGTGAAAATAGAGTTTTCCAAAATTACTCCTTTCTTCCCTATCCCCTTCTGTGTGTTAATATCATTTAACTGTACATAATTAGAGTCATTGTCACAATTTGGCTTTTCCCAACATCCTTGTTGATTTTTAAAAGTTTTTCAGACATTAAAATTCACTATTTTTGGCATTAACTTCTATGGGGATTGACATGTACATAGAGTTCTTTACTCACTACCACAAACTCACACAGAGCCATTTCATAACTAATTTTTGACACCCCCTAAATTCCCTTTCTGCTGTTCCTTGTAGTACATCCTTCCATCACCAACCTCTGGTAACCACTGGTAACTACCACTATTACAATTTTGCCTTTTCCAAAATATCATACAATGGAATCCTAAAATGCAGCCTAATGGGTCCCGTTTCTTTCACTTAGTAAAATATATTTAACAGGCATCTATGTTGTTGTGAATTGATAGCACTTTCCTTTGTATTGCTGAGGTATCCACTATGTAGATGTTTCATAGTTCATATTCCATTCACCTATAGAAGGACATCTCGGCTGTTTCCAATTTTTGATGATTATGAATAATGCTGCTATAAACTTCACATATAAACATTTTTGACAACATATGTGTTTATTTTATTTTCATCAATATCCAGGAGTAGCAGTACTGGGTTGTATGATTAGTTCTGTTTAACTTTATAATAGACTCTCCATACTGTTTGTTTTTTTCTTTCCAAAATAGCTATGTCATTTTGCATTCCTATCATCAGTGAATGAGAGTTCCAATTACTTGGCATCCCAGCCAGCATTTGATAATGGCAGGGTTATGTTTGGTTGGTTGTTTTGTTTTGCCATTCTAACAGGTGCACAGTGGCAGCTCATTGTGATTTTAATTTCTAGTTCCCAAAGGCAAATAATGTTGAGCATATTTTCATATATTTATTTCCCATCCATACATCTTTTTTGGTGAAGTTTTTGTTCAGAACTTCTCCCTATTTTTTTAGTTAGGTTGTTTGTTTTCTTATTGTTGATTTTTAAGAGTTCTTCATACATCTGAACATAGTCCTTTGTTAGATATATCATTTGAAAATATTTTTTTCCAGTCTGTATCTTATCTTTTCATTCTCTTGATGGTGACTTTGAGAGAGTGATATTTTTGTATTAAAAAAGGCTCTTTTACTACTTTTTAAAATAGATCCTGCTTTGGGTATTGTACTTCAAAACTCTTTGCCTTAATGAATACATACAAATTATCACTTACATTTTTTTTCCTATAAGTATCATATTTTTATGTTTTTATTTAGACATCATTCATTTTGAGTTTTAATTTTTGTATCATGTATGAGCTATGCATTGAAGTTCAAATTTGGAAAATAGTTGACTAATATTTCCAATATCATTTTTTAAATACACTATCACTTTTCCATTTTATTACTTTTGCACTTTTGTCAAAAGTTAGTTGACTATATTAACTGACTATATGTGAGGATCCATTTACAAACCCTGTATCTTATCCCATTGATTCATGTGTCTATACTTTCACCAACAACACAGTGTCATTTTTTTCTTTCCCATTTTCATTTCTTCCCTCCCTCCCCCAGTTTTTATCTGGGAATTTTTTTTTAAGATTTTATTTATTCATTTGAGACAGAGAGAGAGAGAGGGAGAGAGAGAGAGAGAATGAGCAGCAGGGGGGAAAGGCAGAGAACAAGGGAGAAGCAGACTCCCCTCAGAGCAGGGAGCCCAATGCTAGGCTTGATCCCAGGACCTGGAGATCATGACTTGAGCTGAAGGCAGACGCTTAACCATCTGAGCCACCCGGGCACTCCTCTGGGAATTTTTTCTTAATATTCTTTTGGAAATGTTAGTTTCTGCTATCTGATGATTAATTTAAAGTTCTTTTTTGCTCTCTGAATGTTTCATGTATAAACAGAAACATAATATGTTTTTGTTTCAGGAACGTACTGTATTCTCTTATCTCTCAAATTATTTTCTTAGTTTTCTTCTGTTCTTTTCATTTTTTATTTCCACAGTTTTTCAGTTTGCTTGCTTTCTTCTCTGTCTTTTATGTTGGAGATTTTTTTTTTTCAAATCTTTAATGATTACTGTCGGTTCATATTTAAGAGTGACATACTGAAAAGTAGATTGGGATTCAATATGTGATAATTAAGGCTTGGAAATTGGTGAGCCTCACTGCAGGGTAGTTTGGAGAAACTTGGTCCTTTTTTGGGGGGTCTTTTCTCTTGTTACCTGTCACTTTCCTCTGAAAGAAATTCCTTATCTGCAAGCTGGGATTGGGTGAGTGTTAAGCATGGTTGCTAGAATTCTAGGGCCTGAGAAGAGAAAGTTGGAGGGTGGTTCTCTCTTCTCATAAATAGACTTGTGTCACCCCCACCCTCAAAGTGTACCTGATATCCCTAAGTCCAGAGCCAGTCTGTATGTTTCAGGTTCTCCAGAGAGTAATCGCCAGCCCTCTGCAGAGGCTCAGAAGAGGAAGTCTCTCTCTGGCTATTTGGGATAAGAAAGGATGGATGGTTAGGGTGCCTGGCTGGTTCAGTCAGGAGAACATGCAACTCCTGACCTCCCAGTAGTGGGTTCAAGCCTCACGTTGGAGGTAGAGATTATAAAAAAAAAAAAAGATGGGTGGATCAATTTAACAGTTCTTTTAAACATTTATAACATTTTTCATTTGTAATTTGCTTTGCACTTCTGTTTTCAGAGCTACCTGTTGCCTTTGATATCTGAGTTACCATGAGTACAATCATTTTGTTTCTTGTGAGCTTTATACACATACTGTCCCAAGTTTTAGCTTTCTCTGGTCTGCTAGGTCAATTATCAATAGCTTTCCAGTTCCAAAATGTTAACATAAATCATTCTTTCCTCTCATCTTTTTGTTTTTGTGAGGTTTTGCTTTTTTATTTATTTACTATCCTTTCTTTGAATTTTTGAGAAGAAATGGAGATGAATGCATAATTCTATTTCAGCAATCATGAAAATGCACTTTTTAAATGTCTTACTGCAAGGAGACAGTGTCTTAAATAGAGTACCTTTTAGTAAACCGCCAATATTGAGTAATTTGAGCCCTCCAAAATTTTTCTTTGTCAAAGTAATTCTGGCTATTTTAGTCCCTTGTTTTTCCATATAAATTTTAGAATCAGCTTGATGATTATTCCAGAAAAAAAAAGCAAAACAAAAAACCCCCCTGTTGTGATTTCCATTGGGATTGTATTGAATCTATAGATAAAACTGTGGTGAACTGACATTTTAACAGCACTGCGTTTTCCAATCCAGGAACACAGTATCTAGAAACATAGCATATCTCTTGGTTTATTTAGGTCTTTTTATTTATTTCTTCAGTATTTGGTAGTTCTTCAGCATACAGATCCTGCAGTTTTTAAAAGATTTTTTCAGTTTCAAATTCCCATTGTTTATATTTATCATATAGAAGTAAGATAAATTTGAACTTATTAACTTTGTATCTTTCAACTTGGAGAAAAATACTGAAGTCTCCAACTATAATTTTAGATTTGTCTATTTCTCTTTTTAGATCTATTAGTTTTCACTTTATTTATTTTGAACTCAGATGGTAAGTATGTATACATCTAAGATTGTTATGTCTTCTTGGAGAATTGCTCCTTGTTCATTGTATAATGACTTGTTACCCCAACACTTTCATTGTTCTGAAGTCTATTTTCTCTGATATTATAAAAAAAAAATCCAGCTTTTTTTTGGTTAGTGTTTGTATGATGTGTTAGGGGTCCACAAGATGATTCTCAGGCTCAGTGATTGACTAGAAGAACCCACAGGACTCATAAGTTTTGTGATCATTGTTATAATTTATTACTAAAAGAATGCAGTGTAAATCAGAGAAGGAAAAGTCACGTAAGGTGAAGTCCTGATGAAACCAGGTGCAAGCTTCCAAGTGACCCTTCCCAGTGGATTCACACGAGGTATTCTTAATTCCTCCAACAATGATGTTTAACATGTGCAAAGAGGTTCCAACCAGGAAATTTCATACAATCCAAGTTTTCCAGGATTTCACTGGATATCTGTCTTGTAGGCATATAGTACCTATGTGAATGATCTTATTTCCTCAAGATCTAAAACCCCAGAGCAAAAGTCGACATTTACCATAAAACACATTGTTAACATAAACTATGTGAACAGACTAATTCAGCAAAGCCCAGTGTCTTAGAGATGCAATAGTACCCTTATCAGACAGAACATTCCAAGAGCTAAGTTCCCAGGAGCCAGGAAAAGGCCAATCATGAAAATAAGCCTTTCTTCTGGATGTGCAGGTTTCGAGCAATGCAGACCTGCTGCATTAACCCTTTCCCATACATAGGATATAACTTTTTCCATCCTTTTCAATTTAGCTGATCTATATCTTGATTATTTAAATGGGTTTTCTTTAGAGAGCAAATACTTAGATCTTGCCTTTTTTTATCCAATATGGAAATCTCTCTATTTTAACTGTTGTGTTTAGACTGTTCATTGTTAACGTGATTATTGATATGGTGGGGTTAAAATTTATCATCTTAAGCAAGACTTTTAACCAGGAATATGATGACATTTGGTGATTCAGCAAGAACTTCAAAGACTTCTGCAAACCTAAGGAAATTATATATAAAATTTTGTGTGGGGGTTGCCTGGGTGGCTCAGTCAGTTAAGCCTCTGCCTTTGGCTCAGGTCATGATCTCTGGGTCCAGAGATCAAGCCCCATGTTGGGGTCTCTGCTCAGTGAGGAGTCTGCTTCTCCCTGTCAATCTCCCTCTGTGCTTCCCCCTCCCTTTCTCTTTCAAATATATAAATAAAAGCTTTAAAAAAATTTTTTTGTGTGTGTCCATATGTTTGAACACAATTTTTGTGACAGGAACCAAGAATTCATCAGACTCTCATATATACCTGTGACATGTTTTTCCTCACCAAAAAAATAGTATTTAAGAAGATAGGGGCAGCAACATAATAATAAATACCATTTTCTGAGTGCATATCTGTGAGCCAGTGCTGTTGTAAGAGATTTGTATTTATCAATTTATCAATTGATAAATACAAATCAATTTTTTAAAATATTTTATTTATTTATTTGACAGAGAGAGAGATAGCGAGAGCAGGAACACAAGCAGGGGGAGTGGGAGAAGGAGAAGCAGGCTTCCCGTGGAGCAGGGAGCCTGATGCGGGGCTCGATCCCAGGACCCTGGGATCATGACCTGAGCTGAAGGCAGATGCTTAACGACTGAGCCACCCAGGCACCCCAATACAAATCAATTTATCACTTTATCAATCAATTTATCATTTCTAATCTTCCTAACTATCCTGTAAGGAAGTTACTATTACCCTCATTTTGTAGATGAAGAGATTGAGAGGTTAAACAATTTGCCTGCGTACACAGCTAGTAAGTGGTTGAGTGGATGTCCTATCCAGGCTGACTAGTCCTAGGAAGTATCCTTGAAAATACACTGTGCTACCAGTCATAACGCTCTCACAAACACTGAGATTCTAAGTCTGTCCACATCAACACCAGCAAGAAAACATCATCTTCCACTGATTTTCATTGACAAATAACTGCAGAAAACAGTAAATTTTACACTTTGGTAGCCAATTGTCAACTAGTTGATAAATAAATAGAAAACTGACTAGGGGTTTTAGAAGCTCGCAGGCATTGTTTCAAATATGAGAAACACAGATCTAGTTAGTAATATTAAGTTAATATGGATTTTGCTATTTGAGCTTTTTTGACATAACCTTTTGTACCTTTCTCCGGTGCAATTTTAGGGCTGAATAATATCTAACTGAACTAACATTTAAGCATGTTATTGCTTTAAGACTATAAAAAAATATAAATGTTTGTGGAATTTCTATTCCACTTTGCAAATACAGGGGATGTATTCTCTAAAAGCCATAGACCAAATTATATGTAAGATCTCCTTTCTGAACAAGAAGAAATTATCTGCAATATGTGAAATAAGAATATTTCACAACAGTGGAGAAGACAACAAAACAGCCCTGAGATGAAGCATGTTCAGTAAGATAGAGGATAGTAAAGAGTCCAGTGTAACTGGGAGTTATGTGAGTGATGAATTTAGTGGAGATGATCCAAGCACTGAAATGGATCTTGCAAATCCTTGTAATCGTTTCGAGTTTTGTTCTGAATAAAATGGATCAATCTCACAGCTGAGTCTATCTGGGGTAAATGTAGAAGCAGGGATGCCAGTAAGGGATGTTTTACAATAACCCAGACAAGAGAAGACCCTGACCACCAGTATAACAGTAGTATAGATGATGATGGATGTTTCAAATCTAGAAATATTCTGAAGGTAGAGACAGCAGCATTTACTTTTGGAAGGGACATATGGTAGGAGAAAGGAAAGGAGTCAAAAATGACTCAGGGGTACCTGGGTGACTCAGTTGGTTAAGCATCTGCCTTAGGCTCAGGTCATGATCTCAGGGTCCTGGGATAAAGCCACACGTCGGGCTCACTGCTGAGCGGGGAGTCTGTTTCTCTCTCTCCCTTTGCCCTTACCCCCTGCTGTTGTATTCTCTCTCTCTTTCTCTCTCTCTCAATTAAATAAATAAAAAATCTTTAAAAAAATGACTCAAGTTTTCGATCTAAGGAATTGGAAGAACAACTTACCTATAACTCAGATTGGAAAAGTGTGAGTGGAAAAAAATTCACAGGGAAGATTAAGAGTTCAGTTTGGGGCACGTTGAATTTGAGGTATCAATTATACACCCAGTAGGAAATGTTGAGTAATCATATATGAATAAATGAATAATACTCTTATATGAGATAAGGCAAAGAATGTGTAAAGTTTTTGTGAAAAATAAACTGTTTTTTGGTCAATTTCTTAGAGGCACTATTAACTTGATATGTCTATTAACATACTTCTAGGTTCTGGGAATACATTAGTGAAAAAAAGGCATAAAGCTCTGTTTTCATGAAGATTACATTCTAGTGGAGAGAGATAGAAACTTTAAAAATTAAATAAGGAAAATATATAATAAGTTAGAAGGTAATGTATGCTTTGAGAAAAAAAGGTATGAAAGGCTGGGAAGTACTGGATGTGGCAGCAAGCCGGGAGCGGGTGCTGTCGCTGAAATGACTACCGTATGCCTCACAAACAATGGTTGTTCAGAATATCCAGACAGTCATATAATACTTAGAGGAGCTTTCTCAGAAGTTTCAGTATTTGTGAAGCACTTGAAGCAGGAGATTGTGAGCATCACTTACAATCTTTAATTCAACCTTGAAGGACATTTCCAATGGAAGGACTCTATAGACGTTATCTGACACCACAGATTACACTGAGATACACAAGATCTGTTCAGATCCATTGAATGCCATCATTCATACTCCCATCATTCATGTTCAGCTCCCGCTTGTGTCCTGGTGAGGGAAGGGAGTCTTGCTTTTCAGCTAGTATCATCAAGATTTCATATGTCCCCAGGAGAGGAAAAGATGGAAAGAGGAAGATGAGGGGAAAATAAGAGGTTTGGAGAAGGAAAAATTAGGATGGTAGAAAATAGAGAGAAAGAGTCATACATTCTAAAGCATCATTGAAGACCTAAGCTGAAAAATCTGAGGATGGTAATAATTCACATGGATTGAGCATTTATTGTTCGACAAGAATTATGCTAAGTGCTGTATACTCATTAACTCATTTAATCTTCATAACAACTCTAAGAAATAGATACCATTTTGATCTGTATTCTACAGGTACAGAAAGCAGAGCTTGTGATCTTTAAATAGCCTGTGGGTCACGCAGCTAGTAAGTGATGGAGCTGTGGCGATCTGATGTTGATCACGTGCTCTTACCTGCTAGGCAATGCAGCCTGCCTGACTTCCAGGTGAGAATAGCCTGCCCTACTTTCACATAAGATTTGTTGTACATTGCTTTTGGTCCTCTTCGTGCATTTACCAAAATGAACTATAGCACTGGAGAAAATAAAGCTCAAAGCAAAATGTCACATTACACAAATTTTATCTTGCAGGTAAATTTTTCCTGTCAGAAACAATGTATAATTAGTATATTTACAAACACACACACACACACACACACACACACACACACACACCCCTGCAATTTGTCAATAGTATTAAACTGGTCATCATTAATCTGTAAAATTTCTTATTGCATTATTTGAATGCTTGTGAATTAATGAATAAATATTCAATTAGTTTTCCTCTTTTCTACTGATGCCCTAGCCTTAGCTTTAACCACTTACAAGAGATGATAATAAAAATAGTGGTTTTTTTTTAAATTTTGCATGCAATATTCCCTTTGATATGTACACCAACCCAATGAAGTAGTAATTTTCCCTGTTTTGGAAAACAAGGAGTTTCATAGATATCGCTATTGTTAGTCAGCTAAATAACATCAGCACTAGGTCAAAGTCAGCACAAATTAATTGACTACAAGAACTCATCCACAAAGGAAGTGGTTTATTTTGCCTAAGATTTTTTTCTCTGCCACTTGATCACTGGGATGACTTAGTGACAACTCTGATAAGCAACCTAATAGTTAACTAGAATGGGAGAGAGAAGAAAAAGAGAAAAAATAACAGAAAAGGAAAAGGAGACTGGGAAAAGAAAAAGGAAATAAAACCTTTCTTCTGAAGGATTGCAAATGATTTGGCTACAATGGTGACAATAGGGAGAAAAGCAGTGATGAGTACTATCCGTAACAGATTTTAAAGGTAACACTTGACTTTGTAGTTAAGTTAGTACTGTTTTATAAATGGAATCAAAGTCTCTCCATGTTCTAGCGTGACCATAGTTTGAACTTTTTCTAGGCCTTTTTTGATGATAGACAGTCATTTTGAAAGGGAAAATTGAATATTTACTCTTTATTTAAGTAAAGTAGCATTCATCCTATAACACTGGAGAATATTCTATGGCATCCTGTGATCTTGCCTAGTTTTTTTTTTTTCTTGGAAGAAAGATATAGTGGTAGAACTTGATTTTATGGATTACACCAGGTTTTTAGTTAACCATTAAATTAAGTTATAAGGCTTGTTATTGGACTTTATACTAAAATAAATTTAAAATGTCATCAATTACATGAACATGAAGTATTGTTAAAACTCATATAAATATAATAAAGAGAAAGATTCCAAAGAGATGAGAATGGGAGGCAAGTTCAAAAGTGATGTCTTAAAAAACTTCATTGAATTCTTATTCATTTTAGAATGTCTCATCCTTACAGTGTTTGTCAATACTGATTGTTCCAAATAGAATCTAGTTTATTCTCCCTTGAACATTAGATGTGATGGGTTTCATTAAAATGGCATAACTTGTGAAATTCCCTGGGAAATTTTACAGACACCTGAATAAATAAGCAATCTATTAAATTATAGATATATAGCTTTGATGATAAGTTCACTTTCACAAACTCTCATTCTTTTGGTCCCCTGGTACAAAAACTCAGCTTAAGGCACTTGAAGTTAACACAGTGGAAAAATAATGGAATTCATATAATGTAGCAATAGATTATAGTTGACTGTTCCAGGAAGGGGAGCAGGTGGATTCTACCATAGAGAAGCATAAGCATGCTCCATTTCACTAACAATGAAGAGGGAAAGTGTTAGCTATGTAAGGGGGAAGTATATCAAGAAGGAAAATAAGTTAAGGAGAAGACAAGAAGCCCAGAAAATGGTGGCATAAACAGTCTGGTCACATTCAGAATTGTCAGGTGAAAGCGACCACATGAGGCTTTTGAGTTACACTACAACAATGCAAAACATTTAACAGGAGATAATGGCAAGCTCCTAAATTACTACCAATGTGCTTTTAGAATTTAGCTTGCAATCAAGTAGAGAAAGTGCAAGGTCATGTTCCTGCAAAGAGGTGCTGACATCTTTATTTCCACTTTTCTGTGCAATTACACCAGCAAAAGATAAATATGAAATATTCCTCTTTCAACTCTGTACCACATCATCTAGATTGCACTATCAATAGTGACAATGAGATGGAAGATAGATTTCTCTTTTCATTTTTTTTTTAGCTTTGTTTCTCTCTCTCTCTCTTTTTAAAGAATGACACTTGGATTTATTCTCAGAATAACATTTTCTAAAAGAAGTCCATGCCATAACCCTATTCTCAAATCTAACACTAGTTTAGAAAATGATGTAAAGATTTACATTAAATTGCTGGAAAGAAGACTTCAGGATATAGAAGGAGAAATTCTTTCTAAGAAATGTAGTCAATGATATTCTCACATTAAAAGAAAGCAATTTTTAGATGAATACTATCTTTTTGCCATTCAATTTCACATAGCTAAAGGGAAAGGATATAGATATTTGTCATGAATTATTGTCCTTTGGAAACCTATTTGAAAATAAACATATTATCTGTAAAGGAATTTATAAAAATATAATTAGAACAATGCACCAAATAACAGAATTCACAATATTAAGGACTCACAAAACTCTTAAAATAGCCACATGCTTGATTAGGATACAGATCTCAATAAATTTTAAAAAATTGAAATATTTCAGAGTGTACTCTCTGACCACAATGGAATTAATCTGAACACAAATTAAAAATGTATTAAGAAGTCCAAATTGATGGAACATTATATAATATATTCTTAGAAAACCTACTGAACAAAAAAGAAATCAGAATGGGAATTAGAAAATAATTTAAATTTAATGATAAGAAACATAGCAAAATGTGTGGAATATAAGCAAACCAGAGTTTAGAGGAAAATGTATACTTTTAAAGACATATTTAATCAGAAAAGTTAAAAATCAATATTCAACATTCCTTCTCAAGAAACTACAGCAAAACTAACCCAAAGGAAGTAGAAAGACTGAAATAATAAAAATCACATCAGAAAAAAATAAAATAGATAACGCATGTACAAATAAAGAGAATTTACAAGTCAAAAAAAAAAAAAACCCTAGGGTGCCTGGGTGGCTCAGATGGTTAAGCATCTGCCTTCAGCTCAGGTCATGATCCCAGGGTCCTGGAATCAAGTCCCGCATCGGGCTCCCTGCTCCTTGGGAGCCTGCTTCTCCCTCTGCTTCTCTCTCTCTCTCTCTCCCTCTGTCTCTCATGAATAAATAAATAAAATCTTCAAAAAAAAAACAAAAAACAAAAACAAAAAAAGGCTAAATAAAAATGAAAGCAAGAGAGAGTAATGTACCACCAATATTGGACAGACATCAAAAGCACTCAGTAACTAAGATGAAGAGATAAATTCTTTAGAAACACAATATATCAAAATTGACACAAGAAAAAAATATCTGCATATTTCTGTATCTATTATAAATTGAATTTATTATTAAAATTATTCCCACAAAGAAGCAGTGTTTCTAACATAAATTTTAAGAAAGACATAACACTAATCCTATACATCCTACACCCATTCTTCAAGGAACCAAGAAAGAAGGGATATTTCAGAATTAGTCTCATGAGGCCAAAATAGTGTTGATACCAAAATCTGACAAAGCTACTGTCTGGCTTCTTTCATGAACATGGATATAATAAATTATAATAAAAATATTAGCAAATTTTAGTGATATATAAAAATGATTTTATATCACAAATGGTGTTGATTACAGGAATTTAAGGTAGTCTCAACCTTTGAAAATCAATGTGTATATCATGTCATAATGACTGCAAAAAGGAGAAAAATCTAATGTAAGGAAAGCACTTGATAAAATTCTACAAATATTATTGAAAACACTTAATAAAGATCTAAATAAATAGATATACCATACCATACTAGTTTTGAAAACTCTGAGATGTGGATAAGTCAATCTCCACAAATTGAGGTACAGGTTTAATGAAATCAAAATCAAAATCACAGCTTTTTTGGTGGAAATTGATAAGATGATTCTAAAATTTATAAATGAGCCACACTTGAAGAAAACAAAGCTGGAGGATTTAAACTACCAGATATGAGGACTGATTATAACACTACAGTAATAAGGGCATTGTAATATTGACACACACACACAATATATATATATATATATATATATATATATATATATATATATAAAGATATTACTTATTTATTTCTTCATTTGAGAGTGCCAGCAAGGGGGAAAGTCAGAGGGAGAGCAAGAAGCAGACTCCCTGCTGAGCAGTGAGCCTGATGCAGGGCTAATGGGGGACTGGATTCCAGGACCCTGGGATCATGGCCTGAGCCTAAGGCAGACATTTAACCAACTGAGCCACCCAGGAGCCCCTGGAAAAAACTATATTTTGATTCTTACTTTACACCATAGAAAAATAAAACAATTGTGGATGGATCAGGAATCTAACTGTGAAAGATGATATAAAGACCAAATGCTATTTATTCAAAAATTCCAAATGTCCAAAATAGGTCCAAAAACAGGTGAATGGCTAAATAAATTATTACCATTACACTTATTTTTGAAAAATATTTTAAGGCATAGAGCATATAATTTATAACATGAAAGTTAGTACTATACAAAATTGGATATAGAGCATAATTCCAACATACATATAATAGGAATGTAAAATTTGGAATGAATAAAACAAAATAAAGTGGTTATCCATTGGTAACTTTTCCCTTTCCTTATCCTTCTTTGTGTTTCTAAATTTTCTAGCATGTATATATACCCTTTATACATGGAACGAAAGCTTATAAATTTGCCCCAATTACTTCATAATTCACGTAATATTTTCTATTTTATGAGCATCCATTTGAAGTCATTTGTAGAATTTGACCATGAAAAACTACTTCCCAAATGATGTGACCCCCTCCTGATCAGAGTGAATCTTTTCACAATGTTTTTCTCAGTCTTGACATTTTTATTTATTTTTACCCCACACATTTGATTTTTCCAAACACAAGCTGAGAGTAGTTCTAAAATTTATAGATTTAAATTTTAAAACTCTGGCTGTGCTCTCAAAACTCAAGAGTAAGAGAAACAAACAATGCAATTAGATCATGGGCTAAGGCACAGAGAAACATTTAACCAAAAGAGATATACAGATGGCAAATTAGCACATGAAAAGATGCTCAACATCATTAGCCATTAGGGAAATGCAAACTACACCCAATGACACACCACTACCAACCTATCAGAATGGCTAAAATGAAAAATGCGGGCAATAACAAATGCTGACAATGATCGGATAAACTGGATCCCTTATACAATGCTTGTAGGAGTGTAAAATGGTACAGTCACTGTGAAAAACTACAGCACTCCTAGGAACATATCTAAGTTCACACAGAAACCTGTGCATGCATGTTTATAACAACTTTATTTGTATTAATCCCAAAATAGAAACAACCATGATATCTTTTAATGATTGAATGGTTAATCAAATTGTGGTAATCCTGTACCATAGAATACTACTCAGCAATAAAACAAAAGGAATGCATTGCTAATATGCATGACAACTTGGTGAATCTCCAGAAAATTAGGCTGAATGAAAAACACTGATCTCAAAGATTGTTTGTATATGATTCTATATCTGTAACATTCTTGAAATGACAAAATTGTAGAAATGGAGAACAAATTTTGGGTTGCTTTGGTTTAAAAAGGAAGTGAGGTGGAAAGGAAATGGGTGTGGCCACAAAAAGGTAACCTGAAGTGTCCTTGAGATGGAAAAGCTCTTATCCTAATCTTGGATCAGTGTTAGTGTCCTCGTTGTGAATTAAAAAGTTAATTAAAAAATGTAAGGTATAATTATAGGCCTCCATATATATTACTTTTAAAAAAGTAAAAATAAATCAGAGTAGGTGACCATTATTAGTCAAAGAACAGAAAATATTTCCTGAAATCAGTTAACTGCTTTTTTCTGCTATTACATAAATGTAGGTTCAATGTAACTTCATATTAATTTAAGAGGGGGAGATTTTTATATGTTCCTTTCTACTGTTGTTTTGCATACTGCTAATGTATGAGGCAACAACGAGCCTTCTGTACTCAATCACCTTTAAATGAAAAACATAATAATGCCAATTTCTTACAAGTAAAAAGGAAATCTGCACAACCGATAGCAACTCATTAAGGAATTCCACAGTCAGTCTACAGAGGTTGAGTAAGACCTGATTGGGAAGAAGCTAGGTAGGAGCATTATGGCATTCTGTGAAAGAAAAGATTAATATTTGGACCAGTCAGGTAACCTTGAGGGAAGCAGTTCTTCACATAATTGAAAAGAGCTGCATTACACATGCCTTAGAAAAAGAACCATACATCTCTGAATATAACACTGGTAACAATGAAAATACCCTCTAATTGTATCTGGTGACCAAATAAAGTGCAATGAACACTTAGGTTAGCTATTCCTTTAATGTTAACTCAGCACAGTCCAAACTAGGAAAGACTATTTATCTTTGAGTTTCATGATTTAGAACTTAAATACCTCAAGGCTCTGACAAGCACTATTGTCAGGAAACAACAACAAAGAAATAGCTGTCATGAGATTTACAAATCAGATCCAGGAAGTGATGATAAAACTACAGAATTATTTTTAGCTATTTTAACAGACAGCTTCTGAAGGTGTTAACTTTCTTATAAAGAATGTAAATTGAAAGTTGGAGAAGTTTCATTAAATACCTCATTGTCAGAGTACCTGGAAAATATGCTGTTCCAGAAAATATCTTCATGTTCACTCTCTACTTTGTTTTTTCTTTTTTCCCACTAAACATTGCCTTATGCAGGATCCATATAAATTTTTAATATGGAGAGGTTGTTTGTCCTCAGCACAGTGTTTTCTTTTATAATTTAACTAAAAATAATCCTCTTAAAGAAACTTTTGCCCGTTTTGTTTAATTTTTTATTGTTATGTTAATCACCATACGTTACATCATTAGTTTTCGATGTAGTGTTCCATGATTCATTGTTTGTGCACAAAACCCAGTGCTCCATGCAGAACGTACCCTCCTTAATACCCATCACCAGGTTAACCCATCTCCCTACCCCCCTCCCCTCTAGAACCTTCAGTTTGTTTTTCAGAGTCCATCATCTCTCAGGGTTCATCTCCCCCTCCTATTTACTCCCCTTCATTCTTCCCCTCCTGCTATCTTCTTCTTCTTTTTTATTTCTTAACATATATTGCATTATTTGTTTCAGAGGTACAGATCTGTGATTCAACAGTCTCGCATAATTCACAGCGCTCACCGTAGCACATACCCTCCCCAATGTCTATCACCCAGCCACCCCATCCCTCCCATAGCCTCACCACTCCAGCAACCCTCAGTTTGTTTCCTGAGATTAAGAATTCCTCATATCAGTGAGGTCATATGATACACGTCTTTCTCTGATTGACTTATTTCACTCAGCATAACATCCTCCAGTTCCATCCACGTCATTGCAAATGGCAAGACCTCATTCCTTTTGATGGCTGCATAATATGCCATTGTGTATATATACCACATCTTCTTTATCCATTCATCTGTCGATGGGCATCTTGGCTCTTTCCACAGTTTGGCTATTGTGGACATTGCTGCTATAAACATTGGGGTGCACGTACCCCTTCAGATCCCTACATTTGTATCTTTGGGGTAAATACCCAGTAGTGCAATTGCTGGATCGTATGGTAGCTCTCTTTTCAACTGTTTGAGGAACCTCCATACTGTTTTCCAGAGTGCTTGCACCAGCTTGCATTCCTACCAACAGTGTAGGAGGGTTCCCCATCTCTGCATCCCTGCCAACATCCGTCGTTTCCTGACCTGCTAATTTTAGCCATTCTAACTGGTGTGAGGTGGTATCTCATTGAGGTTTTGATTTGGATTTCCCTGATGTGGAGGGATGTTGAGCACTATTTCATGTGTCTGTTGGCCATTTTGATGTCTTTGGAAAAATGTCTGTTCATGTCATCTGCCCATTTCTTGATTGGATTATTTGTTCTTTGGGTGTTGAGTTTGATAAGATTTTTTGGATTTTGGATACTAGCCCTTTATCTGCTATGTCATTTGCAAATATTTTCTCCCATTCTGTCGGTCGTCTTTTGGTTTTGTGGACTGTTTCTTTTGCTGTGCAAAAGCTTTTTATCTTGATGAAGTCCCAATAGTTCATTTTTGCCCTTGCTTCCCTTGCCTTTGGTGATGTTTCTAGGAAGAGTTTGCTGAGGCTGAGGTCAAAGAGGTTGCTGCCTATGTTCTCCTTTAGGATTTTGATGGACTCCTGTCTCACGTTTAGGTCTTTCAACCATTTGGAGTCTATTTTTGTGTGTGGTGTAAGGAAATGGTCCAGTTTCATTCTTCTGCATGTGGC
>NW_027397068.1:33452324-33704341 GCF_003265705.2 Callorhinus ursinus | reverse complement strand
TGAGTTCTAGTTTCAAAGCACTGTGGTCTGAAAATATGCAGGGAATAATCCCAATCTTTTGGTACCAGTTGAGACCTGATTTGTGACCTAGGATGTGATCTATTCTGGAGAATGTTCCATGGGCACCAGAGAAGAATGTGTATTCGTTGCTTTGGGATGGAATGTTCTGAATATGTCTGTGAAGTCCATTTGGTCCAGTGTGTCATTTAAAGTCTTTATTTCCTTGTTGATCTTTTGTTTAGATGATCTGTCCATTTCAGTCAGGGGGGGTGTTAAAGTCCCCCACTATTATTGTATTGTTGCCAATGTGTTTCTTTGTTTTTGTTATTAATTGCCTTATACAATTGGTTGCTCCCATGTTAGGAGCATAGATATTTACAGTTGTTAGATCTTCTTGGTGGATAGACCCTTTAAGTAGGATATAGTGTCCTTCCTCATCTCTTATTACAGTCCTTGTTTTAAAATCTAATTTGTCAGATAGAAGGATTGCCACCACAGCTTTCTTTTGGTGTCCATTAGCATGGTAAATGGTTTTCCACCCCTTCACTTTCAATGTGGGGGTGTCTTTGGGTCTAAAATGAGTCTCTTGCAGACAGCATATCGATGGGTCTTGTTTTTTAATGCAATCTGATAGCCTGTGTCTTTTGATTGGGACATTTAGCCCATTTACATTCAGGGTAACTATTGAAAGATATGAATTTAGTGCCATTGTATTGCCTGTAAGGTGACTGTTACTGTATATTGTCTGTGTTCCTTTCAGTCTATGTTGCTTTTAGGCTCTGTCTTTGCTTAGAGGACCCCTTTCAATATTTCTTGTAGGGCTGGTTTCGTGTTTGCAAATTCCTTTAGTTTTTGTTTGTCCTGGAAGCTTTTTATCTCTCCTTCAATTTTCAATGAGACCCTAGCTGGATATAGTATTCTTGGCTGCATATTTTTCTCATTTAGTGCTCTGAAGATGTCATGCCAGTCCTTTCTGGCCTGCCAGGTCTCTGTGGATAGGTCTGTTGCCAATCTAATGTTTCTACCTTTATAGGTTACATATCTCTTCTTTCGAATTGCTTTCAAGATTTTCTGTCTCTGAGACTCGTAAGTTTTACTATTAGATGTCGGGGTGTTGACTTATTTTTATTGATTTTGAGAGGGGTTCTCTGTGCCTCCTGGATTTTGACACCTGTTTCCTTCCCCAGATTAGGGAAGTTCTCTTCTATAATTTGCTCCAATATACCTTCTGCCCCTCTCTCCCTTTCTTCTTCTTCTGGGATCCCAATTATTCTAATGATGTTTCATTTTATGGTATCGCTTATCTCTCGAATTCTGCCCTCATGATCCAGTAGTTGTTTATCTCTCTTTTTCTCAGCTTCTTTATTTTCCATCATTTGGTCTTCTATTTCGCTGATTCTCTCTTCTGCCTCATTTATCCAAGCGGTTAGTGCCCCCATTTTTGATTGCACCTCATTAATAGCCTTTTTGATTTCGATTTGGTTAGATTTTAGTTCTTTTATTTCTCCAGAAAGGGTGTCTCTAATAACTTCCATGCTTTTTTCAAGCCCAGCTAGTATCTTTAAAATCATGATTCTGAACTCTAGGTCCGACATCGTACTAATGTCTGTATTGAGTAGGTCCCTGGCAGGCGGTACTACCTCTTGTTCTTTTTGCTGAGGTGATTTCTTTTGTTTTGTCATCTTGTCCAGAGGACAATAGATGAATGAGAGAACAAAATGCTAACAGGTTAACAACGTCCCCAGAAAATATACTCTAAACAAATCAGAAAAGACCTGAAACCAGGGGAAAAGAAAGGGAAAGAAAGAAAAAAGAAAGAGCAAAAAAAGAAAAAGAAAAAGACAAAAACAAACAAAAACAGAACAAAACAAAACAAAAAAAAAAAACAGAATATGATCAAATATGATCAGGCTAGTGCATAGATCAGTGCCACACAATAGATTTTGGGTGTATTTTGGTCTGTTAGAAGATAGTACCTCCTAAAATTGTAAAGAAAGAAAGACTTATATATGTACAAAATAATGGTTGATACAATGAAGGGATGGAAAATGACTTTAAAGATGTAAATTATAAAAGATTTTATAAAAGGAATTGATAAGTTGTTTGAAAAAAGAAAGAAGAAGATTTAAAAAAAAATAAGGGAGAGAATGTGATGAGGCAGGAGACTAGAACAAAGCCATTCACTAGTGATTTAGGGTATATTTTGATCTGGTTAGAAGAAACTGTATCTCAAAATGTTAAAGATTTTGACTTTAAATATAATTTAAACTTATATATGTATGCCAAAAATAAGGGTAACTACTATAACGGTAAAAAAAATAAAATAAAAAATAAAAAATAAAAGTGATATTTTTTTTAAAAAAAAAAGGGATTGTTAAGATGTTGGTTGAAAAAGGGAAAAAGAAAAATTAAAAAAAAAACATTTAAAAAAATTAACTTTGAAAACTAATGAATCATGGTAAAAAAGCCATGAATTCTATGTGCAGTATTCTCCTAGTGCTGGAGTTCTCCCGTTCTCCTTGATTGGTAAACTTGGACTTGGCTGGCTGTTTGTGCTGATCTTCTGGGGGAGGGGCCTGTTGCCGTGGTTCCCAAATGTCTTTGCCGGAGGTGGAATTGTCCCACCCTTGTCGGTCCGGGCTAAGCAATCTGCTCGGGTTTGCTCTCGGCAGCTTTTGTTTCCTGCAAGCTCTCGGTACAGCTTTGGAGGATGAGAGTGAAAATCGTGGCCTCCCAATCTCTGCCTGGAGGAGCCAAGAACTCGGGGCCCCACTCCTCAGTGCACCCCCAGAGAAAAGCAGTCAATCACTCCCATCTACCCGGTCTCCGGCCACACTCCGTGCTCACCCGGCCTGGGACCGAGCGTTTCTATCTCTGGCACCCGACCCCGTGTGGAGTCTCCAAACCCAGAAGATCCCTGTGGTGCGCTCCTGCGCTGCTCCTCCCCGGGGAGGAAGGGGAGTCTCCCCGGATCTGCTGCTTGTTGGGTCCCTGCTGGAGGAGCAGTGGCCCAACTGTGCCACGGATCACAGTTTATGGCCACCCCGAGCTGAGAGCCCGCACCTTGGCTCCGTCTCTGCAGCCGGCTTCCCCGCTCCGATCCCTGGGAGCTCTGCCGCACTCAGGCACCCCCGGTCTTTCTGTGACCCTGAGGGCCTGAGACCACACTGTCCCTCAAAGTTTCCACCCCTAGCTTAACCACCAGAGTGATGTCCCTCAGCAGAGCCAACTCTAAAAGTTCCGATTTTGTGCTCCGCGGCTCTAGCACTTGCCAGAAGTGGCCGACAGAGGGCCCCTCCTCTGCCGTCTATCCTCCCGAATATCGCCTCGGATTCACTTCTCCGCACATCCTACCTTCCAGTAAGTGGTCGCTTCTCTGTTCAGAGAGTTGTTGCTACTCCCTTCTTCAATCTCCTGTTGAGTTCGTAAGTGTTCAGAATGGTTTGATCCCCATTCAGCTGAATTCCTGAGACCAGACGAAATCCGGGTCTCCTACTCCTCCACCATCTTGCTCCGCCTCTACCTTGCCCGTTTTTTTAATGGGTGGCTTCCGACAACCATGGCGCAGCTTTTGGGTTATCTGGATCCTCATTTCTTCATGGTCAAGCAGGAAGTGAGGCAGAAGCAATAAGGGTCTGACGAGCACAAATCTCAAGATTTCAATTATTTTCACCCACCACCACACTTTATAACTGCAAATCTGCTCACTGTCCCCGTATGGAGCTTGAAAATATTCATCTCTGGTTGGTTCTTTCTTCCACAGGAGAGATGCTGTATTGCCCTCTCTTGACCAATATTTACTCATGGCTTCTTCAAACCTAGTTAAAATTTGAGTTAAACATGCTTCACCCTCATCATTGTTGGGTTTGAGGCAGCATTGCAGCACTTTGTTTTTAATGTGTAGTAATGTTGATCCTTGGAAATTAGCTTCTGCCACTCAGATTTTCAAACTGGAGAGCCAGACCTAATGAGCTAGAGGGACAAGGTCAGTTCAGGATCACAGTGTCTGGGTTCTTTATGGGAGACTTCCTCAGCCAAAGGATAACATAACATAACAATAGAGGCAACAGCTGAAGAGTTTCTCAGACCATTCTGCATGCTTAAAGTTTGCAAGTGATTTGGGGAATTAATTAAAAGTTTATCTTAGTTATTAAACTTTAGACAATAAGCTCAGAAGCTAGCTGCATTCAGAGTCAAATTATTAAACTGGAAATACGGACTTTAAAGCAGAAGCCTGGAACAGGTTTGATCTAGTTGACCACGCATTGACAATTTACAAAGGCAAATGAGAACCTGTGAAAATCCTTGTGAAATTAGTGATGATTTTATCCAAATCTAATATTGTAAGCTAACTCTCTGAACAGATGCCAAATAAATTGGATAATTACTTTAGTCTGAACCTAGTCACTCTGTTTTTCTGGGCAACTACATTTTCACAGATTAAAGAAATGCTAATGGGTTGGGGTGCCTGGGTGGCTCAGTCGTTAATCGTCTGCCTTCAGCTCAGGTCGTGATCCCAGGGTCCTGGGATCGAGCCCCACATTGGGTTCCCCGGTCCGTGGGAGCCCTGTTTCCCCCCCTCCCAGTCTCCCTGCTTGTGTTCCCTCTCTTGCTGTGTCTCTCTCTGTCAAATAAACAAAATCTTTAAAAAAAAAAAAAAAAAGAAATGCTAGTGGCAACACTAATCAGTGAATTAGTTTGAAAGACTAGAAAACACAGTGTCCATAAATCCAAGAATATAAGCATTTTCCCAGGGGATCCATGTATTGCATCTTTAACTTTTTCTAACCATACTTAGTGTCACAATACATAAATTTTTGTATATAAAACCACATTCTAAATATACTGGTGAATTGATTTTTTTAAAGCAACCAAGAAGTGAGTTTTAGAAAACAAAGATATTTGGCACAGGGAATAACTGTTAATAATGGTTACTTTTCAATTAACTTGTGTTTCTGTAATATATATTGATCATTTGACAACAGCTAAAATTTCACTTCCCAGAGAATTAGAGATTTTCAGATACAAAAGGCCATGTAATCCAGGTTCCTGGTTCCAATTAAAACAACTAGAACAATCAATGTTGGCTCCTCAGGTAAACCCATGAGAGTTAATATGTATCATTACATAAGAGATGATAAGAGAGTTGCTTGCACAAAATGTTCTCCAAACCAATAATATCCCAGCAAGAGTCACCATTTCAGATCAAAGTACAAAGACTCTTATTTAAATGTCTTTTGCCTTCATTTATATTAGTTTATCAGATTAACTTTAAATTCTTTAGCAAGTCCAATGAAAAAACAGCCATAATTAAAGGATAGGAGGAGAACTGAATACAGTATAAGACTTCAAGTAAGGCTTGGAACATGTATTAATTTTCTCTTGCTGCTATAACAAATTACTACAGATTTAACAGTTTAAAAAGAAAAAAAAGACCCATTGCCTGGAGTTAGGCACTTGGGATGGATGAATAAGCAGAGTATGAAGGAGTTTTAGGGCAGTTAAACGGTTCTATAACATACTATAATGTTGAATACATGCCATTACAAATATGTCCAAGTCCATAGAAGGTACAACACCAACAGGGAATCCTCATGTAAACCTTGGATGATTATTATGTGTTAATGCGTGTTCATTAGTTGTTACAAATGTACCATGGTGGTGGAGGATGTTGATAACGGGGGAGACTGTGTGTGTAGGGCAGGAGTAAGTGGGAAAGCTCTAGGCCATTTAATTTTGCATAAAGCTAAAACTTCTCTAAAAAAAAAATAAAGTATATATATTTTTAGAAGACTCACTTATTATTCACAGTTTTGTAGGCCAGAAGTCGTAGTACATTACAACTGGCTTCTCTGCTTAAGGGCATGCAAAGCCAAAGTCAAGGTAATAAGCATTGACTTCTATCTGGATGCTCTGGAGGAGAATCTGCTTCCAGGCTCAAACGGGTTGTTTTGCAGAAATCAGTTTCATGCATTTTAGGACTGACATCCTTGTTTCCTTCCTGGACAGAGGTTTTTCTCATGTTGTAGAAGACACCTGCATTCCTTGGCCAATGGTTTTCTCCATCTTAAAAGCCAAAAAAGATATGTAGAATCCTAATTCTATTTCCTCTGCTCCTTCTTGCTTTGAATCAGTGTTTGCCTTCCCCTCTGCCATCCTATTCTATTCTTATAGGGCTCATGTGATTTCATTGGGCCCACCCAGGTAATCCAGGAAAATCTCCTTATCTTAAAGTTTACTGATTAGTAATCTTGCTTATATCTTCAGAGTCCCTTCAAGGCAGTACCTAACGTTTGATTGAGTAACTAGAAGTTAGGAATCTTGGGGACACATCTTTAGAATTTTGCCTCCCATAGGATTTGAGAAGCACATTTATTGCACTGGATGAAAATTGGGAAAAGGAAAGCCAACTTCACAATATTATTTATGGGAATAACCCTAAATCCCAAACTTTTTTTTTAATTTTGGGATTTTTAGGAATCAAGTTTTTGTGTGGTTTTTGCTTTCTGTTTTTAATGTCAGCTTTACTTCGTAACTTGAAACAAATCTAATCATTCCAGAAATTTCGAAAAAAATTCGAATGAAGTGTGAAAAAGCCACACATAGTTCCACCATTCAAAGACAACATTAATAATTACTGTGCTTCTTTTCCTATGCCTCAGAAACAGTTATTGTGCATGCTTAAAAATTTCCTATGCTTACACACAATTGTAATCACATTTATGTGGATTTCTGTCTGAATAGTAGAAAACTCTCTGTGGGAGAGTTTATTACTAGAGAATTTGGGGGGGTTAACAATAGGATCATTCATGCCTATCACAAGTGGTAGGTAATAATTCATTGGATTTTTTTTGTTTCAAGTTTCATCCATGAAACTCAATCTTCTTATAGATTTAATCAAATGGACAGTTGAAATAAATGTAGCTTGGCAAAATGATGATTTCTCCAGATCTTGTAAGGTGGTTGGGTGTTGTATTTGTTATGTATAAAAACCCTAGTCAGCTTTTATCCCTAAACTTCCAAAGTCTTAAATTGTCATTTGGAGTTTCCACAGTCAATTGGAATATGATTCTAAATAACTTTTTTTTTAAGATTTATTTTTTTGAGAGAGAGAGTGCATACATACACATGTGAGTGGGGGGAGGGCCAGAAGGAGAGAATCTTTAAGCAGACTCCCCTTGAGCACCGAGCCAAACACGGGGCTGGATCTCAGGCCCCATGAGATCATGACCTGATCTGAAACCAAGAGCTGGATGCTCAACTGACTGAGCCACCCAGGCACCCCTGATCTAGATAACTTTTAGAAGAAGTAATTAAAGGCATTTTGTCTGAACCCTAGAGTAGGTGAAATTATTGCATTATTACCTTCCCATTTAAAATATATCTTAGCTGGAAATAAAACTTACTGAATTAAAAACTTTTCTCTGTCAAAACTCTAAACTTTCTGTATTCAATTTGATATTTAGTTGTAAAAGAGAAGACTAAATTCAGGATGACTTGTGTCCGGAGATAAGCAGAATTTTCTACCTGAATGCATGCTAGAGTTTGCTTTCCTTTATCGTTAAAATTGAAAATGTCTCAAGTATTTTCTGGATATAGGTCTCTTTTTGCGTGTGTGTGTGTGTGTGTGTGTGTGTGTGTGTGTGTTTGTAGGAACATTATTTTTATCTGTATCCTGAATTCTGTAATGAATCAGGAATAAATCAGTTTTATATTACTGCTTCTATGATTATTTGGTTTTTATTTCCAGGAACACTTACAACTCTTCAATTAAATCTTTACAATATGACTTCATATGTATCATATTCTCTGTCATTTTTTTAATCTTGTTTTCCCCTGAATAGTCTCGAAAAGTGACTTTGGAGAAGTGACTCGGGTATTTTCTTTTATAGCATTACTACAATTTAACAGTGTCAATTCTGCTATTGCATTTTTAGTTTCCCTGCAAACATTTCTGTTACTATCTCTCTTTTTTATTAAATTCTGTGGATATTATATCTTTACCTATTCCTTCCATGTGATTTGTTTCTTTCTCATAGAAGTCATCTTTCTTCTATCCTATTAAAGACATCAAACAGGTATCAAATTTTATAATTTCCTTATAGTTCTTAGAGGAAATCATTTTCAGGGATTTCTGAGTGTTCAAGACGTTCTCTCACCACTGCTCATGAATTCATGGTCCCATTTTAGTTTGTATGACTCTCCTAGAGAGGGGAGAGCTCTGTCTAAAAGTTATGTTTGCCAACAGGCAATGTATACAAATACTCTTGATCTTGTTATCTGCTAATTTCAGTGCCAGTCAAGTGTCTCTTTTAGATGACTAACTGAAAAAAGAAACTGTGGCTCTAGATTTTAAAGCAAATTTAAAGCAAATTTCTCCAACAAAAATACTTTTATTGACAGCAAATCTTGCAGACTGCCTCCAGTTTTATGTTTCTCTAAGTAGGTAGGGCACTCGCATGACCAAAATTTTTATTTTGCATTGGTGACAAAGCTCATCCTGACTACTTTAACTACAATTGCCATGGTCTAATGAAAATTCAGAAAGACCTAGTTTTGAATCTCCACTCTGTCACTTTCTAGTTTTATGGTTTTTTGAAAGTTTTCTAACCTCGTTGAATCAGTTTCCTAATCACTCCCTTCTCAGGATGGTTGGGTGAATTATATGAGAAGATACATGTGAGATCCTTAACACAGGGCATATCACATAGCTGAAAATGAATGGTAAGTTTAAGTATTATCACACTTCCAGGATGTAATGAGTCAACTTCAATTATTCTTTCCTCCTGTCTAGGTTTTCCCCTCAGTGTTGCAGATTTTGACTAAATATAAAAAGCAAATTTATACTGAGGGATGAGATGGAGAGGGGTTAAGGTCAGTACTTTACCTCAATAAGTGGTACACCACTGGGAGAGAGACAGTCGATTGCTTTTTCTATTGATATAGATCTTGAATGTAAGAGCCAAAAGGCAGACTGTGTCGGCTGACTAATTGCAGGCAGGAGCCATATAAACTATCAGTTTCATTTTTCAATCCCATTTCCTCAGGCTCTTTAGTTAGAGGAACTCTCTCTCAGTTTATTACAATATGTTGACAGTCTTCTCTTACTGTTAAAGTGGGTGTATGTGTATACACATCATATATATATATATATGTATATATACATGTATATATTTATAAGTTTGTGGTGTAGTCTGCTTCAGAGGCTGCTACTGGATACCACTTAGAATAGAATGCTATGATTCAGTAAAATGTCTCTCTTTAACTCAAAATTCTTGAGGTCTTATTGGCAAAATTTCCAGTGTGTTTTTTCCTGATGGTCATTACTTGATAAATTAGTCAAGTTTATTTTGGAAATAGTAGTTTATTGTATTACTACTTAAGACCTATAATATACTACTGTGAGTCATCAGTCTCATAAGGAGGTATAAGCATCTAAAATCTCTCACCTTAGTTTGACCATGAGAAGAGTTTAGGAGGTGAATAACTGCAGTGAACATTCCTGATGTGCCAGCTAGAGACTCATGTCCCTTTACTAACACTGCGTCCCATCCCCCAGCTTCTGCTTCTTCTACTGCTAAAATGCCTCACCTGAAAATGTCTGCTGATGATCTCCCTTGGACACTGGAACTGCCTTGCTAGTTGAAATAACTAGAAATGCAGGGAAGTTTATACTTGCTTCCATTCCCATTCCTCTCTCATCCCCACCCCTGACCCATAGCCAATGACTGACTGATGTAGGAATACCAAAGCTCAGGCCCTTTGCTGGGAAAACCATCAGGTGCACTCCAGAACTCCTCTGCAGATCAGGCTGAGTCTGTAATTTCACTTAAAATTACATCTTTACTTGGAGGTCCCCTGTGCTGCCCTGCTTCCCTACTCTCCCACCTCCAGTAGTTTCTCTTGGGATCCTAACCTTAATAAATAACTTGCACTCAAATCCGTGGCTCAGAGTCTCTGCCTGGAAGGACACAATGTAAGGCAGTAGAATAATTTGGACCTATGACTTGAGAATCAAAAATTGGAAATGCTCCTTTATTGTATTATGATTGCATTTCAAAATATCTGGGAACGGGTTTTAGAATTTGGATTTGAACAAGCAGCTCAAATCAATTGATGCAATTTGATGTTTAAGGGTAAAATAACAAGAAATATATATATTAATGCATATTAAACATGTCCCAATAAAGAAGATCTTCCCCGGGCGCCTGGGTGGCTCAGTTGGTTAAGCGACTGCCTTCGGCTCAGGTCATGATCCTGGAGTCCCGGGATCGAGTCCCGCATCGGGCTCCCTGCTCAGCGGGGAGTCTGCTTCTCCCTCTGACCCTCTTCCCTCTCGTGCTCTCTATCTCTCATTCTCTCTCTCTCAAATAAATAAATAAAATCTTTAAAAAAAAAAAAAAAGAAGATCTTCCCCAACTGTCTACTGGTTCTAGTCTCTCACTGCATTCTTCAAACATATTTCTATACTTTCTTTTGAAGACTTTTATCCATTGCTTTCTTAATTATTTTAAGCAATCACCTCAGGAAGTTTCACTACCAAGAGTAAAATTTATATTAACCTATTTGAATTTCAAATAATAGTCTATTAGGGCTGGGAGAGACCTTAATGACCATCTATTCTAACCTTGTCATTTCAAAGACGAGGAAACTTAAATTTAGAGAATAAAAGTTATGGCCCAAGGTCACACAGAGCCATCCCATGTTTTCTGAATTTTAGTCAGATATTTAATCTTTACCCAAAGGTGCCTTTCTAATTTTACAGATAATGATTGAGGAGGAATATATTATATTTCTGGAGTGTTAATTTTAGCTCTATTTCTTGTCACAGAAATATGATCGTTGCTTTCCATAGAGCTCTTATTTAACATTCTCAACTCCAAAAAAATGAAAAGTGATTTTTCTGTTTATCTTGATCATAGAGAAGGAAGAAAATATTTCAAAATTCATATATACAGGAAAATGCAATGAAAATTACTAATATGTCCCATGATTTCACTTTAAAATGTTTAGCTATTATAAAAATCCTTATAATATTGGCTCCAAAACAGGGAAGGAATCATTTTGGTGTTGTTCAAAAAACACAGCAGTTGTTTAAGCACAGAGAAGGAACAAATTTCAAAACTTCTCTATATCTCAAGTTACAATAAAACTTTTGATCTAAGCAAGGATAGTTTTAAGAGTGATAAAGGGTGCTCTTAGTCACTATGCTAGATCTGTCCCGGAAATGTATGTGGATTTGTAGTCATCCTTCCCATGATGATGTTAGTAGACTCCCTATAAATCTTACCTCCTCCAAGAAGAGTTCCTCATTCATCCTCACAGACAAGTTCTTTTCCTCCTGGACCACCATAGCCCTAGGGGCATTTCTCTCTATGCTAAATTTCTGGATTATTCTCTCTCTCTCATATATATATGTATTTGTGTGTGTGCGTGTGTGCATGTGTGTGTGTGTGTGTGTGTGTGTATCTGTCTTTATCTATCTTGTATCTTCTACAGTGACTAGACTAGTGCATTTCCAATCAGTGGTGCCCCTAAAATGTTTCAGTTTGGTTACTTAAGAGTCAAACATATATAGAGTATAGACTTTAATCTGAAAATAACACAAATATATCCATTCAAACCAAGCTCAAAGTCTGTTTTCTATATTTTGTCACCAAACACAGATCAGTAAGATGCAAGGAAGTGATAACCAGCGCTCATTGCTATGCACATACTAAGGGCCTTCAAAAAGATTTGCTGAAAGGATTAAATATATGTACATGTGCCTTAATTCTTTCTTACTTACATTTCAGATTTTATATTATATAAAGAATTCAGAGGCATTATAGATGTCAGATCAAGTCAGATAACCCATTAGTTTTCTGTTATTCTTTTCTTGCAACCCAAGCTAATTCTCCTAATAGCTAATGATTCTTCTAATTACATTACAAGCTCTGTGAATATTGATCTCAAAGAAAATATTGGGGGGAAAAAAAGAAATGAATACAATTAAACGGAAAAGGTAATGCAAATTCTCCTCCTAAGATTTTCTTGCATGCAATGTAGTGCTTTTAATACTTACAGTAATCAGCTTCTCTGTCTTCCTTGTTCTATTATAACAAGAGTAATTAAAATATCAGTCCATAGTAATAAAATCAATTTATGCCGTTATTGGCTCTGAAGCATTAATATCACAACACCACTTTGTGTTTTTCCTTCATGGGTTTGAGTGAGTGGTGACTGTTATTTCAGCCACGATATGAATCAGTTTCTTTCCCACAGACTTCACATTTTACAGGCTACATAGTAACTTCTCCTACTGTTTTCAAATATCAGGGACATAATTTGGAATTTTTGGAGTTGAAAGCGCTTGTTCCATGTTACAGAAAAGGTGAAAATGTCTCCAAGGTATAGAAAAACCATCAAGCTCTTGGATCAATTTTGCTAACTGTCCTTGTTCCTAATTAAGCTAAGGTGATCATTTATAAAGTCTGCTGGTAGACAATTTTACAAATACTTGCAATGAAAAAGGACATCAGAAATTTAATAAATACTGAGCAGATTTCATGATAACTACTTTTTGTGTATTATCTCATTTTATCCTCAAAATAACTCCAGGAGGCAGATATTATGATTTCTGTTACTGAGATGAGAAAACCCTACTGACCAAGGTTAAAAAGATTTGCTCAAGGTCTACCAGTTCACCCAAGTGGTAGATCTATGATTTGAAGCAGGTTATTTATAACTCCAAGTATGTTTTCAGAGGGCTATGAATTCTAACCACAAGTTAGGCACATGTCAAAATTACTTTTATTTTAGTTCCTTATTTTTATCAATATCAATTTTATTATCAATTTACTCATGATGTGAGGACACATGTTACCGTCATTGGGGTAGCTGCAAGAAAATAATCTTGGAAGTTGAAGCCTGTGTGATTTGAGACAAATCATTTAACACCGCTACCAATTATTCTCATCTTTAAAATAGAATTAAGATCTCTGTTTCTGAGAGTTGTAAGATTAAGTGATAAAGGACCTGGTATACCATTTTGTTAACTATAAGATGTTCACATGTAAGAAATTCGTTGTTGTCTGAAGACTGAACTGAATACTTACTGCAAATTTTCAGCTAGGAAATTTTGTTTTTACAAAGTAACAATGAAGTGAGTGTTTACATATCAGCACATGTTATATGTTGTTATACTGTACATGTCAAATGTCCTAACTCTAAATCCCCTAACTCCAAATCCGCACCTGAAATCCTAAATTCTTAAGAGGGTGAAGGTATAAGAAATCCAAAACGAGGTATCAGAGCCAATTTTTGTCTGAACACTTTTTATATGCTGATTATATGTTTATTTAATGTCAGTCTTGCCAGCCTAAAGTAGCTCGCTAAGAATCATAGACATTACGTTGTAACTTACAGCCTCTATCGACTGTGAACATGTGTAGGACTAGGTAGTGATCACTCAATGGTTTTGTGAGAAATGAGACATTAGTAATTGAAAAATAGCCATTCATGATCATTGATTTAGAACTTGGCAGAGAATAAACCATTTATACCCTCCCGCACACACACACTTTTTCCCACGTAGAACTTAAGAATTTGCATTTGACACAGCATCTAGTTGGGTGAGCCAGAAAAATAAGCACTTTGAATAGAGGGCCGGCTCAGACAGGCAAGAGTTCTTTTCACACATTGCATTGCAAATAGGCTCCATCCTAACAAAGACAACTTTAAGTATAAGGAGAAAAGATAATGGCTGGTAGCAATAAAAATATATTAAACACGTTCCCGCTCTTCTGGGAAAATTGGTATAGGGAATATACCATATTTTTTAAAGATTTTATTTATTTATTTGAGAGAGAAGGAGCATAAGCTGGGGGTGAGGGGCAGAGGGAGAGAGAGAGAATCAGATTCCCCGCTGAGCAGGCAGCCCGCTGAGGGGCTCCATCCCAGGACCCTGGGATCATGACCTCAGCCTACTGCAGACACTTAACTGACTGAGCCACCCAGGTGCCCCTTAGTCATTTTTGACTCCTTTCCTTTCTCCTACCATGTGTCCCTTCCAAAAGTAAATGCTGCTATCTCTACCTTCAAAATATTTCTAGATTTGAAACATCCATCATCACCTGTGTTTCTGTGGCTATTTTACAACTTAACTATAAACTGCTTAAGTCATAAGATTGCTTTCTACTCTTACTAACTGAAAGCATTTCGGTACACTAGAAAAAAAATGAGTATGTTGTTGGTGTTGAAGAGGAGCAGATTATTCTATCTGAAAATGTGTCACTTTGCATGTGGATTTTTTTGAGCTAAAGGCAATGAAGATGCAGTGGACATAAGAAAATCTTTTACCTCTGTCTTAAAGAATTTAGATAGAGGGTCTGTTCCGGAAAGAGAGCTATTACCAAAGATAATATTTTATCTGAAAGACTTACCTGTATGGCAAGGCACATATGTAAACAGGTACCCTTCTTATTTCCTGTGAATTGCCCTCTACCTCTTGGAAGCCCCAGACCCAAACCTACTCTTCAGCTCAGGATGGCATATAAGCCTCAACTGCCTGACTGCCCTTGGGTGTCATATTTTATGGGGCTCCCATATCTATAAAACTAAATTTGTTTTTCTCCTGTTAATCTGTCTTATGTCAGTTTAATTTTTAGACCAGCCGAATAACCTAGAAGGGTAGAAGAAAAATGTTTCTACTCTGACCATGTTCAGTAGATACTTCTCTGCTTGAATGTTGGTTTTCATTTTATGACCCTTTTCTCATTTCTATTCCCTGTGATCTCTGAGCCTCCAGAAACTGATTTTTGTGAAGGAACTATATCACCTGGGCCCTCTTGCCATGTGATTTCCTGTAAGGCTCTGCCAATGAGAAGTGTCAAGAAGAGCAGAGGGCAGATAAAGAGAGAGGTCAGGGTATTTATTCCACCTCATCCCACCCTCAGATTTCCCAGTGGCACCTGCCTGGATGAACAGGTAGAGTCTTTGTTCCTTTGTAGCCACAAATCCTATTGAGCAGTCTGTCTTCCGGAGCTTCTGCTCTTAACCCTACTGCCTTAAACCGACAGTGGTTTCCCTGTTGTTCCTGTCCCGTGTTCACTGCTTAGTAAATCACCCCTTTCAGGTTAATCTCTTTGGATGAGACAACTATATTTTGTTGGAACCCTGTCTGATACAGTTTATTATCATATTATTTTTATTATCATTATTCATTTGAATATGATATATGGGAGTGTCTCTCTAACTAGTTTAATGAAATATTTTTAAAGAAAAAAAATTCTACTGTATTCCTCCAGTCACTTAAACATATTCAAATATTAAATAAGGTATAAATAATTTAAGACAAACAAAATTATTTATAAATTAAATACAATTAAAACTACCAACCAATGAAATAATTAAGTTAATAATACTATTTTGATACGACAAATGTTTTGCTACAATTACATAGCGATTTCAGTCAAATAAAATGCCATGAATATACAAATGACACTTCATGCAATTTTTCTGGTCCTCTCTTTTTTTAGAATTTTATGCAAAAGACATCACCATCTACACAGGACATCAGATGAGACACCTGGGTTTGAATCCTTCCTCTTATCTATCCTCCCCCAGCAAGCAATTGATCCACTTATTTCCATCTTTAATACCACAATACCATTGCAAATTACCACGCTGTAGACACTGGATTATTGAATCAACCTAATGTTTCTTCTTTTAATTTGTCTGACTCCAGTCTCCCCTCCCTTCTAAATCCTGTGTCATTGGTACCGTAGGCAAATCTGATCACGTCACTTCCTTGCAAATCCTCTAATGAACATTTATAGCCCCTTTGATAAAGACGACACCCTTTGCACTGTCTAAATACCTCTTGTGATCTGGCCCTTGTTTGGAACTCTCCTTCAACAATAATCACCAGCCACCTTACACTCCACGGTTGAGCCATTCTACCCACCTTGGCATTCCTCTATGACTAAATCCTTTGTTGTTTGAGCCTCCACACTTGAAGCTTTCTAGCTAACATATGCTTTCCTTTCCACACTTTTGCCTGGCATATTCCTCCAATCCATCATTAGAGCCTCTTTCTCTAGGATTCCTTCTCTTAAATTACTTGTATCTGATTTAAATGACCCATTCTCTCCTCTCATAATGTTTCAATTTTCAGTTCATGTGTCTGTATGCCTCTCAGACTCTGTCTAGACAAAAAATATGTCCATTTTGTTAACAGATTTATTTCCAGTATTTGGCATCGTACAAATATTAGTAATATTTGTTTAATAAATTAATAAATATATAATAAATAAAACACTGCACTCATTATCACATTCCTTAAAGTCCATTTTCATTATTTTTCTTATTTAAGATTTCTCCATTTTGTGGCAAAACATTTAAATCTTAGACTGTAAAAGTTCAGTACTCATTTCAAAGTTTTTAGTAGTTATATCCTCAAATACCATATTGGGGGGAAAAAACATACTTTGGTTATTTTCTTCTCTTAACATTTCAGATTGTGATAAAGTTTAAGAAAAAAAAAAAAGACCTGAAAATTGATGAACAGGTAAATTCAAAGAAATATTCTTTTATCTATTGTCGTTAAAAGATATATGATGGCTTTTTAAAATTTTACTAACTAGTAAAAACCACTTTACTGCTGTTTTATATTAAGTGTAAATCTACAGATAACACCAAATAAAATTAATTTAATTTAGATTCTTTACAAAAATTCAGAATAGTGACTAAAATAACACTAATCATATTTTCAGCAAAAAAGAAGGGGTCATAAAATCTACTGTATTGGATTATTAGATGCTATTCAAAATGTAACACCCATACATAAGTATTTAAAACCTTTTAGGATTATATTTGAATAAGATATCTCCACTATAATGCCAATTTAAATTATGAAACACTATGTATACTATACACATATTTTTGTTAAGTAATGGAAAAATTCCTTGAAACTATTCTAGAAAGATAAAAGAATAGTTTTTAATAGATGTATCTTTATGTGGCAAGATAGGAAATATTTAGAGTTATCTGTAAATCCTAATTTTCCAGAATAATTATCAATAATGTATTCAATGAAAGCTTAAACTCTTTCAAGTAAAAAAAAAAATCAGTTGATTCTATGTCCCTACAAGTTCATATAATTTCTATAAATTAAAACAAATGTAAAAATGATAAAATATTATGCCACAATCGTGTATTTGTTATTTTTCTTTTGTATAGCACCATAAAAGGTAAATCCACTGTCATCTTGAACACTAATTTAGGCCATTTTAGCCATCCTGATATGATTATTTGTGTGAATAGATTATCATTAATGTATTAAAGATTTCTTAAGTTTTCTGATCAGTAAGTATGGTGCTCTTCCTTGTTTTCATTTCTTTGAAAGTATATATAGGCAAAAAGCATTGACTTCTCTAAAGCTAATCTATTCTTACATTTTACTTATGCTTCTACATACCTTTGGGAATGACTACTGTGAAAGAAAATTTATTATTGTTGTTATCATTATTATTGATTATTAATTAAAGCCATATATTTGCAGAGCTTTCATGCTCTTATCATTGATCTTTCATAATAAATTATGTCTATGAAGCAATATTTTATGTAACTATATCTAATATGTAGTTATGATGACATATGGGTTTGCCAACTTCTTTTAGTCTATAATTATAGTAAGTACCTAAAAAATATAAATTTGATTTCCTTATTAAATTGATTTGTACATAATTTCTAAATTGGTACTAACTTGTAATTGAATAAAGCAGTGTGGACTTAAAATTAAATGGTAGAGTTGATAATAATGATCTATTTCACTAGCAATCTCAATATTTATATCATAGTGTATATTCAATAGTTGCTAAAATTAAGGCCCCTGACTATATCGATTATTAATGCTATTACTAAAATGAAAAAGAGAACTCTTCTTAATTGCATATGTAAAAACTGTTGAAGGATGATATTAAATTAGCAAGTATTAAGTAAGTTCCTCCTAGAACACAATGTAGAGTTCAAAGAAGCCTACTCAACTTGCAAGGTTCTTGACAAAAACTGAATATTCCATCTCTAAAGACATTTCTCAAATCATATTTGATTTTCAATCCTAAAATTGCAATAAAACTGAAGTCTTTTCAAGGTTAACAAACTCAGAATCAGTATAGATCATACAGATCAAAAATAGGGACTGGGGGATGGAGACTGGCAAGACTAGATAGGAGGCAACAAACTGGACTAGTGATGCTTCAGACTCTGACACACAAAAAGCCCTTGGGCCTGACTGTTTAAGCTGTGATTTGTGCGTCAGGCAGATCTGCTGCTTTCATGGAAGTCACTGAATCCCACTCTTGTAACAGGTAAACACAGGAAGCCTGCAGGAATCTCCCCATGCTAATCTTTCATCTCCAGTTCTATTCAAAGATACTGCCATGACTTTTTTAAAATACAATTACAGGTAGTATTAAAAATAAACTTGGAAATGTGAAAAGATTATATTGGTAATTTATTAATTAAGGGATAGATTCATTATTTGATCATCTCTGATCTCTGGATAGATAAATAGACACGGCCAGTCTCTGATTCTGCCTTTGCCATTCGTGTGGTGTGTGGTGGCAGGCCGCACTTGGAGCTCTGGTGGGAAAGAAACTGACCTAAAAATCTAAAAGTAGCTGAGATTAGAGATTTGGAATATCAATGTCCTCTCCTGCCTGCTCTACACAATCTTAGCTTTTTTAGAATCAGCTCTAATGGTTACCAGAGGAGCCCATATCCCAAACTGGCACAACACTGCACTCCAGTCAGAGCATTTGGTAATATCTTTATGATAAACACATTTAAAGTCTATATTTGGTTGACCCAGATACAGAATATCATCAGAAAAACACAGCACTCTCCAGGGAACTGTGGCTTTGACTCATGAACTTGGCCTATTACCTACTTGTAATCATAAAAAAGCCACTACTGGATTCCCTCAGATGGAAAAACCTATAGCTTTCATTGTTTTCTCAACCATTTTACCCAGTTGTTTCCCCTTTGATTCAAGTTCAATGCAGTAAATTTATTCTTCCCTCCAAGACCTTTGAGCTAAAATGAAAATAGGATACTCTGAAAATGTTGAGAAATGGATTATTCATAATTGTATCTGTCATGGTAAAAGGAACTGAGTTTACTGGGCAAAGCTCTGACATACATTGGTTCTCGGTAAACCCGTTTGTACAAAGTTGGAGAAATGAAGAAACAATGTGATAATAAACAGAATGTATCTCCAAAGTCAAATAATGATCCCCCCATGCAGATTTGCAGCAGTGGAGAAAATTGTTCAAAAGAGAAAACAAACACATATTTCACAGAGTGTAAGATGAGACTAAAGCCAGAGAAAAGGAGTAAAAGAAATCAATTAAGTATTTGCTGCTTTAAATAGCAGTGTTCACACAGGTAAGTCAAATGAGCCTTAATGTTTTGCTTTACCTAGACAAATGCCATGGAAAGATCAAAAGGGTCCAACCTCAACCTACTAGGTTTTAAATATGTATAGATTTAGGTAATGGACAGAAGAAGGCTGGCTTCCGCGGGTCCACTGAAATGTAAGTGGACATTGATTACAGGATCTACTCACTCCAAAACCATCCCTTTTAGTTCCTACCATCACAATGATAATAACAGGAAACATGCCACAATATCTTGCAACCTACTGGACATAAACTGGAACCTAAACCCAGGATATTGCCATTTGGACTGAGGGAGCCTGTTAACAGTGAGATCAAGTCCATCTACTTCTGTATGCTTAGGGAACAGAGTAAGCTGGATTTCAGAGAGAAAATGGTGAAGCAGATGAAGGTGGGTATGGATTAGGTAAGGGCCCAGGTCTTTGACTGTTTTCCAGCATCAGCATCTAACCATCAGTAACCCTTCCAGTGGCCTGATTATTCTCTTGTAATGGAGAAAATATGCTTTCCTATCTTGTAACATTAGTGCTCTGAGTCGAAGTCACTTTAGCAAATATAATTTTTATTTGTTTATTAACTTCTGGTCTTGTTCATATGACCACACCAGTATCAGAGTGTATTATGGTAGATTTTTACTTTTATTAGTGTATTAAATAGTTTTCCAGAGAAACACAAGCAATATAATAAATGTGTATGTAAGCATATAGTCTCATTCTATATATACAGAATAAGAAAGAGGAAGTTTATTAGGAATTGGCCCATTGGCTCATGCACTTGTGGAGGCTGAGAATTCAAATGATCTGCCTGCCATTGCCAGTTGAGAACAAGCAAAGTCCATGGTGTAATTCAGTCCGAGTCCAAAGGCCCAAGATTTGGAGCTGCTGAAGGTATAAATCCCAGTGTGAGTCCAAATGCTTAAGAACCAGGAGCACCATTGTCTGAGGGCACGAGAAAATGCGTGTTTCAGCTCAGGAAAAAACAGCATTTCCCCTTCCTCCACTTTTTTGTTTTATTCAAGCCCTCAACAGATTGGATAATGCCCTCCCACACTGGTGAGAATGATCTTCTTTACTTGTCTACCAATTCATATGCTAATCTCTTCCAGAAACACTTTCACAGACATACCCAAGAATGTTTTACCAGCTCTCTGGGTATTCTTTAGCCCAGTCATGTTGACACATGAAATTAACCATCACAATTAGTATTCCAATTTTAGGTTGTTAGTATTGTTGGAAAGAGACTTGGTAAAGAATGACAACTGAATTATGCTAAGCATATTTCTAAGAAATCCTGGTTTGGGGAAATGAAATCATAAGTGATATACATTATTTTTCTTTTTTTAAAAACATTTTTCTGAATTTCCAAAAAATTTAAAATAAGGGTATTCACAAATTATCAGAGAAGAACAACACAAAGAAAGTTACCACGGTAACTCCTCCCCAATTAAAAAAAAAAAAGAATTCAGTGAGTACTGGACATATTAAAAAAGAAAAGGCTGACTTTAGTCAACATATCTGGAGACCCTAAACAGTTAGGATTCTTTAGTAAATAAAATAACAAATATTTATATCATTATATTTAATGTATTATATGATGGAATACATCTATAACCATAAACTGCTAGAGAGAAAGAACCACAGAATGAGATTTATAACTGAAGTAAGATAAATAATGACCCCAAAGATACAGTTTCTAATTCCTGGAAACTGAGGTAATTGTTATTCAGGAATTTTATAATTGTTATTAAATTAAGGATTTGAGATTAGGAGATTATCCTGGATTATCTGGGCAGGACCTAAACGCAATTGCATGTATACTTATAAGCGAGGCAGAGGAAGATTTGGACACCAACAACAGTTGGAGGAGAAGCCATCAACCATGAAGCAGAAATTGGAATTATGCAGCCATAAGCCAAGGAATGCCAGCAGCCACAGAAGCTAAAAGAGGCAAAAACCAGATTCTTCCCCAGAGCAGAGCTTCTGGAGAAAGGACAGCCCTGCTAACACCTTGATTTCAACCCAGCAAAACTGATTTGGGACTCTGGCCTCCAGAACTGTGAAAGAATAAAAATATCTGTTGTTTTAAACCATCCGATTTATGGTCATTTGTAATCACAGTCATAGAAATAAATACAAGAACCACTTATCACTCATAACCAATAATTCTCTTTCAATTATCTAAGACTTAGTCCACAACTCTTGTGCGCTGGGTGCTATGCTATGCCCAGGGCTATAATGTTACCAAACATAAACCGCCCCTCCCCTTCCAGAGCTTCTGGTCCAGTGTGAATCAGGTAGTGAAGCTGGGACAGAAGCCTGTGCCTTATTCATGCAAAACATGAACTGCACCTTTTCAGAGTAAGTAGGTGGGCTTAAAGCTCTGAGTTTTTCCACCAGGTCATTGCTTATACCGTTGTGCGGGGCTGAATGCCTGATCAAGTTTGTCCATAATATTATAATTGAGGGTATTTATTGGTTGCCTACTTTGCCAACAGCTTTTTACATGCATTGTGTTCCAATTCTACTCCTAGACACGATTATTCTTATTTTATAAAAAATGATAAAATGATAAAATATTTACATTTGTTTAACTTTACTACCATTATAAAATGACACGGACTGCAGGCGGAAAACAAACATAATGTAAACCAACATAAAACTTAGAAAGTTTTTTTATAAAAGTTATTATTATTAAAATTAAAAATCCAGAAACATGATAGTTCTGCTTTCATAAAAAAAAAAAAAAAGATCCAGGGACGCCTTGGGTGGATCAGTCGATTAAGCATCCAACTTGTGATTTCAGCTCAGGTCATGATCTCAGGGTCATGAGATCAAGTCCTGAGACAGGTGTCAGGCTCCATGCTCAGTGTGGAGTCTGCTTCAGATTCTCTCCCTCTGCCCCTTCCCCCTGCTCTCTCTCTCTCTCTCTCTCTAAAATAAATAAATCTATCTTTTTAAAAAATCCAAATATGCTCTTAAGATTTTGATAGATTTAGTCATCATAGTTGTGAGTCCAATATTAAGTTCCAGAATAGCCAAAGATACTCGTGTTGATTCTCTAAGAAGATTGCTTTGTGATGATAAATTATGATTGGATAACTTCAGGATAATTATTAAATAACTATTCTGGTAATAAGCAAATATAGGCTAGAAATTAAATACAGTTAATCACAAGTCCTCAGACTAATATACTAAACTATTTCAGCTTAATATGGTAAGTTATTTTGGCTAAGTTCAGGCAATAGTCTGAAGGGTGTTTTCTTTTGTTAATATAATTTCCAAGGAACAAAGTATTATTTAAATGTGGATAATAATGCGGTGTATTTTACATGCTGCATGCCTTCAAGAATAGAGCAAATGAATACCAGATCTTAATAGATTATTTGAAAGAATATACACATAATTGCAGTGGGTATGTGAAGTGGGAAGGGTATTCACAAAAACAGGTATCAGTTTTGATGGTTGGAACAATGCTATGAGGTTAAGGAGAACATTTTCTCTAAAATTCAAATGGTTAGCAAGGAAATTCCTCATAAGTTTATGGTGATGATTAAGTGAAAATGTTCTAGAATACTGCCTGGAACATGTCAAGAGCTTAAGAAATATTAGAAAGTATTAGATTATATAAAATTGTAATTTAATGTTCTTTGTAAGAAAAAATATTATCTGATATTAGTAACTGACATATGAATCATCCAATGTAACTTAAGACAATGCTTAGTGTGGTTTAGATTGTTCTCTAATGGACCATCTGGCTTGTCCTCAAGAGCCATGAGTTTTTAAATTAGTTGAATCAAGTTTAAAACCTAGCTGCCAGCTGGGTAATCTTGGGTGATTTTTTAGACTTTTCTCATTATCAATTGGATCATCTTATCTATATTGACAACTATCTCTATTATACAGCAACACTGAGGGGATTAAGTAGCAAAGAATGGTACAGTGCCAACGGAGTACCCTAGGAGTTCGATAAGTGATAACTATTAATAAGTAATAATAATAATAATTAACAATGGCAAAACATCTAATCTTTAGTAGAAATGCCATATACTTATTGGTTAAATGAATGGAGGGACCTTTAAAACTAAACAGGTTACAATTTTCAACCAGCAGAGAATATGATTTATGCGTTGTACTTTATATTTCCCACAGCAGAGACCACTGCAAGAGGCCCATACAGGGTTTTGACAAGCACTTGTTAAAATGCTTTACCCCAGGCTTTTCTCTACCATCTGACAAGTGAGCACACCACTTCATAATCTCCCCACAGAATCTTAGAGCTGCAGGAGACCATATGGGTGACATCTCCTAGTCTTCGATCTCAACCAGTGCAGAAAATCAACCTGCAATATTTCTGACAACAATTAGCAACATCTTGGTTGAATGTTTTCATAATTATGGACTACCACTTCTCAGTCTATTCCTTTTTTAAAGCGATGGCTCTATTTTTGAAAGACTGTTAATATGTTTGGCAAAAATCTGATGCCTTCTAACTACTTTCCTTTGGCCAAAACATATCACTTTGTGCATATTTATTTTACAGGAATTACCACATTGCATTATACATTTTCTTTTTCTATGTCTTTCCTTGCTAAAAGACTTAATACTTTTAAGTGTTCTACCAGGTCCGGTTTTGTTCCCAAACCATATGACGTACTTGACATACAATAGATATTTAATAATTTTATTGAATTGCCGAACACAGCATTCTTCTTTTTGAAGCCACATAAAACAGTAAACTCCTTGTTTTGCATGACAGATTTCAAATT
The DNA here is from genome assembly GCF_003265705.2 of Callorhinus ursinus. Lineage (NCBI taxonomy): Eukaryota > Metazoa > Chordata > Mammalia > Carnivora > Otariidae > Callorhinus > Callorhinus ursinus. The sequence goes on along the minus strand of NW_027397068.1, from coordinate 33,680,137 downwards.
ATCATATATTACTTTCATTGTTTCTCTTTCAAAATAGCATTTACAACAGTTTCTAATGTATGATTCCAAAATCTATTTCAACTACTATTCCTGCCATATGCTTTACTTTTATTATTCAGACTTCATTTTGAGTGACATCAAAAATTTTTAATAAAAGTGGATCAAGGAATATTTATTGAATGAACTGAAAATGGCCACCTTGGTTCCATGAGCCTTTAATTTAGCTTTCTTATTTTCAAGAAATGCAAGCTTATTGAAATTTTGTCTTGTTTGTAGTATTAGCAACACGATGATTTAGGAAAATAATGAAACTTCTCTTGAAACAAACAAACAAAAACCCTCAACATTTTTCTCTATTAACATAAATATCTAAATAACTTTATGGCAGCCGAGAAAAAATATGAGTGAATAGATACTGTTCAATTTTGTTTTGTTTTTCTCTCCTGTTATTAATTCTGTTAATAACATAAAGAGCAGGAATAATAACAATAATACCTGATAGACTATAAGTATGATTAAATGAATTAATACTTGTAAATAGTACTTGGCACATTATAGATACTATATACAAAAGTAATAACAAGTAATAAAATCCACCAAATACTCAAGCATAGCACACCCACAAGAGCATGCCATATACATAAAGTTGAGCTCTTTCCACTTTTCAAGTAATTGGGTAAAATTGTTTTAATTTATATACTCATCTATTTAATAGATACCTACTAGTAGATACTTTTCCTATAAATCTATTTACTTATTTTCCCATGAGTTTGTTTCAACACTGATATAATAGTAATAAATGCATATAATATTTTTTACTCCAAAGTGTTCCTAAAATAGAATACATAGTTTCTTATAAAAGAGAATGTTGATTATGACATGAACATAATAGACTACAAAAATTCTTCACAAAGTATTAATAAACAGAATTCATAAATGTGCAAAAAATTATATATAAACATACATATACACACATGTACATAGATATGTGCGTGTGTTGTGTGTGTGTGTGCGCACATGCACCGAGGGGTTTATTTCAGGCATGCAACGTGGGTTCAGTATTGGAAAACCACTCAGTGTAATCTATTTTATTAACAAGGTAAAGAAGAAAAATCACATGACTATACTGATACATAATAAAGCTAGTGACAAAATTCAACATTAATTCACAATAAAAACTCTCAGAAAAATAGGAATATAGGAGACTTCTTCAATTAATACAATCATCCACAAAAAAATCTACCTTCATGTTATTTTAAATGGTGAAAGAATGAATGCTTTCCCATGAAGATTGGGAATATGACAATTTGTCCTTTCTTACCACTCTCATTCAATGGGGCTAGAAGTTCTAGGGTAATAAGGCAAAAAAGGAAAGAAAAGGGATACAGATCAGAAAGAAAAACATAAACAGTCACTCTTTGCAGATAACCTGATGGTCAATACAGAAACATAAAAATCAGCCATATTTTTATATACTGGCAATGAAAACATGGACACTGAATTCAGTAATAGCACACCATCTACAATCACCCAGAAAATGAAATACTTATGGGTACATCTAACAATATATACAGGACTCCAATGTTGGAAACTGCAAAGTGCTGATGAAACAATTGAAGATCTAAATGAATAGTGAAACATATGTGTTCCTGAATTGCAAGACTCAACATAGTAAAGATGTCAATTCTTCCCAAATTGGTAACAGGTGTATATAATTCCTATCAAAGTCCCAGCAAAATTATTTTATAGTTCTAGACATGATGATTCTAAAATACAAGCTGTTTAGAAATTGAAGAGAATGAGAATGGGAGAGTTTGGCAGAATATTAAAATGTTTAAGTATTTAAAGTGTTATTCTCTGGAAGAGGGACCAAATGTGTTCTCACCGTCCACATGATATGGAACTAGACTTCATAGAAAAAAATATATGTAAAATTATGTTAACTTAAAATAAAGATATTGTTCCTGTGTCAATCTGTGAGTTTAAAGACAGGGCAGACTTCCCCATCAATGGGGAAGTTCATTTGTATGCCACCTTGCAGGAGAATGACAAAGGGAATTTGAGCATCAGATCAAGAAGTAGACTAAATTTGACTAACTCAACATGAGTCAATAAAATTACAATGACATAAAAATATTCACAATGGGGGGAAGTAGACCAATTTAATTCTAAGGCTCTTCCTACTCAGACATTGCATTTTTTTCATGATTTCAGGTCAAAAGGGATGTGGTACCCCTACTTTAGAACTGGACAATTTGAGATTTAGAAGAAATAAGTACATAAATTGGTGTTGCTTAAAGCATGAAAGGAACATTATAAAATAATCATGATTTCTCCATTATGACTGAGTTCTCAGCAAACTGTCATACATTCTTACACAAAAAGAATTCCAAACATTTTTTTTCCAAGTTGTATTTTCTTCATCTTATTTGAACCAGCAGAAAGAGTTTACATCTACTTGTCTTTCATGGCCAATGCCTTTCATGGGCTTTTCAGTGGGATGTTTGTGCTACCTGCTCACTCCATGGCTGGCTTCTCATGTACCTTATGCAATAATATAATTTTCTTATCATTTCATTTGATATCATCCTTTATGGCTACCAAATTGTTCTTTATGGACATTTTGTATTATTAAGTTTTCTTAGGAAACATATTTGTAAACAGGCTATTTGATTAATGAATATAACAATTATTACAGTTCTTGCCTAGGTATCTATGGGGTTAATAACTGAGTATCAATTTGACGAATTGTGTTCTAATTTATATTTTTCCTCAAGAGGCCTTATTTGTGGACATTCTGCTAACTTGCATTCCATTTAAAACTCTAAAAACTGGTCTTCTAAAAATTTGGCACTGTAAGAAATATTTTTAAAGCAATATATGTACTGCTAAATTAGGATAGGAACAATTGAGAATAAAAGGTAATCTCATTGCCACGACTGCTATGAATTACATGGCATAAAAATCAGTAGGCACATGGGAGAAATAAAGACAAGTATCATTAGTTGACACAGATAACAGTAAAGAAGTTAACCTCAATTCTCCATGGTAATATAATCATCCATAACATTTTGAGGTAGAATCTTCACACTATACATCGCATTTGTTAATTTTTTTCTTTTTATTTTAAGAATATTTTAGCATTTCCAAAAAATACCATTTTCACTTAACATTGATAAAACATTAAAGCAATTCACTGTAATTCTTCTGATTGCTCCTAATCAAATACTCAATCTTCTTATAACTTTACAAAAGTGAAAATCGAGAAAAATTTCAACTTTCACTTTCCAAATATTTTCTCCCAGGTTGCTCTCCACACCCATCACACCTCTCCAAATAACTCTTAGAGGGGTTAAAAAAAAAAAAAAGAAAAAAAGAAAAAAAAAGAAAAAAAAAAGAAAAAAAAGGAAAAGAAAAGAAAAAAAAGAAAAATTACATGGAATTTATTGTTCATTTGGATGCCTAGCGAAATGCCAACTGAATTCCTTTGTTCAGATATTGTTTTACTGTCAATTGTTTATCTATCGAACACACTTGAAAGCAGAACAATGTATTTTAGCTCTCTTTTTGCTCCATAACTGACCTTATATTCATCTAATGAAACCATACCCTCACCCCCAAGCCGTCAGTCCAACATTAATAAGCATTTATATCTAACTAGGTCTTCAAAATGTCTTCATGCACTGCCCCAATTGTGTTTCAAAAGCTCAGTCTTTATGCTTTGGACTCTCAGACTGTAAACTAAAGAAGGGTATTTAAAAGGGTCCTGTCAGCTTGTCTGGTCTTACTTCTGATTTGCCTTAAAATTGCTGTAATTGAAAGGGAAACTGTTAGATGCACCATAACCCTCCCATCTTTTTGTAATTTATGAGGGAGAGATGAAAATAGTGTAAAAAATTATTTCCATCCTAGAAAGTAGCAAACACTTAACCTAGTTTTTATCTAGATAAGAGACTGTTTGTATACTGAAAACTGTCATCCTGTTTCTTTCTGAAAAAGTTAATAATCTAATCATTCCTTCCGGTTTTCTCTTTATTCTAGTGTTCACATATTATTGGATAGAATTGCTTTCTGAAAAAAATACAATTCACAAATTTACAGGCAAAAATAACCAGATTGATAACCCTGTATCTCCTTGTAGTCACTTATTTTATCCAAAAAGATTTGGCTCTACCTTTCATGTTTCTTTTTTTTGGATAATAATAAATTACACAAAATACATAGATTAATTACCAAAGAAATTATGACTCAAAAGATGGAGTCCATGCATTTTTAGGTGGGAAGAAAGGACAACAAACAAAAATAAGCTGAAATCACAAATTCTGATTATGAAGAAAGGGAGAAAATAAAGATGGGAAGGGAGAAGAAAGGGAAGGAGTGGGAGAGTGGAAAGTTAGAGAAATCAGAGAAATAAATTTAGTACTTAGAGAAAAGTGAAGGCATGGTGTGCTTTCTTCTCTAAGCCCAACAGAAGCCTGGAGTCAATCAGAAGTCAGCAACTCTGTATCTTCAGTCTCACCAGAGCTTAGATAGGAAGTTCACACAAACAAGAAACATTAACTCAACCAAGTCCTGTGGTTCACCATCTAGGTGACCAGCCCACAGTAGGGGAGTGGTAATTTGATTCATTTAAACTCTTATCTAATTTCCCTAATTGATCCTTAAGTACTGACTAAACTTGCTTTTGGGACATATTCTCTGAAGTCTTCCCCCCAACCCCCACAGAAAGCAACAATAAAAGCGTGCTTAATACTTAGCAAAGACAGCTGAATGAAGCAATATACAGAGGATGTTTCAAGACCTTACAGATAATACATTCCTACTGGTCTACACTGTTTTGGTTCCCATTGTTTGATTTTTACTGCTTCTGCTTATTCACACATAATTGCAGTGTAATGATATTAAACACTCAGGAAGGTTATAAGAAACATCCTTAGATAACTCAGTGTATAAAGAAATGCTGTTGAGGAATGAGTTTCAATATATTAATATAAATTCTTATCATGACCCATGGGAAAAACATGTTCAGTATCAGTAGCAGCAATAGTTGTACTTTTCCTAGGTAATAATTTTCATCCTTTGGATTCTGAGAATCATGTAACTTTTATATTTTTCAATTTATTTTGGATACTACGAACACTAAACCAAATTGGTATCTTACAAATAGCAAATGCACAAGACATAATGGCACATTTTTGGGTAATAATCTCAGTACTGGCTTCAGTAATTCAATATTGAGCTAACTTTCGTGGTTGCCAAGCTTATTATACAGCTGAGTTGAATATAAATTGGAGGAAATAAAGGCATTGATTAGAGAAAGCAGAAAGGTAAGGTGAAAATGAGATATTTTGGCTGAATGATTCTGGCCTAATCAGGTTCTGTTTTTGTTTTTTTTTTTAAGATTTATTTATTTATTTGAGAGAGAGAAAGAGAGCATGTGAGCGGGGGGGGGGGGGGGGGGAGGGGGCACAGAAGGTGGGGGAGAGAAAGAATCATCAAGCAGACTCCCCACTGATGGTGAAGCCAGACACAGGGTTCAATCCCAGGACCCCAAGATCATGACCTGAGCTGAAATCAAGAGTCGGCCACTTAACCGATTGATCTACCCAGGCGCACCATGTTCTCAGTGTTTAAAGCTTATCTTTATTCTGATCCATTTTAAACCAGTTTAGAGAATCAAAATATGCTTTCACACAGTTAGAAATGTGTATGGCTGAAAGTAACAAAAAGTTATATAAACATGGACTTTCAAAAAATAAGCAATTTTTCTTATGCAATATCAAGTTCAGGGTTATCTGGTACAACTATTTCAGGAAGACTTAATATTGTGGAATCATTTGTCTTCCTGACTGACAATTTTTATGAGGTTTCAGAATGATTACTTGATTCCAGGTATGAAATCTAAATTTTAGACAGCAGGAAAAAAACAAAGACAAAAAAAGATGCCTTCTACAGGGACTTCTTTCCGGTGACCAGAATGGGGCCATTAAGCCACCTATAGATGCAAAAAGAAGCTGGGAAATAAAGTATTTTGAATGTGTATCTCCACGAAGATAAAGGAGAAGAGAATTAGACTGGGTATTGAATGTGCAAAAAAAGGTACATGTTATATTTTACCTTTATATTATTATAAGATACTTATTATTTGGGTGATTCTTGACATGTACCATTTTTAAGTCTTAAATTTCTTCCTATCTGTAAAAGGATAATAATGTCTACTTTGAATAAATCTTGTGACTATTAAATGAATAATAATATTTGAAGGTGCCTGGTATATAATACAACCTTAATAAATGTATTCAAGCAGAGACTGAGACTATTCATTTAAAAATAAAATAAGCCAAAAATAGAGGGAGACAAACCATAAGATTCTCTTAACCATAGGAAACGAAGTGAGGGTTGCTGGAGGGGACGTGGGTGGGGGGATGAGTTAACTGGGCATTACGGAGGACATGTGATGTAATGAGCATTTGGTGTCACATGCAACAGATGAATAACTGAACTCTACAACTGAAACTAATGATACACTATATGTTAACTAATTAAATTTAAATAAAGTAAGTTTAAAAATAAAATAGTTGATTTTATAGAACAATTTCTAAAGCAAAGAAATCTGGGAGAAAAAGCATAGTCCAAAATACAAGCACTATTCTGTGCCATGTACAAAACTAAGTATTTTACACATTTCATGTGTTGTCTGTAATTTAAGAATTTAATATACTACAGTGTGCTTTTCTGGATAGTATGACTAATACATAATAAACTAAAATATGCTGACTTCATAAGAATTTAAAAAATCGGGTGCCTGGGTGGCCCAGTTGGTTAAGCGACTGCCTTCGGCTCAGGTCATGATCCTGGAGTCCTGGGATCGAGTCCCGCATCGGGCTCCCTGATCGGCGGGGAGTCTCTTTCTCCCTCTGACCCTCTTCTCTCTCGTGCTGTTTCTCTCTCTCTCTCTCTCTCAAATAAATAAATAAATAAAATCTTAAAAAAAAAGAATTTAAAAATCAAGAAAAACACAAATTCATATTTGTGGATTCGCTGTTAACATTTAGGGAGTTAAATATAACAATGATACAATATTCCCTTTTTCCATTGTTATAGCTTCATTTCAGGAGTTGTAGAGAGCTGTGCCATGTCCCTCTGGGAAGAGAAGAAATTCTAAAGAGCACATCATGACACCGTGTTTCAGAAGAGAAAAATCGGTTCCTGAAAATATATCATGAAATCAATATATTTCCACAAGCGACCAGCTTAATCACCCAACCCTCCAGTGAAAAGAATTCCAATCGAAATGCTGTACTGCTTTTCTGTCTTCAAAACTCAGAGTCTGCTCAACAATACATTGACCATTTTATAGAAGTAAGTAGATCTGGAGAGCTGTGCATTGACTTGAAAGGAGAGCATTGCAAGTCTAGCCAGAAGGCTGCATTGCCTGTGCTTGAAAGTAATCAATAAAAAAAAAAAAAAAAAAAAACTGTATTCATAGTTCTATCTATTTATTTCTGTCAGATGTATTATGGTGATCCTTTACATTTGAAGAGTGGCATAAATATAACAAGAATAAATTTTCTACCAGATAATGGTGCTATCTGACTTCACACACACACACAAAAACTCTCAAAAGTTGCGATTTAGTGTTTTGTCAAAAATAAAAAAAAAATCTTTTTCTACTAGAATAGATGCCAAGAAAACACCATGCAGCTTAGAGGGAGATAATACGTATGTGAAATATTTAAAGTTCTCTTTCAAATAGCTCTTACTCAAGATTTCTTTCACTGTGTTCTAAGAAACTACTTATTAGAAACAGAAAATACCATTTCCCCACTTTTCCTTCTCAGAAAAACAGGTGAAAAAAATGACGATAATAGCACAGCTAAAAATAAACTATCACAATTCACCTGTGCACTTTGTAAAGCAGAAGTACCCTCATCGCATCATTCTTTCTGTGAGAGATGCACTCCCACCTCTTCCACATGACACACAAACAAACTAACAAAAAACCCAACCTGTTCTCATTTCTGAAATTGGTCCAGAACTATCACCTAGCTATTTTAGGTGAAAGACTCCCCTCTAGGAGAGTGACATATGGCTCACAATGTCCTCCATTTGGATCCACCCGATACAGATGATGATTGAGACAATAACTCTTGTTTCTTTATCAGAGTTGTGTCTCTTCACTCTGTCATACTTCTGTGTCATCGTGTACTGCTACCCAGCTGAGTCTATTTATTATTCTATCTATTTTAAATTAAGCCACAAAGTTTGTAGGTCTCTAACTCAAGGTTTAAGACTCAGTCACATAAATAATAGTAAATGCTTTCAGTAATTTTTTACATTGGTTTATATTCAGTTTATACATTTTATTGGAGAGTTAACTTTTCATTTTTAATTCGTAACATCTTTGCACCAAATTAATGTGGACAAGCCCTTCAGAAAAAAACATGATGCATTACTTTTATTACAGATATCAGTTCTGACATGGTCCCAGCTTCTGACCTTGGGCAAGTTGCTTAACCTCTCTCTGTGTCTTAGTCTCTTCAATAGTAAAAGTGGAAACAATGGTAGCATCATTTTTATATGAGATAATATTTGTTAAAAATAAGACAACAGGCCCTAAATTAAGTAGCTTATGTTAAGCCCGTGTCACCAAATTGTGATCTAATTTAATTACAGTTTGGGGTCTCTCCGAAATGGAATCTTAAGCCAGCCAATCAGAAATCGCTAATCAGCATTAGATAAGTATTGGCCTGATAAACCCCTGCCACCCTCTACAGGGAAAGTGACCTTGAAATAACCAACTCACTTTCCGCCTAGTACAACTTCCTTGTTCCTCCTTCCTTCTGCCTACCAAATCTCTTGCCTTGTATAGTTTTCTGGCACTCCTGTCTATCTGCTGGATTGGATGCTGCCTGATTTGTGAATTGCTGAATAAAGCCAATAAGATCTTTAAAATTTACTCAGTTGTTTTTGCTTTTTAATATATTATATATCATCATTTATGAAACATTATCATAGGTCTTATTAGGAGAGTATGGTCTTTAAATGTTTAATCCTATCATCAGAAGGGAAAAGAGCAGGAATCCTCCACAAAAAAAGAGCAGTTATATCAAAGGCAGAAAAGCTTTATGTGGCTTATATATCAGAATTCTTTTTTTATTCTTTTTTATTTGATTATGTTATATTAATCACCATACATTACATCATTAGTTTTTGATGCAGTGTTCCATGATTCATTTTTTGCTTATAACACCCAGTGCTCCATCCAGTACGTGCCCTCTTTAATACCCATCACCAGGCTAACCCATCCCCCCACCCCCCTCCCCTCTAGAACCCTCAGTTTGTTTCTCAGAGTCTATAGTCTCTCATGGTTCGTCTCCCCCTCCAATTCCTCCCCTTCATTTTTCCCTTCCTGCTGTCTTCTTCTTTTTTTTTTTAAACATAAAATCTATTATTTGTTTCAGAGGTACAGATCTGTGATTCAACAGTCTTACACAATTCACAGCACTCACCATAGCACATACCCTCCCCGATGTCTATCACCCAGCCACCCCATCCCTCCCACCCCACCCCCACTCCAGCAACCCTCAGTTTGTTTCCTGAGATTAAGAATTCCTCCTATCAGTGAGGTCATATGATACATGTCTTTCTCTGATTGACTTATTTCGCTCAGCATAATACCCTCCGGTTCCATCCCAACTCTGCGTCTGGTATAGGAGACGTTTAGAGAGTTATGGACTAGATGAGAACAGTCAAGACCGGTTCAAGAGATGTTCAAGGATGAAATGATGGTGGACTTTAGGAGATTTGGTTTTGAGACTGCATGCAAAGAAAATTGACCAACGGATTTAAGTAGAGGTCGATATGACCATTTTTGTGTTGACAAAGATTTCTTAGAAGCGCATAAGACTGGAGACAGGAACGGCAATTCTTAAACCATTGCAATACAGATAACAGTACAGATGAGAAAATTAAATTGTTTCCAGAGGCACAAGGAACAGGGTGGGAGATGAGAATGGGAGGAGAGATTTTACAGGGCTACTTAGATGTAGGACACAAGAGAGGCAAAGGAACCTAGGGATAAATAGCTCCCAAACCTGGGAGAACTTCATGCTGGAAGCTCAGATTTGGGAAACAAATCTGGATCAGCTCATGGGAGCTGCTGAGATCTACCAGAAAGAATATATAGAGTGAGACGAGAGGCCAAACGACAAAGCTAAGAGGAAGTATCTTGACCCTGTCTCTATTATTATTTACTTGTCCAATCCACAGAACAAACTGAATTGGGATAAATAGTAAATAACAATTAATCAGTAAACAAATAGTTTGACACATCTGCTGATAAGATAAAAGAAAAACTCTCATACTAGATATTTATAGGACTGTCTGCCTAACTTAGCCTTTTCTTTGAAGATCTCACCTCACTTCCTAACCACAGGGGCATTACTGGGATACCGGTCACCCTGCTTCTTTAGTTACAGCTGGCTGGTCCAGAGAGATCATCTGATGTGAAACACTTACTTCAACGCCAGGCATATTGTAAGCGTTCAGTTTATGATTCTGTAGAAATTCAGGAAATTAATAAAAAATACAACTACTGGTAACCAAACCAAACCAAGATCAGTTATTAAAAGTAGAAATTGTAAGGATAAAGTGATATGGCCAGAGAGCATGCCATCTGCAGATCTGGGACTTAAAATGCATGATGGAGGAAGACAGGGTTGCAGGAACTGAGGACCATTTCTAAGAGCTCTTTACCCAAAAAAGAGGAGAAAGGGGCTGAGGAAAAATCTAGAGGAAGTCTGGGCTTCTCAAAAAAACTGGTGTGGTGCAAGTTCTGAAAGGCATGCGAAAACTGCCTCATCAAAAATAATGGAAATAGTTTCTGTTTAGGATGGAAAGTTTTAAGCAATGGTAAATTAACAAACCAAAAAGATAGATGAGCCACCACAGATCTGCCTTCAGAAAGCACAAGAAAACTTGGAGGCCTGAAAGAAATTGGAAATCTGATTTCAGCTGAAAGAAGTCAAGTTAAACAAACTAAGAATTTTATAATGACTGCTATATATGCATATGCAAATATGTGATTAAATATTAAAAATATTTGAGAATTATTAAAAAAGCCAACAAAATATTTTCTTTGACAAAAATATTTGAAGACTACTGCAGGAAGCTTATAAGTTATTGTCTTTTTTTAGTGGTTATTTAGTGTTCTCTATTTCTAAAATTATCTTTTTCTGTAAGTTATATAATCATCTTGCTTTTGATGTTTAGAAATATTGTATTCAACTTAATACAAAACATCTCAAGTGAAAATAATAAAAAAACCAAAATATTGGTGTTAAATTCATTAAACATCCCAAAGAGAAAACACAAACCTATTTCATTAAAAAAAAAATTAATTAGTAGAATTCTCCTCTGAGTCTTACAGTTAGTAGACAATCTTTTCTAGACATCGAATGTAGAAGCTGTAAGCTTTTTTTTCATGATTCTTCATGGGAGAAGTACTTAATATTTGTAGCATGAGCACCCCAAAATCTTCCATGTGAGTCCAGTACACATGTAATCAAGAGAAATGCCATCAAGGTAAATTCAATGTGCTGCACTTTTATATTTATTCTCTTTGTATCCCTACAGAAAGATCGAAACCTTGTATGGGTGTTAGAAATTATATTTACCAGAAAAATAGTTTTGAATAGTAAATGGAAGCCATCCATCTGTTCTGCTTGGCTTTTCTGTGGGCAAATATAACGCATATAGGAAAATAATTTACCAGAAAGCAGTTCAGAATGCTAGATGGAGGCAAAGACGAGGAAATCGAAGACAGTAATAAATCTTGTAATAGCATGTGTGTCCTAAAGAGTAGCACTCTGTTTGGGCAATGTGAAGGAGATGTGAGAGGTGGAGAGAATGATGAATCTACAGATGTAAGAGGTCAAATGAAATTTATTTCAGATATTTTTCACATCTGATATTTGACATATAATTGCCCCAATAAAATAAAAGTTGAACAGAAAAAAATAAATAAATAAATGTTATGAAACTATAATTTACATATCTAAAGTGAAATCAGATTTTAAAAATAATTTTAATGTAAGTTGAAAATCATCATCTGCTAGTTAAAAACAATCAGGGCTGCAAAATACTCCTATTGGGGAGTTCTACATTAGACAAGTTCATGAATGACCACTTACGTAGATTAGAATATTAATGGTGTCCCTAGAAACTGGCAATAATGTTTGAATGACCCCCCACATGGTTCTGAAAACACTGTTTATCGCCAATAGCTTATATTTAATACTAGAATGATGAAAGACCACTTGGGAACAGATGGAAATCATCACCTGACATTAAAAATACTCAACAGGTATACTTTTATAGGAGCAAAATTTAATATATTTAACAAGTCATAAAATTTTATTTGTTAAAGAGCCAAAGAATAACAAGATCTTTGAATGATGTGATTTGGAATTTTAAGAATGTACTCTCTATTTCAATGATACCAGAATACATTGTTTAAAGTTAGAAACACAATATGAGTTTTCCTTTAAGCAGTGATAACATGCTTGCTCTCTATATAAAACAATCCATCTCTATTGATCTTTTGCCTTAATTCTCTAAATCCAATTTCCAAACCCACTAAAGCACAACTTTTATATTACAAGGTATGCAGAACTTCACTAGGCCTAAGATATTTTTTTCTCCTTCTATTTCGACACACACACGTGTACACGCACACACACAACTTAGACACAGATTACCATTCTCATCATTTCTCTTCCCCAGAATTTTCAATATATAAAAGTTGCATTGACCACCAAGCTGAGTGATTTAAGTACTTTTATTAGTAAATCGTGGGTATTTAACAAAATTATTGTAGCAATTCATAAAGAAAACAAAGCTGTCAGTGGGCATACATCATTCTAATATGGCACCACTGAAAAAGAAGATGGGTTAGCTTGTTTTGTTTTGGGGAGTTAAAAGGGTAAGTTAATATATGCTGACAAAGAAAAATCAATAGCACATTGTGCACAAAAGAAGAATCAATCATCATTTCTATAGCCTCTATATTCATTATGACATGAATTTATTGAGGAAAACATTGCATTCAAATATGAATTGAGTTTGCCTCAAAAGTCACTAAGCTCATCAAAAGCATAATCAAGGTCCTTGCTATCAGAATCTTTCAGTGACCCCCAACAATAACATAGCAACCTGCACACAGCGAATAGTGAATTAGTATATTCGGCTGGCTTCAACAGCATTTTGAGAATCATAAATCTTACTCTTCAAACGCCACAATAATAGACATTTCCTTCTGGTGTATCTTCACACATCAATTTTAATTTTATCAAGGGTTCTCTGCAAAATAGCTCCAGCATACAAGGCCCTTAAGCTTATTTTTGCTACTTGCAGAGAAATATATGTGCAGGCTTTTGTGCCCATTCTCCATTTTTATTTTGTTTCTGTTTTTGTTTTGCAGTCATCCTTTCTCTGAAATAATTTCCTACCTCTGTAGTAGCACTTACTAATCAGAAGTGTTTCACTTTTGGGGCACCTGGGTGGCTCAGATGGTTAAGCATCTGCTTTCAGCTCAGGTCATGATCCCAGGGTCCTGGGATCAAGCCCCACATCGGGCTCCCTGCTTGACGGGGAGCCTGCCTCTCCCTCTCCCTCTACCGTTCCCCCTGCTTGTGCTCTCTTGCTCTCTCTGTCAAATAAATAAATAAAATCTTAAGAAAAAAGGAATGTTTCACTTTCCTAAGAGCACATTTTACATATTTTTCTTCAGAATCCAACTGACATATTAATAAATAAATAAGTAAAAGTGGTGTGATGTGAGGATACAATTCCTGAAGTGAACAAAATTTTTCCGAAATTAAATATACCCAGAATAAAAAAGCTTTTTGAAGAAAAAGAATATATGTTCTATGTGCTTTATATATCTTTTGTGTGACTTTTATTTCCTGGGTCATACATAAAGGTGGAGAAATCAGAGATTCCGGTTAAAGCCCACAATCTCTTGGCTCACACTGAAGGTATAGTTCCTTGGTCCTGGCAAGTTCTCCTTTGGCTTTATGGAGCTAAGATCCATTTGGATATTGACTGGAGGTATAAGAAACTCCCATAGGCTTTTCCTTCCTTATTAGAACTGTGGTAACAAATTAAACTGAGCTAACCAGCCACCCCCCTCAGCAACAACGTCTTTTTGAGCCTGTCTTCTCCTAAATTAATGTGACTTAGAACTACTCTGCCAACTCACCATCACTTCTAAGTGCTGTTCTGGCTCTCCGATAACAATAGATCACTCCCGCACCAGTCCGGTTACCACCAAGAAAACTTGAGTAACTGTTTCCACTGATTGGAAGAATGTTGTGCTGTCACATGGGAAACTGCCTTGCCTCAGGATGAGACGCTTCACCCAAAATAGTTTCTTCAAAATGGCTGCAACAGTTTCCAAAGAAATTGCAGAGCTAGCCCTCAAGTTAGAGGAGGGCATGCTGAATTACATATGTGGGTGTGGGCGCGAGCGCGCGCACACACACACACACACACACACACACACACACACACACACCCCTACCCACGTTTACAAAACAGAGAAGAAGCTTTTAATTAATAAGATGGGCCAGAAGACAGGAAACAGAAATCCCAGTATAGGTGATGGAGGACCAGATCAACCTGAGATACAAAAGAAAAGCCAGGCTGGAGCCAGACATCCCCTTAGCTGTAGTGCTGAACACCAGCCTTTAGGAAAAACCAGATACCCAACACAGAACACTAGCTAACCATTGCAGTTTGCATTCTCTTGCCCAGAACATACAAAATGTGAAAAAGAAAAAAAAATGAGAGAAAGAATTTTCCTCTACATTTTCCTTTTTCCAAAGAGACTCCCACTGCAAGGACAAGCTGGTACCGTTCTGCTGCTGGGAGGTCCTCTCCAATTCTGCCGGCACCACACTGGTCCTACTATGGCTCCGTGGCCTAACTGTGACCCCTGCTGACTCACGATGCCCTTTAGGCTTCCAGTGTCCCTTCTGGCCCACTGCCTGAGGAGTTCTCGCTCCAAGCCCGTTGCCGATGTGCCTTAGAACTTAGATTCCTTCCATCACCCCAGATCATCTGCTAGTAGATTTTCCAATGATATAAAGCAATGACTGAAATGAGAGAAGAATCTTTGAAATCAGGGAAGTGACTTGTTAAATATATTATTTAAGGAATATTGTTTCACATTATTGAAGCTCAGTTATTATTATAAAAGAGTGTTGTTATGAGAATTAATGCAATAATATACGTAAACCACTTATCTTATTGAAATTATTCAATATTTGGTAGTTCTTAGAATTAGTATTATTGTATAAGGCCAAGTTAATTAATATATCCAAGACCAGCTACTGTATCAAAATCTCCTAGGGGAGAGTTCTACGGTATTTTATTTCAGAATGCTTCAAAGGTAATTTTGAAGGGCAGCCAGGTTTGGGAACTTCTCCTTTGAGATACGATGCTATACTAATGTTTAACTGTGACTTGCCTGAGTTGAAGAATTAGACACAGAACTGCATGTCGTTCTCCAGATATGACACAAGTAAGAATATCACCTTCTGATGTGAAAATATTCTACAGATATTAATGGAGCCTATTTTGTGATAATTAAGAGGATCTTACTGTTTTTCCTTATGAAGTTGTTTGTTTGTTTTAATTAAGTCTCTATAATTCTGGGTTGTCCTGTTGATTTTGTTTTGCCAGAATTCAGACTTTGACTTTTTTTTTAACCTATTGTATCTCCTGTTGTTAATTCCTAGAAGTGGTCTGGAGATAAATCATGTTTCCTAAATGTGTTGTTTGGCTCTTTCATTCAGCATGTATATGGACAAAGTTGATAAGCACGCACCATTCATTTCTTCATCAAAATTGCTAATGATCATGTTTTGGTCAGAACAGAGGGTACAGTACATAGAAAGAGACACAGTATCTGCTTACTTCCCCCAGTACCTCCCAGGCTGGAACACACCTAAAATATTCTTCTTCAGAATTTAAATATAATTTGTTTACAGAAACGAATGGAAAAGTCCAATTGCACATTTGTTCAATTATGGTCATAAATTTTCGTTAAGGTTGGAAAAGGCTGCTCTGCTGCAAGTGGTGTTAACAGATATTGATAAGGAAATGTCCAGAGAACTATATCCTAGTTCAAAAACATTGAAAACGCAAGTGGTAATCTATTCTGGTATGATCCATTGAAATTAGGAAACTAAATCATGCCCCTTGCTCTTTGGGGTCACTGGAAATGCCACTACAGGGAAAGGAAACAGAAAGAAAAAACTTAAATTCATGGAATTTCAGTGTTGTAAATCACCTTGGGTTGGAGACCAATTTCATCATTTTACAGGTGAGAGAACTGAAGAAATGACTTACTACAGATTGCATACCTAAATATTGGCAGAATTAATACTAGAATCCAGTCTTTTGACTCTTAGTCAATATCTTTTTTTTCACTATACTAGGTGATCAAACAAATCTTAGTGGATCTATGACAGTGAACAAATCAGTGGTAAATTTAAATCTATAACCAAGTATTTATTTGTTAACATTTGACAGTGTCCTAAAATATATTATATCTATTATTCAACTTTATTTAAATTCCTATCTTAAAGATACCCAGAATCACAGTAGAAAATCTCGTATGTTATTAGATTTTCAAATTCTGTAACAAAGAAGCTCTGATTTGGATAAGAACAATCCTTTTAACCCTTCACATGAATAAAATGTAAATACCGACCTTCCTGACT
The DNA here is from genome assembly GCF_003265705.2 of Callorhinus ursinus. Lineage (NCBI taxonomy): Eukaryota > Metazoa > Chordata > Mammalia > Carnivora > Otariidae > Callorhinus > Callorhinus ursinus. The sequence goes on along the minus strand of NW_027397068.1, from coordinate 33,663,347 downwards.
TGCTTTCTAAGCAGATGCAATTTACGGAGTATTTTTTGAAAAGCCTCTTTTGAGGAAGATTAACAAATACCTTTGTGTGAGAACACATGTATGGTAGGTATAGGGTTGAAATATAAATCAATTATTTTCAACCTAACAGTAGCCAGAAACTGTACTGCTAATTAACAAGCTGAACTCCAGAATCCCTTTGCTATTGCCCATTAAAGAGTTCATCACAAATGTTACAAAATCTCAGCATAAGCAAACTCTGGAGCACTGCTATTTAGAGAAGAAGGAAGATGTCCATCTGGTTGGGATTATTAAAAATTCAAGTATGAAAGAAATGAAGAAAATGTTCCTGGGGAGACACATTGTCACATGCATTCACAGAAGGGCTGCACTGACATTTAGCAGAAGGCTATCTCAGTGCCATAAAATAAACTAGTGGAATAAGCTAATGGTCACGTAGGCAGAGCAGCTATGATTCCTCAAATACATAACAGAGTGGTGTCACTGTGGCCACAGCTACATATCTTAGCTCATGCGAGGTTTTTAGCTAAAGCGAGGACAAATAAAAGTCCACACCCTTCTCCTACTGCCTCAGGCAATATTCCGAATACGATCAACCTGAACTACTAATCTCCAGTGTTTCAGAGACAATCATGCAGCCATTTTGTTTTAAACAGAGAGCTACGTCGAAAACAAGCAAATAAACAAAACAAATTCAGAATCTGTAAAGGTAAGGTAGTTAGACTTGCTCCTGAAATGAAGACACTCCGGTCTTCTTAGTGTTAAGTTTATTCACAACTTAGAGGAAGGTTAGAGCTACTCTCAAAGCCAAGTATGTGCTCATAAATGCACTGCAGGTCTTCTGAGGAAAGAGTTCACACCAACACTTGATTTCAGGTGGAGGTTCTGCCTGACACAGGTGAGAACACAACCAATTTAGGCCTGGAGAAGAGACGGCCCCACAGTGTAGTTCATGGGAAGGGGCGAGTACTGGTGTGGAAATCACTGGCATTTTCTAGCTCTGTAGATTCCCTTCCTGCATAGCTTTGCCCACAGATCTATCTCAGAAGCATCCAAAGCCAGGCCTCTTACTGATGTTCTTTCATTCACATTTGTTTCTTTTTACCCACCTGCATTGCTCACCATTCCTCCCACCCACCTGATTCTATCCATCATTTGAAGTTTCACTTCAAAGTATACCTTCTCTCAAAACTTACTCTAAACACTATCACCCATAATACTCTCTCCACTGAAGCCATAAGACTTAATTCCAGTATGTCACTCATTTGGCGCTTGTATTGTTACTGATATATTTATGTACGGGTCATTCTTTTTCAATCAGGCATACATCTTGTGACATTAAAAGTCATGTTCCATATTACTTTTTTCACTTTGGAGTGGTTATATTTTATAAGGGAAGAAAACCTCTCTTATTATACGAGCTCAGTGAAACTTTGTGAATTGACCTAGGATTTAACTACTCTGATGGAGCCATTCTTTCAGACAAACCTATTCTTGGCTCCAAATAATACCGCATAAAGGAATTTAGGGAACACAGTGAATACATAGGTTAGGTGTAGTATGTATTTTCTCAATACATGAAAACAGATTTAAAACCTAAAAAATCACATACTATCTTATTTTATAAGTTAAAATTAAATAAGAAGCTAAGCTTTTTTTTACTCATTCTAGCTCTACTTGCTCTGCAAATACAGAGTTAGCATTCTGACAAAGAATTCTAAAAATGTATTCCCATCAATTCCTTGAGCAAAGCAACTCCAGGTTATTCCAGAACACATGATAAGTGTGACTTTGACTCATAGAGAAAAAACTATGGGATATATCAATATACATTCCCTAGCTTTCATTCAAAAGGAAAATGAACACTGTAGAGATACCATAATAATTTTAAAATATCCAACTTAAGTGCAATAACTTTAATTATGACTTTTGGCAACATTTATGGTCTCTTTATCTATTTTCCACCAGAAAAAAAACCATTTTTTCTCTGTCTAGCATATTAATGACATCCCAAGTTTTGCTATTTTAAGCCATATACATTGCTGAACTAGCTACTCATTGTCACCCTCATTTAAATATTGCTTTAGCCACTTCAAATATGCATGTCACTCAACAAAAACAAAATTATCAAAACTGAGTACTGCAGCGGCTTACACAGTGTTGCTGTGGTGAGGCACGTTTACAGTAATTATCCACACAAAGCAGCAGGGAGGATTATGGATTGGTTAAGTGCATTTCCACTTCTACTTGGCAATCTAATACTATGCCTTACCTTTAAGCAAAGGACGTCTTTAATACATTACCAACGTTCAATCTAAAGTGCCTCACAGAGAAAATGCTATAAAACATTGCAATTATCCTAAACATGGATGCCACACTATTAGATGTTGAGTATTTTTAAATGTGAATCTGTTATGTCTGTCTTAATCAGGGATTGTTACAATAAACATGTCTAAATCACTATAGTTTAGAGAGATATAATTGATCATAATTTTTGTAATGGCATGAACACTACCTAATAGAATGTAAACAAATCCTATCCTTTATCTGGAAGGCCTCCAGTATTCTGTAAACATTATGGAAAATGTTAAATGGCTCTCCTTTGAAAGAAGGGTCTCTATGCTTCTCATTTGTCCTTTCCCAGTATAAAAGTAAATTTGAAAATTTCCCAAGTGATGTTTTGGATAAGATTATCACATTAATTTCCTCCAAAATTGAAGATGCTGTTTCCAGCAACCCTTTAGGTTAAACAACAACAACAACAACAAAAATTTAGATGTCTACACTCAGTGTCTCTGCTCCTCCCCACTCATTCACTCCATGCCCTGCTCCAACCTAGCTTCCCTGCCATTACTACCACCAGATTTTCTCAGGGCACCAACTACCTAAGCTCCATATTGACAAGCTGTGGACTTTTTCTTGTGTTGAGACTACTTGACTACTTAGCAATACTAAACAGTTAACAAATCCCTTCTTCTTAAAAACCTCCTTTTTGGAAGATTCTTGGATTTTTTACTATCCACAGGCCAATTCCTTTTAGTCTTCCATCCTGGACACTCTTCCTCAAGCAGACTTTTATATCTATGTGTTCCTCAGAATTCAGTTTCTGGTTTTGTTCTACTATCTTCCACCTGTCACCATAATAAAACTTCCACAACTCTATCTTAGTCACTATTATGTACCCTATACTTAAAAAAGATCTGCTCCATAAAGGTGCTCAATAGACATGTGGCATGATTAGATTAATCCATTCCCATGGGTTTAAAAAATCATTATTCTAATGGCTTCCCAGTATGCATTTCAAGGCCTGATCTCTCTATGAGCTGCAGGTTTATAAATGGCTATCTTTACTTGATATATCCCTTAAATGCTGTAGACTTTTAAACTTAACAAAATATAAAACATGAATTACCCCAATTTTCTCCTATTTGAGAAATGGTATGGTCATCTATCCTCTTGCTAGGTCTGGAAAGTATATATTATCTTGGGAATCTTTCACTGGATCAAACTTAGTCTAACATATTAGAAGATCCTGTCAATTTGGCGTTTATCTACTGGTCTCCATTGTTATTGTTATTGTTACTAACCTAACCCTGACCATCAGCATCTTTTGTCTACACCATTGCATAGTCTTCTACCCTGTTAATGCAAAGAACAGGTGAAAAGGAGCCAACTTAAGTTGACAGGACTGAAAGTCTCAAAGGGATTCTGGGATGAAACATATCTCCTAGGAAAAAAAAAAAAAAAAAGACTGATTTCTGACCCCAATCCCTCTACTTCTTGGACCCAGATCAGTGTCATCCATAACAAAGGAACTTACAAAATGGTAGAATACTATCAGTAAACCACTGAGGAAAAAATAAAAAGAATTTAAAACAACAAACATACACCCATCCACGGTAGCATTTATCTGGCAGGTAATAATTGCATATATACAAAGATGTAAAGAATAGATCACTCACATGCCCCTTTTGAGGAATATATTTTTAAAAAATACTACTTCTTGGACAACGATCACTCAGAATGGAATTCTCAAATTAGGAAAAAAAATAGAAGGAAAAGAAATACTATTGATCAATAAACATAGATTAGATAGATAATAAATAAATATGGACATGATTAATAATCTGTGTTTTGACTTAAAAATACTAAATAAGGATTCTTAAAATAGGGAGGATAAATTACTGAAAAAATCTAACAATCTAGAACAAATATTATAAAGTATCTCAGGAAAATCTATTGATAAAGGCAAGCAGAACAGTGAGAAGTAAATGCATTCTGGGAATTGATGGAAAGAAAGGACAAAAATTAAGAAAAAGAAAAAAGAGAGATCTACCGGTGGGGGGAAAGGGCATTGTTTTAATATACTGGCAAACTGTGTGTTTCATTATGAGCAATGGGAAAAAGAATATAATCAGAAATAAGATGCAAAAGTATAATAAAACTTACAAAATGACAGGAGAGATTAATAAAATTAATAACAAGTTGATCAATTCACCAAAAGTTGGCTAAAGGAAATAAAATGAGAACAATAAAGGATAAATATTTTAAAAATTAGTGAAAAATCAGTTTTATTTATTATTTATTAACTACATAAAATATGAACAAAAATTTCCCATTAAAAGCCAAGTACATTCATATTGTCCTAAAAAACATAGCTCTATGCTATTTATAAGTAACACATTTAAAACAAAGTAATAAAAGGGCATTACAAGAAGTGGTTGAATAAATAAAAATTTAATCAAACAAAAAGGACAAGCAACGCTAATAATAGAAAAGAAGGATGTAAAATGTAGAGTTTAACAAGACCCAAATAAACAGGGAAATTTAAAGGCATAATACATATGTCTACACACACACACACACACACACACACACACACACACACACACAGATGCCTAAGGTCTGACAGAGCATGAACAGTTCCATAAAATATAAGTAGTTCAGGGTCACTGGTACCATGTGGGGTGATCAAAAGTCATGACATAAGGATTGAAAGCAAATATACATAACTCTCTCTTTTTTTATTTATTTATTTGAGAGAGAGAGAATGAGAGACAGAGAGCATGAGAGGGAGGAGGGTCAGAGGGAGAAGCAGACTCCCCGCCTAGCAGGGAGCCTGATGTAGGACTCGATCCCGGGACTCCAGGACCATGACCTGAGCCAAAGGCAGTCACGTAACCAACGGAGCCACCCAGGTGCCCCTGTATATACCACTCTTAACCTTCCTTAGGTTTATAGGATTCAGCTCTATAAATTACTACTTATGAGATCAGAGCCCTACTAGCAAAAATATTAGCTTATATTTTAAATAGCCACATAGTGTCAGAAGGTGAAACCCTTATAAAAAGACCATCCTGAGATTTTTACTATGTCACAGTGTACCTTTTTTAAGATTATAGGTTCAAACCCTGTTCATTTTTGACATACCACATTAACATGAGATAAAATATTAACTAATTTACATTCTAATGTACTTCTGGCAGAAGAAACTTACTCTATTTCAAATAGCCAAAAAATTGCTAAATATAGAATACTGGAGATTATCAAAATGCAAAGATTTCCAGTAATGTTAACTCAGCCATGTTAAACATATTGTAGATTTTATATCTCTCATGTAAGTACCACTTAATATCCATATTGACAAGTTATGATAGAAATGGCTGTAGAGATTTAGAAAATTAAGGTGCTTAAACTTCAAAACATAGATTGCATAGGTAAAATAAGAAGCATCTAGTTTTTAAGGGAAAATGGCAGTAGTTTGAAGAATTAAAGAGAGCTAAGAATAGTAATATTAAAAAGAATTCTCATTCTTAATAGAATAAGTCACCAGAATTTATAATTTTTCTAACCAAAGTTTAAGCCAAAAATTTACAAACACATGCTAGGTAGGAAGATTCACTTTCTTCCATAGGCATTGCTCTTCCAAATCGAAATGTGATGTTAAAATAAAACAGGTTTACTTTCCTCAATACCACCTGTTTCTTAGACAATAGACTTTGAAATTCCAATTAAGATTAATTTGGCCTACATTTATTAATTTGAGCCAAAATTTATTAGTTTTTCTATTGTTAAGTATCAGAAACTTTTTCCCCCTGAAATCTCTGTTGATTTTATTTCTTTTGAGTTCCTATAGTTGCATGCTATGGTTTTTTTCCATTAAAAAAAAGAAAAAAACCCTTTTATAAAAAGCATACTGCAAAACAGTTTGGGATCCAGCAAAATATGTGTGTGTGTATATATATAAATAAATAAGTAGAGACTTTTTTCTCCTCTTCTTTTTCACCATTGACTCATTACGATACATGTCATGGGAGAATTCTTTCTCTACATAGAAATGAAGTGAAATAGTGAGAAAATTTTAAAAGCTGATTGTTATGAAGTGATAACATGTAGATTCTGAGAGAAAAACCTTTTCTTACAGTTAGTAAGATCTTTTCAAATGTGTCTGCCCTGTTAAAAATCATAAATAATAAGTATAGAACATATGAAAATTAAAAGAGAAAATACTGAAATAAAACTGTTAACTAATCCAACTAGACAGAGATAACCACTACTAATATTTTGGCATATATAACTTATTATTTATCCATTGTGAAAATAGAGAGAAGGAGAAGAAAAAACTTTCAAACTTTTTTTTATGTAATATATTATGAACCACCCGCACAACAAACATGTTAATGATTGCACAACATAGTATCTTAAGACTAATTTATAACATGTTTAACATGTTTAACATGTTTAACATGTTTAACAATTGGGGCACCTGGGTGGCTCAGATGGTTAAGCATCTGCCTTCAGCTCAGGTCATGATCCCAGGGTCCTGGGATCGAGTCCCACATCGGGCTCCCTGCTAGGCAGGGAGCCTGCTTCTCCCTCTGCCTCTGCTTCTCTCTCTGACTCTCATAAATAAATAAATAAATAAATAAATAAATAAATAAATAAATAAACAAACATGTTTAACAATCTTTTACTAGCTTGTTTTAAAAAATCTCCCATTATAAATAATGCTGCAGTGAATACCCTCATATATAAATCATTAGAAATATTTTAATTATTTCTCCAGGATGTAAACTCGAAGTAAAATTGCTCGTCATTAAGTCTTTTGAAAGATTTGATGAATTTCCGTTCTTCATAGCTTAGTTCCACATTTTCAATACTTTTCACCAATGTTTACATGTTAAAAATCTTTGCAATTTGACAGATGAAAATATCTCATAATACTGAACTAAGCCTTACATTTGTCACAAATATCTTAAGAGAGACAGAGCAAATTGTCTTCCACTCATTAAAAAAAAGAACGCTAATAAAAGACATTCAAAATAGAAAAGAAGTAAAACTCTCTATACACAGATGACATGATCCTATACATAGAAACTTTCCAAAATCCACAAAAAACTACTAAAGCTAATAAACAAATTCAGCAATGTTTCAGGGTAAAAGACAAACACAAAATCATCAGTGGTGTTTCTCTACTCCAGCAATGAACAATCCAAAAAAGAACTTTTTTTTAAAAAAAAATCCCATTTACCATGACATCCAAAAGAATAAAATACCCAGGAATAAATTTAACCAAGGAAATGAAAGACTTCTACACTAAAAACTACAAAGCATTTCTGGAAGAAAGTAAAGAACACCTAAGTAAGTGGAAAAGACACCCCACTTGCATAGACTAGAAGATTTAATAGCATTATGATAACAGAGCAATCTATGGATTCAATACAACCTTTATCAAAATTCCAACAACCCCTTTTACAGAAATGGAAACATTGATCCTCAAATTCATATGGAATTTCAAAGGGCCCTAACTATCCAAAACAATCTTGAAAAAAAAGAAAATGTTGGATGTTTCAGTCTGCTCAGGCTGCCGTAACAAAATACCATAAACTGAGTGGCTTAAACAAGAGAAACTTATTTTCTCATAGTTCTGGAGATTGGGAGTCTGAGAACAGGGTGTAAATATGGTTGGGTTCTGGTGAGAGTTCTCCTCCTGGCTTGCAGATGGTTGTCTTTTCTGTGTCCTCACATGGCAAACAGACAGAGGAAGAGGGAGAGGGAGGAGGGGTTGAGGATGAAGAGAGGAGAGAGAGAAAGAGTAAGATTTCTGGTGTCTGTTCTTATAAAGGCACTAATCCCATCGTGAGCTCCCCACCCTCATGACTTCATCTAAACCTATTACCTCTCAAAAGACCCATCTCCAAATACCACCACATTGGAAGTTAAAAGATTCAAGGTACAAATTTTGTAAGGTCGTGAATTAGTCTATAGCAGCAGAGGGCACACATTTTTCAATTTCAAAACTTACTATGAAGCTACAGTAATCAAAACAGTGTGGTGCTGGCATAAAGAGAGACATAGAGAACAACGGAATAGAACTGAGTTCAGAAATAAACCCATACATCTATAGCCAGTTGATTTTTTGACAACAGAGCTAAGATTGTTCAATGGGGGAAAGACAGCCTTTTCAGCAAATAGGAGTGCACAAGATGAAAACAGAGAGAAGCTGGACCCATACTCATACCATACGCAAAAATTTACTCAAAATGGATAAATTACTTAAATACAAGAGATAAAAACATAAAATTCAGAAAAAAAACATGAGAGTAAATCATGATCTTGGGTTTGCCAATAAATTTTTAGATATGACACCAAAAGTATGAGTAATAAAATTAAAAATAGGTACATTGGACTTCATCAAAGTTAAAATGTTTGTTCATCAAAGGACATTATCAAGAAGGTGAAAAGACAACCCACAGAATGGGCAGATATTTGCATCTTATACATTTGCTAAGTGTCTAGTATTCAGACTATATAAAGAACTACTTCAATTCAAAAACAAAAGCACAAACAACTCAATTTAAAAATGGATATAAAACTTGAATGGATATTTCTCCAGAGAAAATATACAAATGGCCAATAAGCACATTAAAAGATGTTCAACATCATTATTTATTAGGTAAATACAAATAAAAACTACAATGAGATACCATTTCAAGCCCACTGAGATAACTATAATAAAATTCTTTTGAAAGCAGTAAATAATAGTGCTGGTGAGGAAATGGAGAAATTGGAGCCTTCAAACATTGCTAGTGGGAATGTAAAATGGTTTGGCCACTCTGGAAAAGAATTTGGAAGTTCCTTGAATACTTAAAAATAGAATTATCATTTAATCCATTAATTCTACTACTAGATTTCATTGACCTAAACAAAGAGGAAAATGAGGCAAGCTCAAAGAGATGAGTTTATTTGGAATAGCAGAGGGATTGTGATTCAGGATAAGGAAACTGTAACAAGCCACAGGCAAGTCCATTGAGGATTTGGGGTAGGTTGTGTTTATGGGTAGAAAATATAAAGAAGGGGGAGTTCCCCTAAGAGTCAGAATCAAAAATAAATGGAAACCGGCCTTGAAAACTGCCCAAACAGACAAAATCAGTCCAGTTGCACAAACAAAGCTCAATCCAGTGCACTTTCTGAGACAGTTCAATTCAGTGCACTTTGTGAGACCAACACAACCTGGGTCATCTCCTGTTCACATCTCTGGAAAAACTTCCCAAGGTTGATACAAGACAACCTTTGATCAACCCTCCACCATCCAAGAGAATTCCAACATTATCAGTTTTCTGTAAATCACGCACTTATTATGGGAAATCAGCCTCTTGGCCTTAAGTTTTGTCTTCCTGCAGGTACATGAATGAAATTTTCCATTTTATATCCTCCAGTCCCATTTTAGATTAAGATTCTTTCACATTTCCCCCTTTTGATCAATATCTCTCACAGAAAGCATCACTGATTAATTTTTTGTATATGTCCCATGGAGCTAAGAAGGACCATCCTCAGGCATCTTTTCTCATGAAGGAGGGAAATGGAATTTCATTTGACCTCATTTGACAAGAGAATTGAAAAATGAAGAATCTCAGTATGTCCCTCTAAGGTGGATGATTTAGTTTACATACATTTGGGAAGAAGGCATTTTTATGGAAACAAAAGAAAAAGGTTAATAGTTTGAGCAAATCATAAATTCAGTTTCTGAGTTTTGGAGAGCAGCCAATTGAGAACATTTCAAGAGATGCCAGGTCCAAAGTATCTTCAGATGGAGTGAGGGCAGACAGTGGCAATATGACAGACTTTTCTGGTTTGAGATTTCAGTGTCTCTGGTGGGCCTTCTGAAGGGCCACATAGCAGCAGACATGAAGATTGTCCACACAGGAGCTGCTGTGATTATTTCTCTGAAGTTACTATCAAGTTGTCCAGCTTTAGCTAGCAAGACATTGCGAAAAGGGCAGTTTTAGTTTCATAACGATTCCAAGTCAAAAGAGTGGGAGAAAGTTAAAAGTGTTAGTATGGGGAGTTCTAGCCACATATTGGAGGAAATCTGAAAAATTCAGAATTCAGTCCAGCTTATAGGTAGAAAGCAAACCTCAAAGATAATTAATAGCACTGAAATCTGATATCCATAAAGGTGCATTATTGAAATAAGTTTTTTTCTAATCATCCCCATTTCTATCAAAGATAACATAGTAAAATTAATCTGTTTGTAAATTAAGTTCAGTCTTAATAAACTTGACTTGATTATTTATGCAAGTGCTGCAAGTGATTGTCCATATAGGCTTTTTTAAAATCTGCATTGCTGAAACTTTTCATAAGGAATCTCAGATTGGCTTTTCGAAGTCTCTTTAGGCTGAAAAGTCAAGTCAAGGACTTGTCCAATTGTATCCTGTTACAAGGAGACCAGATTTTTATTGAACATATATAATTATATATATATATATATATATACTGTTAGGAAAATTAAGGATATTTAACAAGAGCTTCCAAATTCTGGAGACATCAGGTGGGGAGTAAAAGAAGAATGTTTTAACTTTTGTGCAAAGATACATTTTCTTCAAAAAGAAAAAGGGGTCTTTTAAATCTAGAAAACAAAACATTAAAGAACAAACAATATTTTAAATGAAGCCATAAAAATTATAATTAGCATTAGCAGTTTATCCAGGCTTATGTATTTAATTCTTATTCTCTTTCATCTATTGTTAGCAATTTTATGAATTCATCAGTTTACACATCAGAGTTTTAGAAATTCTTACCTGGCTTAGTGTTATTATCAGAAACCTGTATTCTAGGGTTCTCATCAAGGTCTTTTCCATGGTTTCTTTGAGGATGAAACCTATCTGTAAAAGCATCAGGATAAAGCAATAATTGCCTGCAAATGGCAAAAGACCTAAAAATGACAGTGGTTAAAGGTTAGATGAGAGTTCTTTACAATGTAATTGACAAGGAATTTGGTTATTTCTGTAACATACGTTTTAAAATCATGACTGATAACATTATACCAGAACATATCAGAATTTTAGGAATTTGATATAACTTCTGGAATATTTATAAAATACACTTATATAAGTACAATATAAAGACGGCCTAGTGTTACTTTTTATTTGATAATGCTTCCCATGAATGGGTATTTGATATACCAAATAAGCCTAATGACTGTATATTCTCCTTTTATACCGAGAGAAAATTATCTATTTAACCAAAGTGGCAATAAAAGATTTTAAAGGCAAGTATAGAAGGTAAGAGCAAAATGTAGCTATTAATATTGAGAAAACTAGGTTTACTTAAACAATTAAAGACCTGATGGCAAAGATAACATAAAGCACAAGGAGATTATTCTGATACATAAAGTCTTTGTTTTCTAGGTAGATTACTTAAAAGGTAAAGGAAACTTTTGCTTATCATTTTTTCATTAACAGCAGACTAATAATCTAAGAAAATGTTATGTTTTTAACAGAGAGAAAACCAAATTCTAATTTTGCAGCAATGTGCTTTTGATGGTAAATTTTTTTTAAACTTGAATAAATCCATCCCAATCTTAGTTTGATTACACACAAAGTTCCCTTCTCAAGATTTCCCTTCCACAAAACTTCTGCAACTTTTTCTATCTAGGTTTGGTCCTATCTTTTTCCCTTCTTACTCTGAAACGATCAGTTTACTTTAGGACAAAATCATTTTTGTTTTTCTCAGCAAAAGTACACCACCATTCCTCATGCCTTCTTTTTTCAAAAACACACACCCAACTTTCCTTAATTCTTAGAAATAATCATCTGTCTTTTCATCAATCATCAGAACTCTGCTCTTCATTTTCATCACTTTCCCAGAGATCCCACCTCTTAAGAGTCCCGAGCAAGGTTTGTCGCAAGTGCCTGGATCTTCTGTGGTCTCCTGTGCCCTCCTAGCTTTGCAAAATAATAAACTAAGGCCTCCAATGTTAAATTTAACATCCTTCCCTCCCATCTGGTCGGCCAATCCTGACGCCAGTGGAGCAGTGGACACCTGGGCATCCCTCCCTAATCTCAGCTCTTCCAACTTCTATTTGTAATCTTTGCTTTCCAGTGAAAAATAGGAAGCATGTAAATTGTGAATTGTTTGTCATATATTGGGATCCTCTGGTAAATTAGCAAAGTTATAAATACATTTTATAATTTCTAGAAGTATATTTTCTTCATAGTAAATCTTTCAGTGTGGCACAAAACGTTTATTAATAGATCCAAATATCTTTAGTTCCTCTGTAAAGGAAGTCAAAAGTAGATAAATTTATTTTTTAGTAATGTTTCAGTATTTTACTTTTATTTTATTTTATTTTATTCTACTTTATTTGGAGATGACCTAGATACCCAATAAATTTGACTTAACTCATTATTTAACTTAAAAAAACTTCAAAGTTTTCAGTAACCCAAAGATTTTGGAAACTGTTTGCTGAAAATTTCACCTAGAAACTCTTATCCGGTTTATATCTGTTTAAATCATTTGTTTTTAACAATCATATCTAGGTTACTCTTAAAGATTTCATGATACATTAAAGCAGTTAACCAACAATTTAAGTTATTTTTGTAACAGAGATAATATGAGCTTATTTAATTTTCAGTAAATTTAGGTAGAATAAAATATTATACTTCATGTTGATAACTCTAAGGACATGTCTGTTTTAATTAAACTGACAAACTTAAGCTAACTTTTATTTATCAAAGATTATTCCAGATCATGTAAACTTGAAAAACATTTGGGTTAATTTCTATGTTTCTGAGAATATACTTAATTTATATAAATGCTTAATTTTCTTTAAGCCAGTTAAATGGAGCTCTTTACAAATTAATTTTGTCAAGGGAACTTCTATAGCAATCTGTACTTAAAAAGGCTCTTTTCTCCATTTGTTTTTCTTTTAGTTTCTAAGGGCAATGTTTTGAAGTCTATTGTAATTACTACTTAAATTTTTTCCTTCTTTTTTTTTTTTAAGTGCAGGACAATTGTATTTCCAATGTCATGATTTTTTTATTATATATGCAAAAGTCTGAAGGAAAATAGGAAAGGATTTGAGTTAATTTTGAGTTCAAATCAAGAATTTTTTATTTTAATTCTCTCATTTTCTCTCTATTTTTTTTAACAGGCAAAATTGGAAACAGTTTAGCACTAGATAAGAAGGGGAGGTCAAATAAAGGAAGGGAGTTTGGGCAAGGCCCCAGATACTTTTAAAATTTCTTTTTAGTTGTTTATTTGCTTCAGTTAACTTAGAAATAGTATTATACATTTAGAAGCCTCTAGAGCTAATTAGAATAGCTATAGGAAAACAAGTTTGAGGAATTTGCAGATTCCCTATAAAGGGCATTGAAGCTCTAAATTATCTTTAGTAAGGTTGGCGCATTTAGTCAAATATACATATGAAGAGGGACCATAATTTTTGAATGTAAAACTGATGGGGTCCCTGAAGGAAGGATACCAGTTGAGCATTTAGATGACTGGAATCCCATTTCTCAGAGGTTTTACTGAAAGCAAAAGAAAAAAAAAAATCTCTAAATAGCCTGATGGGTGTGCTTTTAGGGTTGAGCTCTAAATAGCCTGACAGGTATGCTTTTAGGGTTGAAAGTTGTGTTTGTTTCACAGTGTGCTTTTCATGGGATACTATTTCTCCTGGTGGACGACCTTTGCTCCAGTTGTCCAACCTGTGATCAGGTGTCCCTTTTTGCATGGAAATTCTCTTTCAGTTGGCAGATGACCCACCATAAATATAGTCTGTCCATGCATGACTAACTAATCCTCTTACAGGAATTTTTTTTGGTTTGGTTTGGTTTGGTTTGGTTTTTGAAGTCTCTCATAAGGAGGTGGCGAATGCTCTAGTAGTGTTTATTTGCCCAACTACTCATGACCATGGATATTATTATTATTTTTGGTTTGTTTTCTTCTCAAGAATTATATTGAATTTCTAGTGTGTTGTCAACAAGAAAATAACCAAGTACTCACCAGAATGGATAAAGTTTTTAAGTAGATCCCAAATAAAGTCAGAGCTCAACCAAAAGTGAGGGAATGTAAAGAGGGGGGAATTCAGGGAGAGTCTGTTAAAATCAAAAACAAGTGGAGACCAGCATTGTAAACTGCCCAAGCAGACAAAACCAGGCAAGTTACACAAACAAAGCTCAGTTCAGCCCACTTCATGAGACCCAACCAACCTGTGTCATCTCTTGTTCATGCCTCTGACAAAACTTCTCAAGGTTGACATGAGACAACCTCTGATCAACCTCCCACTATCCAAGAAAATTCTAACACTATCAGTTTTCTGTAAATCAGGCATTTATGGGAAATCAGTTTCTTGTCTTCCTGAGGGGACATGTATGAGATTTTCCACTTTATATCCTCTGATTCTATTTTAGACTATAATTCTTCCACAGTATATACCCAAAAGAATAGGAAAAAAAGGTACTCAACAAACACATGTACACACATCCATAGCAGTACTATTCACAGTAGACAAAAGGTAGAAATAACCCAAATGCCCATCGATGGATAAATGGAAAAATAAATTGTGGTATATATATCCAATGAAATGTTATTCAGTCAAAACAACTTATGGCATATACTTACAATGAAATATTATTTAGTCATAAAAAGTAATGAATGACACATGCTACAATATAGATGAATCTGGAAAGCATTATGCCAAGTAAAAGAAGGTAGACACAAGAGGTCATATGCCATATGATTCCATTTATATGAAATACCCAGAATAGGCGGAGATGGAAAACAGATTGGTGGTTACCAGAGGTTAGGTGTAGAGAGTAATGGAGATTAATGGCTTAATGAGTGCAGGGCTTTCTTCTGGGATAATAAAAATGTTTTAGAACTAGATAGAGCTGATGGTTGCACAAAACTGTGAATGTGCTAAATGCCACTTAATTGTTCATCTTAAAATACTGGATTTTATGTTATATAACATTCACCTTACTTGAAAAACATAGAAGAGCACTAGACTATGAGAAGTTACATCTTTTACCCAAAATATGAAAAAGAGAAGTAATTTGAGCTCCATACTCAGGCAGTATGACAGGAGATTGTGTACTATTTTTCTTTTGGCTGTACAGACTCTGTCTGTGCCTCTGTTTATTTTTTGTTTTGTTTTGTTTTTTATTGAAAACAATGTTTTTATATACCTA
This sequence comes from Callorhinus ursinus, assembly GCF_003265705.2. Classification (NCBI taxonomy): domain Eukaryota; kingdom Metazoa; phylum Chordata; class Mammalia; order Carnivora; family Otariidae; genus Callorhinus; species Callorhinus ursinus. The sequence goes on along the minus strand of NW_027397068.1, from coordinate 33,647,865 downwards.
TAGAATGTTTGCTCTAAAATCTATCATTGCCTTTAGGGTTTTGCCTTGACAAGATAAGAAAGGAAATACTTGTAATTGTCAAGAGATCCAAGTGATCCAAGATTTCCTGATGCAAGACAGAATTCTTTTAGCCACTAAATAAGTATGCCATCCATTTCTAAAGCTCAAGACTAAAATTTCAAGAGATCTTTAAAAAAGAATCTTAAAATTTAAGTTGTTCAAAAGCAAATTTTATTCAGGGGGAACTTGCATTTACAGTGCCCAGCCAATTGCTAAGATTTGTAAACAACTCAGTTTCTACTGGAAGTAATCAGTCAAAAATTAACCTGAATCCATTTGTTCCCTTCCCTACACTCCAGTCCTGGGTGTTTCAAATTCTTCCATTAGGGTGGCTCTATGGTAACAGTAAGTTTCCACCCAAGATCATCTCCTCAGAAATCATAGATATTTAGTTGGATCAAAGTTTCAAGAAGAGAGAAGGTGCGTGCATATTATTAAGCTGTGGGGGGGGGAAACAAGATAGAGAGGATAATCAATGACAATAAAGAATATGGATGAAGGTCAGGAGCTTAGGGCTGGAAAAGAAAGGTTTGGAATTCATCAGCAGTAACTAACCTTAATGACTCCTTAAGGATTGTGGAGACAATCCAGAGAGACTGTACAGAGCAAGAGAAGAAAAGAAGGAAACATCAAACACCGTGGAGTATTAGTATTTAAGGACAGGGAAGTGAAGGGACACCCTAAATTACATATTGATCTTTGAAAAATACAGGGGAAGAAATAATAGAGAACTCTGACAGAGGCATCAGGGAAATAAAGCAAAACACAAGAAACAAATGGTTCATGCTGTCATCAAGGGATCTAGTAAGATATGAAATAAAAATACACTGAATTTGGCATTTATGGATTAAGACCCTAGGGAACATAATTTTAGGCAGAAGCCTGATTAGCAAAAAGCAGAGAAGAGTAAGATTCTGAAGGGAAGGAGGTAGGCATGTACCACCCAGAAAAGTAGTTTTCAAAAAGGTTATAAAGATGGGAGAGACCTGATCTTGTGTATATGTGGAGGTAAAATAGATAGCAATGAAGGTGTGACTGAAGAAGACACTTGATAAAGAAGAGATAACTGATAAAGGGAAGTATTAAATAGGAAAGGATACAATATAGAAGATAGGAAGAGCTTAGCCCCTGAAAGAAGAAGAAACTACTGCTTTTGATCTTGAGTGAACAAAGTACATGAGAATAAGTCTCAGAGGGGCACCTGGGTACCTCAATCGGTTAAGCATCTGCCTTCAGCTCACGTCACAATCCCAGACTTCTGGGATTAAGTCCCACAATGGGTTCTCTGTTCAGTGGGGAGCCTGCTTCTCCTTCACCCTCTGCCTGCTGCTCCCCCTGCTTGTGTTTTCTCTCTCTCTCTCTCTGTCAAATAAATAAATAAATAAAATCTATACAACAGAAATTTACAGAGACAATCAATAGAAACAAGGACTTCACAGGCAAAATGATGACAATAAATTCATACCTTTCAATAATCACTCTCAACATGAATGGCCTAAATGCTCCCATAAAATGGCACGGGGCTGCAGATTGATAAAAAGACAAGACCCATCCATATGCTGTCTACAAGAGATTCATTTTAAACCTAAAGATACATCAGACTGAAAGTGAAGGGATGGAAATCCATCTTCCATGCCAACGGACCTCAAAAGAAAGCTGGGGTAGCAATTCTTATATCAGACAAACTAGATTTTAAGCTAAAGACTGTAGTTAGAGATACAGAAGGACACTATATCATTCTTAAAGGGTCTATCCAACAAGAAGATCTAACAATTGTAAATATCTATGCCTCCAACATGGGAGCAACCAACTACATAAGCCAACTGTTAGCCAAAATAAAGAGTCATATTGATAATAATAATATGTTAATTGTAGGACACCTCAATACTCCACTCTCAACAATAGACAGATCATCTAAGCAGAAAATCAACAAAAGAAACAAGAACTTTGAATGACATACTGGACCAGATGGACCTCATAGATATATACAGAACATGCCACCCTAAAACAACAGAATACTCATTCTTCTCGAGTGCACGTGGAACTTTCTCCAGAATAGACCACGTACTGGGTCACAAATCAGGTCTCAACAGATACCAAAAGATTGAGATTATTCTCTGCATTTTCTCAGACCATAATGCTTTAAAACTGGAACTCAATCACAAGAAAAAATTTGGAAGAAATTCAAACACTTGGAAGCTAAAGACCACTCTGCTCAAGAATGTTTGTGTCAACTAGGAAATCAAAGAAGAACTTAAACAATTCATGGAAACCAATGAGAACGAAAACACATTGGTCCAAAACCTACAGGATACTGCAAAGCTGGCCCTAAGGGGATGGCTTAGGGTGGATGGCTATCCAAGCCTCACTCAAAAAAATGGAAAAATCCCAAGTTCACCAACTAACTCTACACCTTAAAGAACTAGAGAAAAACCAACAAACGATGCTTAAGAAATGCATTAGAAGAGAAATAATTAGGATTAGAGCAGAAATCAATGATTTAGAAACCAGAAACACAGTAGATCAGATCAATGAAACTAGAAGCTGGTTCTTTGAGAGAATTAATATGATCGATAATCCACTGGCCAGGCTTATCCAAAAGAAAAGAGAAAGGACCCAAATTAATAAAATTATGAATGAAAGGGGAGATATCATGATTAATACCAAGGAAATAGAAACAATTGTTAGAAATTATTATCAACAACTATATGTCAATAAATTAAGCAACATGGAAGAAATGGATGCCTTCCGGGAAACCTATAAACTACCAAGACTGAAACAGGGAGAAATTGACAACCTGAATAGGCCAATAACCAATAACAAGATTGAAGCAGAAAAAGAAAGGTTTGGAATTCATCAGCAGTAACTAACCTTAATGACTCCTTAAGGATTGTGGAGACAATCCAGAGAGACCGTACAGAGCAAGAGAAGAAAAGAAGGAAAACTTATATCAGACAAACTAGATTTTAAAAAAACAAGAGTCCAGGGTCTGATGGATTCCCTGGGGAATTCTACCAAACATTCAAAGAAGAAATAATACCTATTCTCCTGAAGCTGTTTCAAAAAGTAGAAGCAGAAGGAAAGCTTCCAGACCCATTCTATGAGGCTAGCATTACCTTAATCCCCAAACCAGGCAAAGACCCCATCAAAAAGGAGAATTTCAGACCGATATCCCTAATGAACATGGATTCCAAAATCCTCAACAAAATCCTAGCTAATAGGATCCAACAATACATTAAAAAGATCATCCACCAAACCAAGTGGGATTTATCCCCGGGATGCAAGGGTGATTCAACATTTGCAAATCAATCAATGTGATAGAACACATTAATAAGAGGAAGGAGAAGAATCATATAGTCCTCTCAATTGATGCAGAAAAAGCATTTGACAAAATACAGCATGCTTTCCTGATTAAAACTCTTCAGAGTATAGGGATAGAGGGAACATTCCTCAAGTTCATAAAATCCAACTATGAAAAACCCACAACGACTATCATCTTCAGTGGGGGAAAAGCTGAGAGGCTTTCCCTTAAGATCAAGAACACAACAAGGATGCCCACTCTCACCACTATTGTTCAACATAGTACTAGAAGTCCTAGCAACAGCAATCAGAAAACAAAAAGAAATAAAATGTATTCAAACTGGCACAGAAGAAGTCAAACTCTCTCTCTTTGCAGATAACATGATACTTTATGTGGAAAATCCAAAAGACTCCACCCCCAAATTACTAGAACTCATACAACAATTCAGTAATGTGGCAGGATACAAAATCAACGCACAGAAATCAGTTGCTTTCTTATACACTAACAATGCAACTGTAGAAAGAGAAATTAGAGAAACGATTCCATTTACAGTAGCACCAAAAACCATAAGACACCTCAGAATAAATCTAACCAAACAGGTAAAGGATCTATCCTCTAGGAACTACAGACCACTCATGAAAGAAATTGAAGAAGACACAAAAATATGGAAAAACATTCCGTGCTCATGGTTTGGAAGAATAAACATTGTTAAAATGTCTATGCTACCCAGAGCAATCTATACCTTCAACACCATCCCGATCAAAATTCCAATGACATTTTTCAAAGTGCTGGAACAAACAATCCAATCAGAAAAGACCCTGAATTGCCAAGGAAATGTTGAAAAAGAAAAACAAAACTGGGGGCATCACGTTGCCTGATTTCAAGTTATATTACAAAGCCCTGGTCACCAAGACAGCAGGGTACTGGCACAAAAACAGACATATAAACCAATGGAACAGAATAGAGAGCCCAGATATGAACCCTTAACTCTATAGTCAAATAATCTTTGACAAAGCAGGAAAAAACATGCAATGGAAAAAAGACAGTCTTTTCAATAAATGGTGCTGGGAAAATTGGACAGCTATATACAGAAGAGTGAAACTCGACCATTCTATAACACCATACACAAAGATAAACTCAAAATGCATGAAAGACCTCAATGTGAGACAGGAATCCATCAAAATCTTAGAGGAGAACATAGGCAGTAAACTCTTTGACATCGGCCACAGCAACTTCTTTCAATATCATCTCCGAAGGCAAGTGAAACAATAGCGAAAGTGAACTTTTGGGACTTCATCAAGATAAAAAGCTTCTGCACAGCAAAGGAAACAGTCAACAAAACAAAGAGGCAACCCACAGAATGGGAGAAGATATTTGCAAATGACACTGCAGATAAAGGGCTGATATACAAGTTCTATAAAGAACTTCTCAAACTCAACACCCAAAAAACAATCAAGTCAAAAAATGGGCAGAAGACATGAACAGACACTTCTCCGAAGAAGACATACAAATGGCTAACAGACACATGAAAAAATGTTCATCATCATTAACCATCAGGGAAATTCAAATCAAAACCACATTGAGATACCACCTTACACCAGTTAGAACGGCAAAAATTGACAACGCAAGAAACAACAAATGTTGGAAAGGTTGTGGAGAAAGGGGAACCCTCTTACACCTTTGATGGGAATGCAAGTTGGTACAGCCACTTTGGAAAACAGTGTGGAGGTTCCTCAAAAAATTAAAAATAGAGCTACCCTATGACCCAGCAATTTCACTACTGCGTATTTACCCTAAAGACACAGATGCAGTGAAAAGAAGGGCCACATGCACCCCAATGTTCATAGCAGCAATGTCTGCAATAGCCAAACTGTGGAAGGAGCCGAGATGCCCTTCAACAGATGAATGGATAAAGAAGATGTGGTCCATATATACAATGGAATATTACTCAGCCATCAGAAAGGATGAATACCCATGTTTTACATCAACATGGATGGGACTGGAGGAGATTATGCTAAGTGAAATAAGTCAAGCAGAGAAAGTCAATTATATGGTTTCACTTATTTGTGAAACATAGGGAATAGCATGGAGGACATTAAGAGAAGGAAGGGGAAAATGAAAGGGAGGAAATCGGAGGGGGAGATGAACCATGAGAGACGATGGACTCCAAGAAACTGAGGGTTTTAGAAGGGAGGGAGTGGGGGGATGGGTTAGTCTGGTGATGGGTATTAAGGAGGGCACGTACTGCATGGAGAACTGGGTGTTATACAAAAACAATGAATCATGGAACACTACATCAAAAACTAATGATATATGGTGACTAACATAACATAATAAAATTAAATTTTAAAAAATAAATAAAAAATAAAATACCTCCTTTCAAAAAATAAAATAAATAAAATCTTTTAAGAAAAAGAATAAGTCTGAGACATGGTCCATCTAGAATGTGTGCTGAGTCCATCTACTCTGTCCACCTCACAAGGCTGCCACCATCTCTCTAGACTGTAGCAATATAATATATAGATTCTGCTCTTACCCACTCTCATTCTGTTCCCACAGAATATGTATTTGTCAATATATAAATTAGATTATGTTGCCTTTGGTTTAAGCCCAGGGCAGCTTCCCATTACAATGACAATTATATCATATGTGTCAGGACCCTCAAAGTTTCTCGTGAGAACTAATCACTACCTGTATTTCCATAACGCTCGTCATCTTTGCTCCCTTTACTCTCTGGTCCAGTCAAGTTGGTTTTCCTTCAGTTTCAGTGAACACACTACTTCTTTTCATAGCTAAGGTCTTTGTGGATACTGTTCCCTGTATCTGAAATACTCTTCTTGATACTCCACAGATAGCCAGCCTCTTCTCATTTTTCAAATTTCAATGCAAAAAGCACTCCAACAGAGAAGACTTCAGTCACAAATCAATATAAAAAAGACCTCCCTCCTCTCAAAGCATACCTCCTAATATTTATGACAAATTTATCTGTTTGTTTGTTTAATCAACCAAATTATAGACTCAGTGATGATAAAGACACAGGTGCTCAATAAACATTTGTTACATGAATGTCAGATAGTATCTGTATCTACTAGTGATACCAAGTGAAGTAGAATTGAGGTGTGAATAGCCGATACCACATTTCTCTGTGAATTAAAATCAAATTCAATTACTTTTGCTAGAGACCCTTAATGAGATTTTTGAGTTTTGTTAGGGGTCAAATTAACGGTATCCTGAAGGCTTTTCAGAGGAAGCTAAAATCTGAAGGATGAATAAGATTTAGCTACAGGAAGCTGAGGAAGAGGTATTTATTTCCCTTATAGAGAAAGGGTGACCAGAGGGTCTGAAAAGGGGTCAGAAACTCTTAGGCCAGCCACAGATAGTGTTGACCTCCTACTGGAAGATCTGCCTTGTGATTTTGTTATTGTTATTGTTATTATATTTGTTTAATTTTCATTTAAGATTCTGAGTCAGTTACAAGAAACAATATAAAAAGGGCAGCAATATCTTTCTACTTCATTTTTTTAAATATTTAAACAATATACAGAAAAGCTAAGCTTAAATCACCAATTCACTGCCCTGCCCCTTAATAACCCCCCCAGAAATGACCACTTGAAAAAAATGAACAAAAAACTTTTTTTGGCCTTCTGGTGGTCATCCACTACTCTAAAAGATTTGAGCCCTATTTCTTGATCTACTAACTTTAAAAGTCATCTCTTGACTTCTGGTTACTCATCCATCCCTTCTTTAAATAATATTATATCATTCTTCTAATTTCTCTACTGATCTGTGCAGCCACAAATGGTGAACCTAAATCTTTATTACCTGTCCCATCAAACACAGACTCTTTCGACCCCAACTTTATAAAAGGAGACATTAACCTGCACCATCCCTGCTCTCTTTTGCAGATCAGTCTCTAGCCACTATAATTTTTTTCTTGACACAGTCAAAGATAATAACATTCTCTCCAGTAATCATAATAAAGATTTCCTTACCCTGTCAATAGCTTGACCTTAAACACTGAAAATCAATGCAATGGAATATGTTTTTTAAATAACTCATCATCTATTCTGTCCTGTGAGTGATCTGATGATTCCTGCTTACCCCCTGAAGCCCCTTTGCCATCGTTCAGAGAAGAGAGCAAATTTCACCTAAAGAGGAAGAACTGATAGTTTCGAAATTCCCAACAAGAAAGAAAAAAAATATAAATTTCTTCTGGGTTGGAAGGAAAATAGAGAATGAGAAATATCCATGTAGTAATAATCCACAGGGTACGAATTCTCAGCCTTTACACTACCCCTTTTCCCCATATTTCTCCAAGTGTCAAAATTCCAGATTCAGAAGTATGTAAAAGCACACAGGTTTAATTGAAACCTCTCCCTATCCTAAAATGTACATTGGCAAACCTGTTGTGGTTTTCCTTCATGTGCTTATCATTTGGTAAACACGGCAAATCAAGTTCCTAAGCAGAAAGTCTGAAAGGAAAAACCACAAAACTTTGCCCTTATTGCTTAGAGTTTCAGGTCAGAAAGATATTATTTTTGTTCACTAAATGTTTACTAGAGTACACACTGTTAAGTGATATAAATAGATGAACAACAACAAAGCATTATCAGAGAGATACATGAAAAAAATGAAGATATAGAAAGCTTTTCTGATATGTCTAACAAGTTAAAATACCAAGTTCCATTATGTATGTTTTACTTCCTATAAAAAATAAATATGTTTTCTCTGTAAGTGCCCATTGACTGCTATTTTTTTTAAAAAATCAGTTTTTAGACAATATACAAAGGACATCAGTAAGCAACCATTTGAAAAAAAATTCAATTTTTCAGCCCACATTATTTACAACAAATATAGCAGGTTTATATTAATATTCAGAATCTTACAAATAATTAATTATTATATAAGTTATTGTTGATATCTTATTTAAAAGGCCATTTATTTAGGGTCTTAAATAGGCAAAGAAATATAGTTCAGATATTATAGATAGAGGGAATGGTTTGAAAACTGAAAATTATAGCTGGAGTATTTAGAAGAAGTTGGAAGCAGGTAAAAGGCCACCATTAAAATGGGATAAATTTAGAACAAAATATGAATATATTGATCAACTGATTAAGGAATCATTAAAATGTTGAACCTGAGCATGCTTTGACTTTCAAATTTTACCTTTTCTCCAAAATTTTTATTTTCCCCCATACTCAAGGTTTGAACACTGCTGTGTCATCAGATTCCAAAAACCAGGCTTATCCAGTTTCTTACAGACCTCCTCCTATCCTCATATACTAAACATCTAAACTCAAATGAAAAATACATGTTAGGAGATTCTCCCTGCAACTTCCCTCCTATATGAACACTGGAGGAAAACATTTTCCAAATAATTATCTTGATGAGATAAATAATAATGATATAGATATTCATTCATTATATTAAAAAAGAATAATGTCCTTTTTGGTTCAGAAACCGCCCCAACTGTAAACATACAAGACAGTTTTCCCCCAAAAGAAAGAAAAGTGGGAAGGGAAACAGAGTTTGAAAAGTTACACTACATAGATGCTGATTGCCTGGAAGTGCCCAGGGTCAACAGAACCTACTGGTCTGCAACAGCTGAAGACAGAGTGGTTTAATTTGTAGAAAACCATTACACTGTCCATACTGCAAAGGCAAAGCCACTGCCATCAATGGAAAATTCTGCAGGCCATGGTCCTAGCTACTGTACAGAATATAGGCTGTCACCTAATCAATGTGTATAACTCCAGGTCACCTATCCGTCTTTCTAACCAGGCAGGCAACTGCACTATGAAAAGTCACATCTTAAAAATAAACATGGATGATATATTTTACCTGTAGGCAGAAGTTGGCACTAAATATCTAACTCTACATCTCTAATATCTACTTCTAACATCTACAAAGGGCTTTCTTCCCACCTTGGATTCCCATGTTACAATAATAGAACATTACTTCAAAACTGCAAAATCTTTTAAAGCTTATCTTATTCTGGGAAGCAATCACTCCTATTTTCTCACAATGAATTTAACTTTCATAATAAAGAATGTTTAATTATAGCAACAGTAACCCATTTGGAATTGAAGCTTGATATCTGCTTTTTTTTTATGACAAGCTGGAGCTTTTTGAAGATATATTTTATTTTCCAGAAGATTCAAGCAATTCTTCAAATGAGTTTGAATCTTCAATTAGGAAAAAAGCACTTATACAGGCTTGGAGGAAAAGGCACTTATATAGTGGCTTCAATTTTACTTTGCCAGATAATCATATAAACCGCAACACATCAGAGAAGATAATGAGCTTCTAGAGCTTTCTCCAAAACCTCATGAGCTTAAATCAGATCCTACTGTCTCTAGCCCATATCTGAACATTCCACTGGATGTGCAGAAATTGCTTAAAGACAAAGATATATGGTTTTCAGGCTTTAAAGTCCTTATAATACAAACACATATCACACAGATTTTGACAAGCCTCCCTAGATACCAAAGATGAGTTGTCATGGCATACACATCCCCCATAGAAACAAGCTCCAATTATCAATTTCACCACTAATACATCTACCTTGGGAAAACATATTAACCCAATTCTGTGTATAGCAGTTTAATTTTTTCCCCCAAGGGACTAGAAACTCCCAAAAATGAAAGTTTCTCACGAAAAGCAAAGTAAAAATTTTCTGTAGCACACTGTGAAAAAAAAAAAAAAAAAAACACAGAACTAAGTGATTTTTAAGTGATTTCAAATGATTGTTTTTTTCACTCATTTTTCTGCACAGATCAAAAATATTTTAATTGTATCACCTTCCAAAGCAAGTTTTGTAGCAAAATAAAAGAAAGCAAAACCAATCCAACATGCCCATTAAAAAGTAGCAAAAGAGATCACCAACATTAAATCATTAAATGCTACACATTGTCAGTAACAAAGTGTAGGTCTTATCATTGTGGTCAATCCACTGAACAAACACAAATATCGAGACACTTCTAGTTACTGTGAAATGTGGGTTTTTATTTCTCATGTTTTTAAGCTTCCACATGAAAAAATAAAAGAGAATAAAATGTGCTTTAAAAATGTACCCTGCTAGGAACGCCTGGGTGACTCAGTCGGTTAGGCGTCTGCCTTTGGCTCAGGTCATGATCCCAGGGTCCTGGGATCAAGTCCCACATCAGGCTCCCTGCTGAGCAAGGAGCCTGTTCTCCCACTCCCTTTGCCTGCCATTCCCCCTGCTTGTGCTCTCTCTCTCGTGCTGTCTCTCTGTGTCAAATAAATAAATAAAATCTTGAAAAAAAAGTACCTGGCTTTAAGCAAAACACAGTAATGCAAAAGTTAGCTACTAACTTTTGTTTCAGGAGAAGGTATTATCTGCACCAAATTTCTAGTAATTAAAACAATATTGTATAGTAAAAGAAGACCTCCCTAAAAGGTCAATAGACAGCAAATATTATATTCCCAAAGACAGCTTTAAAGAATATAGTTTGGATTCTCTACGATCTCCAAGAAGAACATCAGATCCAAAAAAACACTTTCATTGAGGAGAACTTGCTTAGTAATCAAGAATCTAAGAATAATGTGTGCCTACCCAGGGGTAGCTACATAATTCACTAGGCTCAGTGCAAATAAAAATGTGAGTGCCCTTGTTCAAACAACAGGGATGGGGGAAGCTTGTTCCTTTTTTCTATGGTCTCTCTCTCAACTTGTCTTGCCTTTGTTTTTGTTTTTAAGATTTTATTTATTTATGTGGCGAGAGAGAGCTTGTGAGTGAGGGGAGGGGCCGAGGAAAAGAGAGAGCGAGAGGGAGAACCTCAAGCGGATTCTTCACTGAGCAGGGATCCCAACGCAGGGCTCCATCTCAGGACCCTGAGATCATGACCTGAGAGGAAATCAAGAGTCAGATGCCTAACCAACTGAGCCACCCAGGCGCCCCCTCACCTTGTGTTGGTTTTTTATTTGGTAGTTAAAGTTCCACTCTCCACTATGAGAAGAGTCTTGGGCAAGGGCAGACCTCCACAGGCCCACAGGACCTGCTGGGGTGACTTAACACACAGGGTGCATATACCCCATCACCACTCTCTCAGTGCCTGCACTCAGCCTCCTCCATGGGCAGGAGCAGATGGCCGAGAGCCCATCCCAGGGCCAGGAAGAGGTCATGGAAATTGGGACCCTACCTGAGAGGAGAGTCCAAGTCCCAGTGCCAACTCCATTGTCCCATAAGACTCCAGGTACAAAACACAAATCCAAAAATAAAATTATTAATATTTTTGAGATAGTGACTACAGACATAAAACTTAAGACCCTTCTGAATTCATGGCCCTGTGAGACTTCACTGTTCATAATTCCAAGAAGCCAGCCCAGCTCTAGACTGGAGTTTTTGGTGCTATTGACATTTGTGGCTAGATAATTCCTTTTTGTGTGGCTGTCCTGGGCATTATAAGATGTTTCATAGCATTTCTGGTGTTTACTCACTAGGTATTTGCCGGTGTGATAACCAGTAATGTTTCCAGACATTGCCAAATGTCCCTTGGGAAATAAAATTGTCCCTGGTTGAGATCCAAAGCCCTAAATTAATATTTATCTGCACAAACCCAGGATGACATCTATGCACTTCTAACATTCCCCTACTGGTAAGCAGAGGAGGAGAGATTCTAAAATGCACAATTAACATTATGATAATCATTTAGCAGTTACCAATTAAAGAAACAGAAGGCATCAAAAGACGAGGCTTATGACAGACTTTTGGTGCTCAGGGTTGTCTACCAGGACGACTCCTGCCTGGGGCGAGGAACAGGTGATTCAGCCTTGTAAGAGAGTTTAGGAAAAAAGCTCAAAGTGCATATTTCCTATTCTTCAGACAGAAGGCATAAAGTCCAGTTACTATGCTATTCATCTCCTATTTTCTTTGAGGCAAATAAATCAAGCAAACCTCCCGCACGTTGTAAGTCTCTTGAGAATTATTGCTTGGGGAGCCTGGGTGGCTCAGCTGGTTAAGCAACTGCCTTTGGCTCAGGTCATGGTCCTGGAGTCCCAGGATCAAGTCCCACATCAGGCTCTCTGCTAGGCGGGGAGTCTGCTTCTCCCTCTGACCCTCCTCCCTCTCATGCTCTCTGTCTTTCATTCTCTCTGTCGCAAAAAAAAAAAAAAAAAAAAAAAAAAAAAGAATTATTGCCTGGATTTTGTAGAGCTGGAAGCAGTAAGGGTAGATCAGACAGCTTTAGGAGTGCCATCTAATAGGGCATTGCCTAGGACACAACAGGATCAGGTAGATCAACTTCTGTGGATGCCATACTGATTTTTAGTTTATAAAATTTATGTTTATATTCATTGCATCTTCCTAAGTACCAAAATCCTAGTACAAGAGTTGGCTTATTATGATTGATCAGCAGCTTCTTTTGCCATCTTTCACCACCTCCTCTCCAGCACCTCCCCAGTTCCCCTTCCTCTCCTCTCCACCTTTATCCCTGCCTTCTATGTCTCCCAAGGACCCTCTACTTATCATCTGGAGTAACCTTCCTTCAGGGCCAATCAGTTACCTGATAAAGGGGGAATGGGTATGGGGGGACAAGTGCAATAAAGTACACTAAGCTACCATTACAGTCTTGTGTCCCCCCTCCCATTTCCCTACACGAGCTCACAGACTGATGAGATGTGCGCAGACTCACAGATTCCACCCAGTCTTATCGTTCATCATGATGTGACCATGACAAATGCTTGCCTCTACACTTGTTGAGCTTCTTTCATTTGTCCAGATCCAGATCAAATGCAGCTTCCGTGGGCACCTGGGTGGCTCAGTCGGTTAATCGTCTGTCTTCGGCTCACGTTGAGCCTCGCATCCGGCTCCTTGCTATGTTTCTCCCTCTGCCTGTTGTTCCCCCTGCTTGTGCTCCCTCTCTTTCTCTCTCGCTCTCTCTCAGACAAATAAATAAATTCCTTAAAAAAACAAAACAAAACAAATGCAGCTTCCACCTTGAACCTTCTCTGACCATTCCATTCCACGATAATGGCAGGCTTTCTCAATTTCCTGAGCATGCATGGTCTGTGCAGCATATGGGGCATACCGCTTGGCACATAGTGCTCAGTTAATTCCCATCTATGGAAAAATAAAATATCCTCACATTTTAAGTCAGTTACACATTATAGTGTAATGTTTTGTCATTCTTCCTAAGAGAGCAGAAGTTATCCTTCCATAGGATGAATAAATTAATGCATAATTAGCCACTACTTTAAGTTTGTGCTCTTAGATTTCCCCTTCTTAAACTGAAGCAGTCCCGAAGAAGGACTCTTTATTCTCTACCCTTGAAAAACCATCAGTCCCCAAATTCAGCTCTTCCCAATGCTGTAGATATTTCCCCAGTCGAGGAAAACATTGACATTGACAATTTCTGCCAAATTACTGATTATCTATCAGCTCTTCGATTGTGTTATATTGGCTAAATAATCATCCTACTAGGGGCTGTTTTTCCATGTGTTATAGTTTACATACACATGGCAGGCAGAAACATTGTGATTATTACTTTAACAAGAGAAGCACAGTCCCTTATACTCGTGGAACAAAATTAAGAAGCATAAGAGCATTGTTTATGTCCAGTCAGAGCAAACTGAGAATAATTTTTTGTTAGAGGTACTCAGGTAAATCAGAATCGTATAAATGATCTTTCAAAAGTACGAATGAATTGGACATCACTTGTGGCCTGATAGAAACAATCATCTCTTTACAATGAAGATAGAACATTATGAGATGTTTTATCAGCTGAGCTGATAAAAACGTAAGTTAACAGAGTGAACACAAATGAACAGTTATGGTTTGAGACTGGCAAAACAGTGAGAGAGCAGTCAACCTTTGTGGTGCTAATTGAAATTCATATTTTATTGGCATATTTGTAATCTCTTCAAATCAAACAGTAATTTAGATCTCAAAGGAAATGTTCAACAGTTATAGTCAAACTTGGCCAGGAGGAAGTTATAATAGTTAATATAGGTCAGTTTTAACTGTGAATACATCTTGATTTCCGGAACACTTGTTGACCTACCGTTGATCACTGCAGAAGAATTATGAGATATATAAGATATGCAATTATAAGATATATAAAGTATATGGTGTGATTCTGCCTTTTATAGCTTTGACTAACTGATCCAGGGATTAATATTAGGATATCACCCAATCATTTAAAATTAAGACTACATGTTCAAAAACCTTCTAAATAAAAGTTTTATGATTTTATGTAATTGAGATCTACTAAGTGAGACTCTAAAAATGGAGAGGGAAGGTTTTGTTATGCTAGTTTATTTTTCTTTTAATAGGAAGTACTCAGAATAGATTCTGAGATTTTTTTTTAAGTTGAAACATATAATTAAATGTTTTTAAATAAACTGGATATATCAACTAAGGAAAATTAGAGAAAAGAAGAAATAAAACGAGTAACAAAAGTGACCAAATAGCAAAGATGTTTATGTGTCAGTGAAAAACAGAGATATGGAATGGAAGAAGAGCAGTCATGATATATTCCATCCAGAACAGATGGACCAGGGAAGTCCACCTGCACCAGCAGCTTCAGAGGAAACTTATACTGACTGGATTTTAAAGATAGAATGTTTTACATTCCCAATCCCATAGGCACTCAACAGGAGAGAATTGCCATCAGTTCATCCCAATTGTTGTCACTTTTTGGCGCATCTGAGATCTGCCCATGTGGAGGTCCAAAATTTGTAAATAAGCTGTTTCAAGAATATATGGAGAGTAATATGCAGTGTGAGGACCAAGGAGTTGTTGGAAACTCCTTGAACACGTAGTTTAAGTTTGAAAAAGCTAAATATCATTTGGAAGTACCAGATAAGAGAACATATTTTCAATCCCAAAATAGATTTTTTCTTTCTGGCTCTGTCTCCCAAGTCCAAGAAAGGATGTGCTTAAAGGTGCTTGTGAAAGTTTATATTTTAATGAATGCAGAGCAGCCAGGCTTGAAAACGACTTTCTGGATGTATTCCTGGAGTTCTAGTGTGTTGTTCTAATGAGATGAGTGGCAGTCAGAAACTTTGTGTTTAGCTTCTTCTTTGACAAGAACCCACCCATCTGCATGACCTTTTTGTCACCCTGCGTATGTAAAAGTACCATAGTAGACACTATTAGCACAAAAATTACCGTTATGCGTAATGAATGCAGGAAAAAACACCCAAATGACTCAGAAAGTTACTTTTTGGACTGCAAATTTTCTTATCATATCTTGGGGACAAATTGCAAATGCAAAGATGTGACCTCTTGTGAGATGCTTGGCATGCTATGCACTTTATGTATAGTCTCTCTTCCTTCTGCCTGCCACAGAAACCAAACTGTGCTCCAAATGGCTCAGCTAAGTGGTATTCATTCACTCACCCAAGCATGGCTCTTTGACAAATGACAGACTCAATTTTATTCCAACATTGGAAAAATGTGGAAGAGTGTTTAATATGATTGATAGAAAATTCATCCTTTCTCCCTCTCCTTGTTTTTCAGTAATCAGCGATTTCCATATTATAGAAACATCAGAATCAGCCATTCTTAAAGTGCATAACATTTCTCCTACTACTTAAAATTGTATGTTTGGGGAAAAAATATGTGGCTGATGTAATTTTCTTCTCTGTAGTTGATTAAAATAGTACTATATTCTTAAACATTGGTATATGATCATTAGCATAACGATTAACATAATGCTCAAATTGCCCTATTATTAAGTTTTTTAAAATAAAAAGTTTACTTTGGATTAGTATAGAAAACAATTTATTATTTTTTATTAAAGTAAGTTAAGGCATAATGTTCTTTAGAGCAAATAAATACCAGAGGGAGACACAGAGAGATGAGAGACAGAAAGAGAGAGTAATACAAAAATCATTCCTATGTCATCATATAGAAATAAGATAAAGCTGCCATTTTAGAACCTCCAAAAAGTGGACCCTACCAGAATCAACCCAGAAATTCTAAGAAGGGAATTTCTGGTTGTCTGGTCCTTAAGAGATTTGGATGACCCCATTGTGCCAGGTTTCCAACATCCTACTAGCAATCCCTCAATAACTCTTCTTTTTTTGATATGACAACTCTGAAAGAAAGTTGTATTTCATAAGTACAATTGATGCCACATTATATAGACTAGACTAGGGCCAGTGAAACCTGTTGCCAAATATCTTTGCCATTTCATCACCTAAAACAACGACAGAAGACTCAGGAATTGTCAGGATCCTGGTTCCCGAAGGGTGAAAAATACACACAACCATCATATTCACAGAAAGCAATGCCCATGAGTGATTAGAGTTCAAATGGAATACTTTTTAAGGAATTCAAAGTATTAATAAGTACTCTAATATCATGTATGAATATTTGACAAAGAAATACTATTTTTAGATTACAAATAAATATAGGTTTCCCCTGCTATCTAAAGTAGAGCATTCTTATGAAAACTTTTTTAAGCTTAAGGGTTTTCTGATACCTTAAAACACATCTTGCTAAAATAGATGCATGAAATAAATTGAGATAAAGCCCAGATGCCCACAGACACAGTTCAAATCTATGGTGACTTGCTGCTGAGATGCTGAGTGGAGTTCCAGGGCAGGGGGCTTGGTCGTGCCGCCCTCACTGCTTGGGATGCATGCTACCTCTGTAAGGGCTCTCTGCAAAACAAATGCTAAACACTACTTTTGCTTTTCAGCTGTTGTCAATGCAAAAATCCTCCTCAGATTTCTTTTGGTTATGGAAAACAGGTACTAGGTAGACCTTTTGTACAACCAAAGGGGCATAACACAATCTTTCATAAAGCAGGAACTACCTATATAAGTACAAAATAAATTCATGCTCATTTTCTATAATTGTGGCCCTAGCCATCAGTAGATATCAATCCTCCTTCCTTTATGCGAATGCTTCCAGGATACATGAATTACGGTCTTTAATCTTTTCAAAATATTTCATTGTCAATACATTCTTTTGAAAATAAAACTCATCAAAAAGATTGGATGAGTAGACAAATTCTACAGTCATTGAGTTTTAACACTCAAATTCTGGTATTGCTTTTATTCTAATTGTGTGCGTCAGGGTCTTGGCAGGAAACATAGACACACTTATACAGGTTAATTGAAAGAAGTTGAATAAGGAGATGTTCACATGTGTGAGTCAGCTTCAGGGAAATGGACGTGCCAGGCTGGCTTCATGAGCCTGCCATCTCTACAGTTGCACAGGTCCCCATGCTTCAATGCCCCATGCTTGGTGTAATGCTCCACTGTTGCCATCTTGAAATTCTTAATACTTTTTGAACAAGTGCCCCCACATTTTGGTCTGCCCTGCACCCCACAAATTATATAGTCAGTCCTGTCAACAGGAAATGTTGAAGTAACTGAAGGAATTCTGAACCAGACTTCCTTCAGACTCAAGACTGCGATGTTAACTCCTCTCTAGGTCTCCAGCCTGCAATATTAACTCCTCTCTAGGTCTCCAGCCGGCTGACCTCCCTTACTGTTTTCAGACTTGTCAGGCCCACAATCATGTGAGCCAATGCCTGAAATAAAAACCTAGATTGAAAGAACTAGAGATAGATAGGTAGTCCAGTTAACTCTCTGTAGTTTCCTGTTCCTTCCTGTTCCTTTAGATGTAGAAATGATAGTCATCTCTCTCTCTCTTTTTATCCAGTTATAGATATATAGAGATGTATATAGAATACTACATTATATATATATATATATATATAATATATATATATATTATAGACGGTATGTAGGTAGATAGATACATAGATACACAGATACATAGATCCAGTGAAATAAATACTCCAAACCCAACTCTTTTCTATCTTAAAATTTCCCTCTCAAATCCTCTTTGACTTAAGCTAATTGGAAACTAAAGAATAGGAGAATTCACTTATGTAACCTACAAATATTGCCTTTTGAGGCACAGAAAAAGATGGAGAAAAGTGAGAAGGGATCTAGAGGGCAAAATAATAATACCCATCATTCTAATATAATTTTCTAATCGTAAAATTCTAAATATAGTTTCTAGTCAATGTAGTGTATGGTTATCAGTATAATGATTGCTTTATCATATTGAACTTTTTTTTCAAATTCATGAGATATAGTTGCTATTCCCTCTTCACAGATGAGGAAACAAAGACTTAGAAAATTTAAGTAATGTGTCCAGTGTCATACAGCTACTAAATCATAGAGCTGCGATTCAAATGCTAGTTTGTCTGATCTCAGAGACAATGATTTTGGCTCATTCCTAAGCTGATGCATGTGTTTTTCTTCAGTGCACTCTTATCCTCAACACACCCTCACACAAAATATTCAAGTTATTTCCAATATTTCCCTTATATGTCATGATCAATTTATATCCTATACCTACAATCTTATTCTCCTGGTGGGAAATTATTTCTGCTGAGATCTCACCTAACAGCATACCCTAGAAGGTAAGGAGAAGTTTTCTCAGATACCGGGCATTCACAGAATCTGCAGTTGACTGTATGAAAAGCATTTTTCATATTTGTTTTTGTGAATATTCATTTTCTTACCAACTTTTTTGAATATCCTTTGAAAGGAAAGAAGAATTATAAGGTTGTTTTGTTTTGTTTTCTTTCCACACCTTCTACAACTCTTTACTCTGACAGTATGAATAGCTGACAATCAACATCTAGTGATTAAACATTTTCATAGCTAATAATCTGGGTGGTGTGTTTGATCATTTCCAACAGGAGATCTGAGCATGAAGAGTCTTGACGTTGTCTTAGTCCTACCCACTAAAGCATGAAAGAGTACCAGACATCAACTTAGACATGAGTTTTGATAGGAGGTTAAGTAGGACAAAGAAGCAGAGTTTAGTCTCTGCAAATCTCCTGCAAATGGGCCTCCAAGATAAAGTGTAGAGCTTAGAGGCTGCTGCATCACAGAAGTTCTGGAACATGCAGTCAGAGGCATCTATCAGAAGTGGTAGAATTCCATTCAAAGGTCAGGATTTAAGATCAGAGCTCTTGATTCAGGAGTGAGAATGACAAGAGCAAATTAGGGTCCATAAAGAGAAATTGCCCTGAATTCTGAGCAGGCTACTGAAAAGAAGGACAATTTTAACAACTGTCACAGGAGCAAAGAGCAAGATAGAGACCTATTTATCCAACTTAAACCTCATACCAAATCCTCAGAGTGAGGGTTAATAGTAGTCTCAGTCCTGCCTGCCATTCTTGGACCATGCCTGGCACAAGATAAATCAGACTAGAGCAAATGACGGAGGCAGAGACTCTGGATCAGACTGAATTCCATAAATGCAAGGAGCCTTTTTTCAAACATCAGATGATATTTATTTTTTAACTTAGATACAAAGCAGAGTCCAATTTGGAGTAATCAGATTCCCTAGACTAAAATTTCATTGACTCATTAAGAGCATCTATTGTGTTCTGGTTTTGAGCTCTAAAGCCCCAATGAGTTCAAATCTTTAGTCAAACTAAGAGAGAGGCTAGATGGAATATTAATTTTGAGCCTGGGGGCTCCTATCAACTTTTGTTCTTTAATTTCTCTTATTATTTATGAGTTTAATATTATGATTAATATGGGGGTGTAGGGCTATGTATACATAGTCAACCTCTCAGAAGTGAGTATCTGAGTTACTTTCTCAGACAAGTAGGAGTTTGGCCATTGGCCTGCTATACTTATGTAGGATCACCTATGTATCCAGAATTCCCAGATTGTAAATGGTTAAATTGTTGTTCATATATTTATGCATCACTTTATTTAATCTATGTGGTGATAATTATGTAGGAGATTCTGAGTTGATGGGCCCAACAATGGGTTGTACATGATCATTATATTCATTTGATGAAAACCTCTGAACTATCTATTACATCAAAGATTAAGTGGTTCTGTCCATTTAGGGATTGAATAAAGACATCTATTGACACCTCAATTATATGCTTGATGATCTGGTATAACCTCAGGATGCAGAGAGAATCTGCCACTGTTATGAGAGACTACTACTCTTGTGAGATCAGATTTGTGATGCGTGCAGAAAATGGAGGCTCTAATTTGAACATACTTCACAATTTTTATATTATTGGCCTTGTTCATTCAATAGCATGTAGATCCAAATCCACTGAAGCCATTCACTTTCCATTTTACATGCTAGAGTAGATATTTAGATGTAAAATTCTTTTCTCTAGGACTTGACCATTAATTCCTATGGTTCTAGAAATCTTGGTAAGTTTGAGTTTGAAATGATTTTTTGACTATAATAAAATTTGCTAAATTCCTTGAAGAAAGTCAGGCACATATAGTAAGCACCAACTCTAAAAATATCAATGAGCACCAATTGTACATTATAAACAATCACTGGGAGTCAAAATCCTCTCAGGATTAAATATCTATTTTAGAAGCTATTACGTTAATGATTCAGGGTCACCACATTAATACAAGGACACCACAAGCAAACAGAAGTAAGTCTTAGGACAACATGATGATTACTGCTTTTGTGGATAAGTTTACTGAGGGTTACCCTAAGTTTATAAATACCAGTAATTTTTAGAATCTGTATTAGTATTATTTAAGTGTAACTGACAAATCATTTAGATCTGTGCTGATCAGCTATACTCCAAATGCCCTGGGACAATGATAATGGTTCACGTAGCTGCTATAATTTCTTATTAACGAGTGGTATATACATATAGTTCATTAAAGGTACATTCAAGGGCTCCTTGGATTTCTCAAGAGATAGGAAACATTTCTTAGGGAAATACGGCCAAGAATTTTTCAGCAATTAATTATGAGCACTATATAGTTCTTTGCATCACAGAAAAAGATAAAACAGTGAAGTTTGCAAAAAGCTGACCCAA
Source organism: Callorhinus ursinus (assembly GCF_003265705.2). Lineage (NCBI taxonomy): Eukaryota > Metazoa > Chordata > Mammalia > Carnivora > Otariidae > Callorhinus > Callorhinus ursinus. Next base: position 33,626,688 of record NW_027397068.1, on the reverse strand, counting down.
ACTGAATAGACGGGTTTTTAAAAAAAAGGTAAGTAGAAGAAGGATCAGGACTTCTGGACTCTCTCTAAGGATAAACTAAGAATTTGCTGCTGGAAACTATTGAATTTACCAATAGAAAAGAGCAGACTAATAAACCAAGAGACTATATTTTTTGCAGAAAAATTACATCCTAGTTAAATCATTTAGCTACCTACTCAAAAACTAAAAATGAAAGCTCAAACAACATATAAAAATGAGAATGTGGAAATAATCAAAGACGTAAGGGATTTAAAAAATTATGAGATTACTTTGTTTATATGTATACAAAAATGTTTTGAAGATCTGACTAAAAGAGTTTCTTTTCTATAAAAATATAAATACGCTCATTGCCTCAAAAAAATTCTCAGTGAACTATTCTTTCCAAACATACATCAAATAATTGTAAAGATTAAGTCTTTCAAATGTATGTGGAAAGAAAGAAGAAAATCCCTTTTTCTTGTTTCACTTGTGAGCTGCCGGGGTTCAAAATCTATCTTCAACTAGCTTTACTGGAATTTCTTAAACTTTTTGTGCCTCCATTTTGTAATTTGCAAAATGAGGATGCTAATGGTATTTCCTCCATAGGTCTATTATGAGCACTAAATAAATTAATATTTGTTAAGTATTTAGGGTAGCTCTTGGTGCTTAGTGCTATATGTTTTTGTTAAATAAAATCAAGTATCTAACAAATACAACAATTTTTTAAAACCACTGAAATCTTATCTACAAATCTTAACATAAATGTCACAAACAGCAAAATTATTTCATCAATGCAATAAATGGAAAATATACAATGAAAAACAGATTTTATACTGGAATTCAGTGATAACAGTCTAGGATTATAATTTACTAAATTTAAATATTAATTCATATAAGTGGCTTAATAATATTTCATGATAAAAAGTTTTTTAAAAACAAAATTATATCAAAAATATTTCTTCCTATAATTACCACTTACATAAAGAAATACAATTTTAAAAGAAACAAATGAAAACATAAAATACAGTATTTAATTGAATTTTTTTTTCTAAAAGATAACACTATAGGCAACTAATACTTTTAAAGACATTCTCTAAAAGGCCCTGGAGAAATAGACATTTTCCACAGAAGAATTCCCTTTGAACTGAGAGGAAAAAAAAAAACTAATCTATGTAGAATTAATGCTTTTTAAAAATAAAATTGTTCTACATTTAAAGTGCCCAGAGCGACTAGAAATAATAACATATTCCTTATGTTCCCTTTATGTTAATAACTACATTTTTACAAAAAGTGAGACCAAAAAAGTTATTTTGGTTCAATCATCATCAATATAAATTCTCATATTATGAATTTCATGCTTGCAAATAGAACCTTTTGCTACCATGAATTATTTTCCAATTTTAAACTCAGTCTGGAATCATGAGATAACCTTTGGCTGGACCTCTTGAATTTCTTTATTAAACAAAGAAAAGAAGAAGGAATCATATACAATGAAAAGGCAGGATTCTTTTTTTCTTATTTCTATATTTTTAGTTTATTTCTACATAAAGTATATAAAAAACACTCCTCAAACTCATACTCAAGAGAAATAAAAAAGCAAGCATTTGTTGAGAACCTCATATATTTCCCAAATTGTGTAAGGATATATGAAAACTGAAACGTATACAAAATGGCTTCTCTCTTTAAGAAGCTTATGATCCAGTTAAAGGGAACAACACAACTATAGCTGAAATAGTTTGAGAACATGCAGTACTTAAGGTGTAATGGCACTGTGGTGTCAGAGAAGAGGTATGTGAAGTCTTAGGGAGGATGTAAGACTTGAGCTGAGCCTGGAAGTTTCAGGGGATGTGAGTGGGTAACAGGGATAGCACAGAGGGCTGTGATCTTAAGGTGAAAGTCAGTGTCTGATTTTTGTAGTGTACTGCAGAAATTGTCCTATCTGGAGTCTAGAATGCTTAAATGGGAAATGAGATTTTAAGACAAGATTCAGTTCATATTATAAGTCAGTCTTTATAATATAGAAGAAGGTTATGGGCAGCATTAGAAGTGAAACAGTGGAGTCAACTTGAAGCTGGAGCTACAGGAAACTTCTTTAAGTTCTTGAGCAGAGAAGTAACATAAAGAAAGATAACTCTTAGAAGATAATTTGGTTACTCTCTGCCAACTTGATTTAAAGAGAGAAAATCTTAGGGTCAGGAATATCTGCCAGGGATCTGTTGTAGCACTCCAGGTATTAGAAGGTTTAGTAGTTTTAAAAAATGTGCACACCAATTCTTAATACTCCTCCCTTCAGTAAGTGTAGCCTAATTCTTCGAGTCAGCTAGATTTAAGACTCTTTTAGTGTGTTCCAATCAATAGAATAAGGTAGAAATGATGGTATGTCACTTCTGAAACTATATCATAAAAATATATTGTGGATTCCTCTTTGCTTTCTTTATCAGGGTAGTTAACTGGCATGTCATGAGTATTTTTTTGGAGGGGCTCCTGTGGGGAGGAGTTGAGGTTTCCAACCAACACACAGCTAGAAAGTGAAGCCTCTATATCACAGCCATGCAAGTGAACCTTCTTGAAGCAAATTCTTCAACCCCAGTCAAGTCTGCGGATGACTACAGCTCTTGCCAATATTCTGACTACAACCTCATAAGTGACTCTGAACCAGAACCAACTGGCTAAGCTACTCCCAGATTCTTGACACTTGAAAATTATGTGAGATAGCAAATATTTGTTCTTTTAAGCAACTAAGTTTTGGGGTAATTTGTTATACCACAACAGAAACCAATAACAGAATGTAAGTCTAAAAGAGCTAACAATAAATTGTTGGTTTTCTCTTGTTGTTTGGTTGGTTTCTAATTTTTTTAGGGAGTGTGGAGAGAAATATGTGTAGAATGCAACAGTTTGGTCATTTCAAGTAACAAAAGAAAATCTCAAATGGTTGATATAGTATCTTTGGTAAGGTTGGAAGATATTCTCATTTTGACCTAAAGCCATGTTGGTAAGATCACACCTTATGGAATCTGGTCATAGTTTTGATATTTCAAGACATAAAGAGACCAGGCCCTGAAAAACAAAATCAGGAGATCAATGTAAGATTCAGAAAAAGAAAAACAAAACAGCTACAATGGGAGAAAAACTATGAAAAGGGTATGTAAACTTGTCCTTGCTCTGGGCTCCAGTCCAAAATCCAAATCCATGGGAAATCAGTTTATAATCAGCTGTGAATTTGGCAAGCATAGAATTAAAGAAGACATATCTGATCTAAGTGATGATATAAATTAAAACTTCAAAATAGAGAAACTGCTTAGTGTGACCTCCATTCTTTGTATTTATTAGCTAAGGTCTATGTGCCTTAAGCAGGGTTGAATAAGTTCTTAAAATCATGCATGCCAATTTCTTAGTTGATATACCCCACAACATACAGCTTGTTGATATTAATTATCTTTTATGTTTCTTGCTTCTTGATGATATACTATATACGTTAATCCTATTAGTAGGCTGTCTCAACAAATAATAATAGGTAATTTTGTCCCTAGAATTAGCACTGTGTACTGAGTATGAGATCTTTTCTTTCTTTTTAAGATATTTATTTATTTATTCATTCATTCATTTATTTATGAGAGAGAGAGGCAAGAGCATGCATGAGTAGGGGGAGGAGCAGAGAGAGAGGGACAGCAGACTCCACACTGAGCACAGAGCCTGATGCAGCACTCAATTTCATGACCTTGAGATCATGACCTGAGGGGAAATCAAGAGTTGGAGCTTAACCAACTGAACCATCCAGGCACCCCAAGTGTGATATCACTTATCCTGCCCCTATCAAAATAAATATGGGGGCACCTGGGTGGCTCTGTTGGTTAAGTGTCTGCCTTTGGCTCAGGTCATGATCCCAGGGTCCTGGTACTGAGCCCCATATTGGGCTCGCTGCTCAGGAGGGAGTCTGCTTCTCCCTTTCTCTCTGCCCCTGCCCACACCTTCCCCCCACACTCATGCTTGCTCTTGCTCTCTCTCTCTCAAATAAATAAATAATTTTTTTAAAAGAGAAAAGAAGAAAAGAAAAAAGAAAAGAAAATAAATGAAAAGAAAAGAAAAAAATGATGTTGGGGCACCTGGTGTTTCAGTCGGTTAAGCGTCCAACTCTTGGTTTTGGCTCAGGTCATGATCTCAGGGTCATAAGATCAAGCCCTGTGTGGAGCTCTGAGCTGAATGTGGAGGCTGCTTAAGATTCACATTCTTCCTCTCCCTCTGCCCAAAAGAGAGAACACCCTACTTGTGTTCTCTCTTAAAAAAAAATTCTTTTATGATTTTTATATGTTTGAACTCTACAAAAATGACTCAATGGAATTGGGAAACATAGTCAGTGGACCGAGTTTTGATATGGACAGAGATAAAATTGTTAATATTACAGTCAATTTTGAATAGAAGAGAAAGTTATATTAAATTTGTGTTCCCCAAAGGGTTTTTACCAAGTAGTAAGTAGTTCAATAAGTTAATAGAATTTGTTCAAAAATAGATTCTGTAGTCAAAATATTTGAGTAGCAAAACCTGGCACACACATTTTGTATGTGATTTCCTGGATGAGCTATATGTCAATTTTCAATGTTTTAAAGCTCTGATAAATTCAGTTTAAGTTATATAGATGGAAATAACAAAAGAAGAGCACACATTGAATCATGAATCTCTAGTAACAGTTTAAACAATACCACAGTGCTCTGAGAAGTTGTAATTATCTCTACCACACTGATTTAAAATGATTATAAAACAAGACATTTTGTGAGATGGATCCATATGTCTCTCCCTATTTCCCTCTATTAAAATTGAATTCCAAAATTAAAATAGCTGAAAGGCATTATCATACTATGAACCCAATAACGTGCAAACAACTTCCTTGTGCCTAGACAAATACAAGTTGTCTGGATTGTGATGTTTTAATGAGTTAATAAGTAGGAAAAATTAGAGGGTTAATAGAGTCAGTAGGCAAATATGAGTCTTGCTATAATAGTCATTTCCCAATATTCCTAAGATACAAGAGAGGCAATTTTCATATTTTCCATGGTAAATAATCCTACTAATTAGCAAAGCAATACCCATCATTGCATGCAATGAACTAAAAGGAAGATGAGACACTTGCAATTATAGCAAATGATTAGAAAAAGGCCTCGGAATACAAAGTATCATCAATGTGCCCTGGTGATATATATAATGGAACAATGTGGCTATAAAATTTTCCACCTAGTAAATGTCCAATCATTTATATTCTATTCAACATAGGTTCAAAATCGTATTAAAAAAACTCTCTTGGAGCCCTGAAGGTAAGGTTGAAGCTACACTTTACTCTGTTTCCATGATGTCCTTATAAGTTACAGTCATGGTAGAAATAGGCATTTGAAAATTTCCAGTATTCTATTTCCCTTCCTTCATGGAGTTGAAAGTTCTAATATGAACATCTATACTTTCTACTTTTTTCAAACACTTACAGTAACAGAAACCTCTTGAAACTATTTATAGAGCAATGATTTGGTACGCCTCATGCCAACACACAACTTTTTACAACCAATTGTCAAGTTTAGTTGCTGTATTAATTTCAGTAGGTAGGGTTTTCAGATCAAATATATGACACCCAGATAAACTTGTATTACAGACCAACAATAAATACATTTTTGGTTTAATATGTCCCAAATATTGTATAGAACATACTTACACACAAAAAAGGTTTGTTGTTCATCTTAAATTGGAATTTAATAGAGTGTCATGTATTTTCATTTGATATGTATGGTACCACTAACAACTGGCAATTGCCTTTATAAATTAACTAAAAATTGGGTAGCGTAAAATAGGAATAATAATATTAGATTAAGCAAAGAGATGAGTAATAGACTGTTAGAAAAACATTTTCATTGAATTCTAATAGACAATAAAATTGCTTTCTTCCAAAAATGGAATTTATGTACTGTGAAGTAAACTTTAAAGTTTGTTGTACAGTTTCCATTTATGTAAATATAACATAATTTTCTATGTGGTACCTTTCAAATAAGCTCAATTACTTTTTATAACACCTTTATTGAGTATAATTCACATACCGTAAAATTCACCATATTAAGGTGTACAATTTAGTGGTTTGTAGTATATTCACAGAGTTGTACAGCCATTCCCAAAATAAATTTTAGGCCATCTTTGTCACCACAAAAAGAAAAGTACACCTGTTAGCAGTTCCTCCCCATCCCTCCATACCTAACCTCAAACCCCAAGCAAATCTACAATCTTCTTTCTGACTCTATAGATTTGCCTGTTCTAGACATTTCATACAAGTGGAATCATATAATATGTGGACCTTTGTGACTGGATTCTGTTATTAACATGTTCAAGGGTTGTTCATGTTGTAGAATGTACACTACTCTATTAATTTCTATTCTTGAATAATATTCCCTTATATGAATATACCTCCTTTATTTATCCATTCATCAGTTAATGGGCATTCGGTCATTTGCTGTTTTAAGCTCTTGTTAATAATGCTGCTATCAAAGTTGCATACGTACGTTTGTGTAGACCCGTGTTTTCATTTCTCTTCAGTAGATTCCTAAGACTGGGATTATTGGGTCGTATGGTAACTCTATGACAATTCCTTTGAGGAATTGCCAAATTGGTTTTCTAAGTAAATGAACCATTTTACATTCCCAACACCAATTTACAAGGGTTCCAGTTACTCCACATCCTCTTCAAATTTTCTTATTATCTGTCTTTTTGTTTATAGCCATCCTAGTGCATATGAAGTGATCTTTCACTGAGTTTTTTGTTTTGCCCTAATGATTAATAAAATGTTGATCACCTTTTCATGTATTTATTTGTCATTTGTATATCTTTGTTGGAGAAATGTCTATTCCGATCTTTTCCCCATTTCTTAATTTTGCAGTTCACCCTTTTATTATTGAACTATGTAAGGAACTAGATTCTCCCTTAGAGCCTCCAAAAAGAACACAAATCTTCCAACTGATTTTAGATCTTTGTGAGGAGACAGGTGAGGTCTAACACTCTACCTTGGTGATGTCACTGTCTCCTGCAACCTTAATTAATTTACTTATCAGTTATAACAGTTTCTGTGTTGTTGAGTCTTTAGAGTTTTCCAGATATATGATCATGTCATCTGGAAAAACAGATAATTTTATTTCTTTTTTAAATTTGAATGCCTTTTATTTCTTTTTCTTGTCTACTTGCTCTGGCTAAGATTTCAAGTACTATGTTGAATAGAAATAGCAAGAGTGGGCATCCTTGCCTTGTATTGGATATTAGAAGAAAAGCTTTTATTTTTTTCCATGGATTATGATGTTAGCTGTAGGTTTTTCATATACAGCCATACCAACTGTCAAAATATAGTAAAAGAAACAACTAAGAAATGGATATACCGAAAAATATCTATTTAAAACAAAAGTAGTGAAGGAATAGAGCAGAAAAAAGACATGAAACATAAAGAAAACAAAAAGCAAAATGGTAAACAAATATCATACTTTATCAGTAATTACACGACATTTAAATAAACTAAACATTCTGATCAAAAGACAGAAATTGGCACATTTCACTAAAAAAAACCCAACTACATGTTGCCTATAAGAAATACAGTTTAGATTCAAAGATAAAATAGGTTGAAAGGAAAAGGAAGTAAAAAAGAGAAACACATACTATGAAAACAGTACCAGTAAGACAGCTGTGTAAGATCTTGATCTCAATTAATTTTTTTTTTTTTGCATATAGATGTCCAGTTGTTCCTGCACTATTTTTGAAAAGATTATGTTGGCTTCATTGCATTTAGTGCTCCTTTATCAAAGATCATTTGACTATATTTATGTAGGTCTGTTTCTAGACTCTTTATTCTGTTCCAATTGTTTACTTCCCTATTCTTTTGCCAATACCAGGCTCTTCCTCTCTGTAGCTTTAGCATGAAGTCAGGTAGTGTCAATACATCAAATTTGTTCTTCTCTGATACTGTGTTAGCTATTCTGGGTCTTTTGTCTCTCCACATAAACCTTAGAATCAGCTTGTTGATATCCTCAAAATAAGTTGCTGGGATTTTGATTGGGATTGCAGTGAACCTATAGATCAATGGAAATAATTGATGTCTTAACAATATTGAGTTTATTCATGAACATGGAATATCTTTCCATTTATTTCTTTGATTTCATTCATCAGAGGTTTATAGTTTTCCTCTTATAGATCTTGCACATATTTTGTTAGATGTATATCTAAGTGTTTTATCTTTTTGTGTATGCTAATATAAATGGTATTGTGTTTTTAATTTTAAATTCCTCTTGTAAATTCCTAGTACATAGGAATGTGATTGACTTTTGTATATTAACCTTGTATCCTGCAACCATGCTATAATCATTTATTACTTTCAAAAGTTATTTTGTTAATTCTTTCAGATTTTCTGGATAGGTGATTATGTCATCTGCAAATAAAGACAGTTTTGTTTCTTCCTTCCCAATCTATACATTGTTATTATTACTACTATCATCATCATCATTTTTCTTATTTATTGCATTAGCTAGAATGTTCAGTTTGATATTGAAAAACAGAGACGAGTGAGACATCTTTGTATTGTAACTGATCTTGTTGGGAAAGCTTTGAGTTTCTCACTATCAACTATGATGTTAACTGTTTTTTGTAGATATTCTTCATCAAGTTGAGGAAATTTTCCTCTTTCCCTAGTTTACTGAGGTTTTTTTTTTTTTTTAATAATGAATGAGTTGGATCTTGTCAAAGGCCTTTTCAGCTTAATATAATCATGTTTTGTTTTGTTTTATCCTGTTGATGTGATAAATTACATTAATTGCTTTTTTACTGTTAAACTGGCTTGCATACCTGGGATAAATCCCACTTAATGATGGTGTACAATTCTCTTCATGCATTGTTGGATTTAATTACTAATAATTTGTTGAGATTTTTGCATCTGTGTTAAAGAGAGATATTGATCTGTAGTTTTCTTTTTGTAATATCTTTGGTTCCTAACAGAATGCTTTAGGAAGTATTATTCTATTTTCCTAAAGTGATTGTAGAGAATTGGTATAATTTCTTTTTTAAATGTTTGATAGAGTTCACCAGTGAACTCATTGAGCTTATTTCTTTCTGTTTTGAGAGGTAATTAATTATTGATTTGATTTATTTGATAGATACAGGCCTATTCAGATTGTCTATTTCTTTTTTTTAAAGATTTTATTTATTTATTTGACAGAGAGAGAGATAACAAACAGGGGGAGCGGCAGGTAGAGGGAGAGGGGGAGGGAGAAGCAGGCTCCCCACTGAGCAAGGACCCCAATGTGGGGCTCCATCCAGGACCCCAAGATCATGACCTGAGCCAAAGGCAGACACTTAACTGACTGAGCCACCCAGGCGCCCCTGGATTGTCTATTTCTTATGTTAGTTTTAGAACATTGTGGCTTTCAATGAATTGGTCCATTTCATCTAGGTTATCAAATTTGTGGGTATGGAGCTGGTCATAGCATTCCTTTTTCATGCTTTTAATGTCTATAAGATCCCTAGTGATGTCCTGCCTTTCACTTCTGATATTAATAATTAGTGTCATCTTTCTCTTTTTCTTAGTTAATCTGACTAGAAGCTTATCAGTGTTATTGATCTTTTTGAAGAGCCAACTTTTGATTTCCTTTGATATTTTCTATTGATTTCTTCTTTTAAATTTTATTGATTTCTGCTCTAATTCTTTTTTCATAAAATGAGATGTAATTTACATATAAAATTATATTAGTTGCAGGTATATAGCATAATTATTTAATATATGTATATATTGCAAAGTGATCAATAAGACACAAAAAGTCTCTTTAACATCCATCACTACACATCATTATAATTTTTTTTCTTATCATGAGAACTTTTAAGATCTACATTCTCAGCAACTTTCCAAAATACAATACAATATTATTAACTATACTCACTTATAGGACTTATTTTATAACTGGAAGTTTGTTCTAATTCTTAGTATTTCTTTTTTTACACTTCTTTTGGATTGTATTTGCTATTTTTTTCCTAGTTTCCTAAGGTGGAATCTTAGAACCTCAATTAATTTTTAAATATTAAGTAATACATCCTAAAAGAAATCCTTGTATGGTAGTTGGAACTGACAAGTATTATGGGTCTCATTTAAGTTGTAAATAAATAAGGACAGGTAAATAAGCTTAAAGATTTATGTGACATATCCCAGAATCTTGAGTAGCTTGTTGATAAATTAGCCATAAATATTTAACGGTTCAGATATTTATTTTTATTTTGGAGTCTTTACAGGTTTTCTCAGGATTTTGCCCTTGTAAAATCTCTTTGGAAATGGAATATGCCTCAATAAGATTGAACAAACTACAAAAATATTTTTTGGAGGGAATCCTGGTTTACTGTTTCAGATTCTAATTGCTCATTTATGATGACAATGGGCTGCACAGATGTGACAGCACATTATAAACAGGAAGTAATGAAAACAATTTTATAAAATACAGGAACTAAAAAAAAAATCCTGTAAGAGAAGCAATCATTTTTCCAAGTTTCCCATAAATAGTTTTTAACATTTTTTACTCTGAAAATCAGGAACACACTATAGCATGCAATAATTTTAGAGTTCATTTCACTTTTGGTAATACATTTAGTTCTGCTGTAACATGAGGTAGTACAGTCTTAAACAGGTCAAATTGTGAAGAAATACACAAATACCGCAATAAATACGGTACTGTACCTTGAAAAATACCTGAAGTTTACTGGTAGTAGTGAACATAAAAAGGTTTTCATCTTGTGAGTTATTGTGAAATGGAGGAATAGGTTTATCTGAATGAGGAGGGAAAGTTGTAATTAGAGATGTGGAGGAGCATCTCATAAACATGTGGAAACTGGTAGATACTTGAGATGTGCATATGTATGTTTGGTGTATCTCTTCACTTTGGTGTATTCGGCTGAATGTATTTTTTCCATTCATCTGGTGTTTCTTGTGGGGGAAACTGCACATAGGCAAATGCAGGATTTGTGTTAGGCTCCAACTGTTTCTTAATCTACCTGTTGCATTAGAACAAATCTGAGTTTTCAAAGCAATCATAGCAGAGCTAACTATATCTGAAAACTTTTACATTAAAAAAGAAAGTCTGAGGGGCGCCTGGGTGGCTCAGTCATTAAGCGTCTGCCTTCGGCTCAGGTCATGATCCCAGGGTCCTGGGTTCGAGTCCCTCATCGGCTCCCTGCTCCGCAGGAAGCCTGCTTCTCCCTCTCCCACTCCCCCTGCTTGTGTTCCCTCTCTCACTGTGTCTCTCTCTGTCAAATAAATAAAATCTTAAAAAAAAAAAAAAAGAAAGAAAGTCTGATTGCATACTCACCACAGATGTATGCTTGGGTAAGGAGATTGAGCAAATAAACCCCCCTTTTCTTTTTGGTAATCCAGGGACTGTTCGGGAAGTCATTTGAGCTGACACCATTGAGGTGGTGAAGATATGTGATGGATCTGTTGGGGAAACTGAAAATGTGCTGCATGAGAGGCCAGCCACAGCATTTGTAAACCTCAGAGAAAAACACACCTGCCCAGTCAGCTTTACACTCCAGCCATGCTTGCTCCCCACTAAACCCTGGGTCATGAGTATAATGCCGTTCTCCTAAATATGGATAAACAGTCTTTTTTTCCTGGTGCTAAGGTAAAAGCATACACCTCATTTCTAAGGTTTCTTGGAGAATAATTTAAGGAAAGCTGATTTTATTTCAGGCCACCAGACTGTTACACTAGTTAATACATTCTTCTTTGTATAAATTATATAAAAATAGAATCAAAACTTTAACAGTATCTAACTTCAGAATGGCCAAGATGTCTTCATTTGCATAATTTCATATTCTTAAAGATTTTATTTATGGAAGTAAATATGCAAGAGGTAATACAAGATTGATATGAGGAGATTACAAGTTTTTTAATTATTTTTTTCCTTTTTCATAAATATTTTTAAGGCTTTGGCATAACATCGTTCATATGCTTCTATGTTTCTGTCCTATCTTACAGATAGCTTTACATTTCATTAAGTAAGGCATACCTTATTTTAGCATTTTTTGTCACTTTTTTGTTGTTGGTATTGGAATAAAATATGAGATATTTCTCACTTTCAAGTATTCTTATAGTCCTCTGACTAAAATATTTTCAAGCCGCATTCAAGCTTAGGGGCTTGAATATTTGATATGTTTGGATGAGACTTAAAGCAGATGTTATATTTTCTATACTTGATTTATATATTTATATGTATTATATGTAAATATATGTATATATTATTTATATATTATAAATACATAATATATGTCTAAATGTATCATCTATTTATATAATATATAGGTACATATTTATATATCGGATGGGTTAGCCTGGTGATGGGTATTAAAGAGGGCACGTACTGAATGGAGCACTGGGTGTTATATGCAAACAATGAATCATGGAACACTACATCAAAAACTAATGATGTAATGTATGGTGAGTAACAGAAGAAAAAAATAAATAAATAAAAATCACTGTTAACCTCAAAAAAAAAGAAATATGTATAATTTATATTATATATGTATATATAGACATTACATATATATAATTTGGAAGAGGTGAGCCACAGATATTTTCCAATAGTTTTTACAGTAACTTGTTTACAATTAAATACATAAGATGCAAAGCTTCAGAGATTATAGTATGTTCACCATATCCAAGCAGACAGGAAATATGTTTTTAAAACTTCATTTCTATAATGTAGTGGTTTCTAAACCAAGAATTATATTATTTTCCCCTTTGGTTCCTTAGAATTTGGAGTAAAGAAAGTAATTGCATGGTACTAGGCTTAGGGCCTGCCAGATGTGACTGCCATTCAGTCTTTCTTTTCTGGACTAAACTTCAAGCAAAGAGAATTATCCATATCCTGTTCTTTAAATATTACTGGGAAATTCTCAGCCCAAGTATTAGGCTTGTGGGCAAAATTACAGGTGCTGGCATCCTTTGGGTGTTTTGTTGCCTTCTGCAGCCCATGATTATAGCTGGTTTTAGACTTTACTCCCTCACACTAGAATAGGTTAAATTATACTATCAAATAGCCTAGCAATGAACTCATAGCTCTAGTACAATAGCACTAGACTTCTTCACATGTCCTGAACGTAAATTGGATTTCCAATGGAAATTTCCTTCTTAAAAACAAGATTTTACTTTGCCATCCCTTTAAATGTTCCTTATTTCATATCTCATCTACTAAATTTAGGATTTCATTTCAGATTTTTAGTTCTTATAGTCTCCCTGAATATTTGGTAATATTCAAATATTTTTGCTTAAAAAAGTTTAAAGATATTTAGTCCATAATTTTAGAATTTTTAGATAAATTCAGAACTTCAGAATTTCACAATATTGATCTTTGCTTAGGGTAAAGCATTTTATTGTACTTATAATTATTATTTACAGACAACTAACTCAAGGATTAAAAAAAGCTATGCCCATCACATTAGGTTAAATGCAGAGATCTCAGTTCAAAAGCACTCGGATTCTCTAATTCATACTAAAACTTTTATTTACATAATAAACAGGGAATATATGAAATCACATGCATTCAAGTAAATTACTGAGCAAATGAACTCCATCATAATACATTATTTTATAATTACTTTGGTCAAATCATTCCATTAAAAAAAAGTTAAACAAGAAAACCTGGTGTGACAATAATAACCTCAAAAAGGAATCAATCTAAAATTCCAACACTGACAACATCAAAGTGTCCTATGACAGACACTTTCAATATAGCAAATTTTGGCAGAGCCTCACACTAATAGAAATTTTTACCTTAAACTAACTACTGATTTTGTAACAAAACATGGAATGCAACTATTTATTAGAAACTGCATGCCCACAAGTGTTAGAAATTTTTCGGAAACAAAGCTTAATGTTCTTAAGTCTGATTTAATTTTATTCTAGTATTTTGACCAAAAAAAAGATTTTTTGTTCTAAACCTTACATTTCATGATACATTAGTTATATAGTTCACCTACTAAAATTCAGATTTTATTATGGTTTCCCTGAAGCATTGTTTGTATTATTTCATATTTCTTTATATCTAGTATGTCTGACGCCTCTCACATGAAAGAGTCAATAAAATGTGTCACCACAGCATCACCCTCCGTCCTAAATCACGATTGCGTGTCTCAAGTTTTGGGCTACTACCTGGACACATACTTACGTTTACGTATTCATCCATATATTCAAGCAAGCATTTATTTAATATCTACCTTGTACCAGATAAATATTGTAGGTATGAAAAGTCATCAAGATGAAGTCGTTATGGGGCTCCTGGGTGGAGCTTAACAGTTGGTTAAGCTTAAGTGTCTGCCTTCAGGTCAGGTCATGATCCCAGGGTCCTGGGATCAAGCTCAGTGTCAGGGCTCCCTTCTCAGCAGGGAGCCTGCTTCTCCTTCTGCGTGATGCTCCCCCTCCTTGTACAAGCTCACTCACTCTCTCTCTTTCTGACAAATAAATAAAATCTCTAAAAAAAAAGTTTAAGTCGCTAGTTTCAAGATGCTCAGAGGAGACTAGGGAGACAAATAAAAAGAAGATAAAGGTGCACATGGTATATCTGAAAATAAGCATAAACATAAGAAACTATGAATTTCCTGGAGTAAATTACACTGGACTAAGTCCTGTATTAATAAGATTTAGCCATGTGGAAAGTGAAGGGGGAAGTGGGAAAAAGTACCAGGAGTAAAAAGAATATCCTGTAAAGGTTTTAAACAACACAACATGTTATAGGCGGGTTGATGATCGTGGGTAGAAAAGGTAGTGTTGGAAGAGGAGAGAAGGAATGCGATGGCGAGGAGGCAGCATATGCAGAGCTAAGAACAAGAGCCATGTGTCCAAAGTCCAGCGAATCACTGAAGACTTCAAGAGAAGTGTTTCCATTAAAGTTTTATTTTAGAAAGATCGTAAAGGAAAAAGAACAGAAAACAAGCTGAAATGTGAAACTAGAAAATTGTGGCTAGAATAAGGAGGATGCTGTAATCATCCAGAACAGAAATGTTATGAGAGCGTGAGCTGGAGACAGGGATCACGAATAGACCTTAGCAAAGTCCTGGAGTTTGATTTGTATTTGACTTGCAGCTCATTTAGAAGTAAGGAGTGAAGGAGAGCCATGGCTGGCCTCCAAGATTCTGCTTTTTTTTTTTTTTTTAAGATTTTATTTATTTATGTATTTGAGAGAGAGAGAATGAGAGATAGAGAGCATGAGAGGGAAGAGGGTCAGAGGGAGAAGCAGACTCCCTGCTGAGCAGGGAGCCCGATGCGGGACTCGATCCCGGGACTCCAGGATCATGACCCGAGCCGAAGGCAGTCACCTAACCAACTGAGCCACCCAGGCACCCTCCAAGATTCTGCTTTTAGAAACAAATGAGACATCAATGAAAAGGAGCAAGTTTAGACAGGAAGAAAATTAGTGCACTTTATCCGTTCAGCTTTAGATACCTGCCTTAGAGATGTTCTTTACAGGGTTGGAAATGCTGATTGGAAGCTAAGAGAAAATGGAATTAGTGAGAGAGATTTGGGAGTAATTAGCACATTAAAGATAATTCTAGACTTGGGAAGAGATGACCAAGAAAGTAAAGATTCAAAGGTTACCAGGTTGTTTTTTGAGTCAGTAGAGTGTCTATTAAATGTTTGCATTTGAACTTTTTTTTTTTTTAAATAGGGAAGGACCTCCCTAGTTTGTTCCAGCCCTCACCAGACACTATCTCATGAAACAGCCTGCTCCACTCCCTTCTGTTACCAGCCTGAACCCCAAAAGCAATTGATTGCAAAACCCAGAAGAAGATAAGAAGAGGAAGGATTGATTTCTGAAAAACATCGACATTTAAGTACTGGACAAAGGAAGATAATCAGGTGAATGATACTGGAAAAGGGATCTACATAGTGAGAAAAGGAGATTCGGAATAAACCTGCTGGTATTGGGAGTCTTCAAATGATTTGCTCCCCAATTGCTGTTTCTCACTCTCATATATATTTAATTGACTAAACAAAGGAAAGATCCTTTATTCTTCTTAATAGTGTTAATATCCTACCACATTCTTTCACTAAATATTCAAAGCCATTTAGGGAAATCATAATATAGAAGTATTGGAGATACCAAGAGTTTAGGGTGGTTCTCCTTCATTTTTGTTCATTCCTCTCTTCCTTTTGTTATTTGTAGAATAACTATTGTTGAGATACCTGACATATAGAAGCTTCTAAACACATGTTTATTCTTTTCTTTATATAGCATTTCTTTTTTCACGAAGTTGGGAATGTGGATGTGTGTAATGGCATCCTTTACCTCATTAACAGCAAATTTTTGTAAAAAGGAAGGAAAATGAAAAGGAGGAAGGGCTGGAATAGGGAGATATTCATTTGTTTATTTATTCCTAAAAGACAGTTCAGATAGAATTTTTTTCCTTTTTTATTGGACAGAAAAAAAGTGTGTGAAAGAATAAAGGTGAGAGAAAACTAGTCCCATCTGATAATAAAATACATTATTAAATAGCAGTAATAGAAATTGTACTGGACAAGGAATAGATGCAAACTAACAGGACAAAATAAAGACCCCAGAAATGGGTCCAGATATATATAGGAATTTAGTTTTCAACAAATTCATCGTTTTTTTTTTTAGTCAGAAGAATACTTAATTAATAAAAGCCATTGGAAATGGCATATCCATTTGGAAAAGTTATATCCTTAACTATCAGATAAATGAAGACTGACAAATATAATTATATAAACATTTTAAAGCTAAGATAGTAAGAAACACCATTTACTTAGTGAAAATGTAAATAAAATACTGGGAAGATAATTTTCAGTATTAGTTTTTAGAAGAAACATGGAATTAGTTTGCTGCAATAAATAGTTTATATAAGTAAATAAGAAAAAGACATATAACCCCAAAGAGAATAGGCAAGGAAAATAAATAGGCAACTCATGGAATGAAAAAAAAAAATAAAAGTATGCTCAATCTCACTAGCATTTGAAAAACTACAAATTCAAATAATGAACTATGTCCTTTTGCCCAACACCTGGGCAAAATGGAAAAGATTGATTGCATTTATTAGTCATTCATCATGAAGAAATAGCCATTCTAATACTATATTGGTAGAGGGTAAATTGGTTCAGCTTTTTTGGAGATCATTTCAACAATACTTACTACAATTTTAATTTTTCATACACTTAGATTCAATTTCTACTTCTATGTACCTATCCTAAAGAAATACTTGCACATGTATATAAAGCATGTATTTTAAACAATGCAACTGCAACATTGTTTGTAGTACTGAAAAAAAGATCTCATTGCTATGGATATAGTTAAAGGGTACCAGCATACTAGGGAATATATTACCTAGCAATTAAAAAGTGTAGAGGTACTCGCACTGGCCCTGGACTTCTCCAGGTCATGTGAAGAAGAAGGAGAAATAATAAGGTTGAATGAAGATTGGGGTGGGTGTGGGGGTTGGGTTGAAACTGTTTATGTCAGTGTTTCTCAGTTGGAGGTCCATAGCTAGACTGAATCACATGGGGTCTAGTGTCAGACCGGGAATCTCCATTTTGACCATGTTTTTCTTTTTTCTCTTTACTGAGGCATGTTTTTACATATTATATAATTCACCCATTTTGTGTGTACAACTTAATAATTTGTAGAAATTTTACCAACATGTGGGGTGCCTCAGTGGCTCAGTCAGTTAAGTGTCTGACTCTGGGTTTCATCTCAGGTCATGATTCCAGGGTTGTGAGATCAAGCTCTGCGTCAGGCTCCATGCTCAGCACGGAGTCTGCTTGAGATTCTCTCCCTCTGCCTCTCCCCATGCTTGTTCTCTCTGTCTTCCTGTCCTTCTCTCTAAAATAAATTAATAAAATCTAAAAAAAAAAAAAGAAATTTTACCAATTTCTGCCACCATCACTATAAATCAATTTTAGAGTATTTTTATCATCTTAATAAGATCCCTCTTGTCTTTTTACTGTTCATCCTCATTCCCACCCTCTGCCCAGGCAACTGTTAATTTACTGTCTCTATCAATTTGTATTTTTTCGGACATTTCATATAAAAGGAACCACACAGCATGTCTCAAAGTTTAACATGCATAGGAATCACCTGGGAATGTGGTTAAAATGCAGATTGAGCAGGTCTGGAGCAAGCCTTCAAATCTGCAGGTCTAACAACTTGTCCTGGTCCATGGGCCACATTTCCTGGAGCAGGGCCCTGAGGGTGCTTCTGATTCTTGCATGCAGCAAATTTTGAGGACCATTAACAGATACAATGAACATTCATTCCTATTTTACACCTATCATTTTTTTAAAGAAGAAAGTAAGGTAATAGGTAAATTTATAACTCTATCTAGTAATAGCAAGAATTTTAGTCCAGGAACACCTGGGTGGTTCAGTCAGTTAAGCGTCTGCCTTCAGCTCAGGTCATGATCCCAGCGTCTTGGATCCTTGCTCAGCAGGGAGTCTGCTTCTCCCTCTGCCTGCCGCTCCCCCTGCTTCTGCTCTCTCCCTCTCTCCCTCTCTCTGACAAATAAATAAAATCTTAAAAAAAAAAAGAATTTTAGTCCAATAACAATAACTGAAAACTTTATTAGGTGCCTGAAACCTTTGCAACCTCCCTAATTTTGTCATATTTGTATTGTCTTTTATTTTCTAAAGAGAGGTTAGTCATAAAATATGGGAATTACTTGGGGCAGCAGGAACATGGAGGATCCACCTCATAGAGATAAGAGTTTCAGGAAATAAGAAAAATATTGAAAAAGAAAAGCACACCAAAAACATTTCTGGGCCTGTGGTCAGGTGGCTGTCCAAAGAAAGACTGAGGTAGGACCCAGGCTGTTCCCCACTCTTGATACTACAAAGAAGCAACAAAAGATATTTTACTTATTTATACCCTCTCTTGACAAGTTTACTTTCAGTGCCTGCCTTTAAATTGTTTTTCCAACCCTGTTAGTGGTTGGACCAATTTATTTATGGTTTCCGATGGATATTTTCTATATGTTGTGTAACATAAACTCCTAAGGCAGCACACTTCTCTTATTATGTACCTTTATTTGGGGCCTGAAGAATGCATCACCAGCCATGTTAGCATTTGGTTTCTCCCTGAACAATATCCTGTTATGAACACAAAGGAAGAATAGAAGATGTCTAGAACACTGTTATCCTTATTGTGAATTCTTGGTTGGGTAAATCTAAATCATACTTTAATCCAAGCCAATCATTTTTACTCAGTGTGTATTTACCATACTCCATTGTTCATCTCTCTCTTCTTTTCAATACTACTATTGAATTTTCGTATGAAGAAAAACTGTCGTTTGGGTAATCCAAAGCAATAGTTAAATCAAAATATCTAGTTTTGAAATGTTTTATCAAATTCTGTTGTTGTTAGCTTGAGTCTCCAAAGTCCAGAAGTTAGGTATAGCAAATGCTGGGGCTATAAAAATTATCTGAGGAATATCAGAAAGAAAGGAATACAATATATATTTTTAATTTTTCCACTCCTTTTTGCATTCCTGAGAGTATGTCTTTATTCCTAACAATCATTATTTGTTTTATACAATAATAAAACATCTTTTGGCCTGTGATTTTATTATACAAAGAATTTGTCATCCCTCTAATGACCTTAGCAGATAAATTAGAAGTTTTTTCTTAGGAAATGTTTACATATTTGAACACATAGTATCACTTCTGCAAATACACATGAGAAAAAAATCTTGAAAGCAGAAAAACTTTATATTTGAAGATGCTTATCACATCATTATACATGAGAGAAAATACTCAAAACACCCTAAATGCTGAATATGAAAGTTATTAAGTAATGATGGTATATCTGCTTGATTAAATGAGCGAAAACAAAAAAAAAAAACTAAAAATAGTTTTATGGTAAATTTTAACATGTATTGTTTTTAACTGTATTCGTTAACTTATTCATATATTTAACAAATGTTTTTAATATATGCCAGACTCTATATAATAAAAAGTATTCATATGATAATAAGTTCTGAGAAGCAGCATGCAAAGTTATAAATTATATATTATTGAAACTGTTTTAGTACCATGATGACAGAAACTGTGAATATAAAAAGACCAGAAGAAAAGGGAGTAACAATGAAAAATGAATGTTTATCTTCCAGTTTTCAGTATTTTATCATTTATATTCTGACTCTAATAAGGAGTCTTCAAAAAAACTTATGAAATAAGTAGAGCTTGAAAACCATGGCTTACAAAATTAGTGACAAAATAATTAAAATACACTTTCTAGGGTATATATATAATTTTTTAAGTGCACTGTCTTTTTCAGTTCTCTATTCTCTTTATGCATAACAGAGCTTGTCTACTCTAGTTATTTTCTATTTCAATATCAATGATAACCAGGCCAGAGGGCTCCCAGCCTTTGAAAATGTAGTATATAACAGATTGGGTATAGGGTATCAGTAAATTGGATCTAAACCCAAGGCATTTCTCACATGCCTCTCAATGTTGTTTTTCAGATTCTTAGTTGTAACTTCAGTAGCAGCACAAGTAGAAAGCCAGCTTAGCCTACAGAAAAAAACCTTTTCAACTGATATTAATTTTTATGTCCAAAGAAAAAATTTCAGGAGTTGACTCATGGGCTGGCTACATTAATTTTAAACCAAGTGAAGTTCCTGTATAGATATGGACAGAAGTTTCTCTTAGCAAGATTTCTAAATCTTTTGCAGAATATATCTGAATTTTCTGGCCACAAGACAATGATAAGAGAAAGAGTGCACTGAGTAGCAACTGATTTAATAAAAAGGTGTGTTTTCTGCTAAATACTTTACTTCTGTCTCAAAAGCTGTGAAGACCATCTGTGATGGTTAATTTCATGTGTCAACAACCTGGCTGGACTATGGTACCCAGTATTTGGTTAAACACCATTCTACATATTTCTGGAAAGGTCTTTTGGGGATGGAAATGACATTTAAGTCGGTAAATTTTGAGTAAGCAAGTTGCCCTCCATAATGTAAATGGGCCTCATGCAATCAGTTGAAGGCCCTGAGAAACAAGACTCTATCTCTTTCTCCATCTGGAATCAAACTACAGCTCCCCTGTGAACTTGCTAGTCTCCACAACCACGTGAGGCAATTCCTTAAAATAAGTTTCTCTCTTTTGTTCTCTGAAATACTCCCCCACACACACTCTCCACACACACACACACACACACACACACACACGCTCACACACACGCTCACACACACTCTCCACACACACACATGCTCACACACACACGCTCACACACACACGCACACACACACGCTCTCACACACGCTCACACACACACACACGCTCACACACTCTACTGGTTCTGTTTCTTTGGGGAACCCTGACTAATCCATCATCTTATGTCACCTTTTTATCACACTGGCTATTATCAACACCAAGTGTACTGGCCTTCTTCTCTTAGTATCATAATTAACAGGATTGCTTGTGGAATATAAAATAATTAATCATGCCACAAATTGATAGGAAATTCTCTCATAATTCAGCTGGTGAACCAGGTCCTAGTCCAGGTGTCAGGTGTGTTCCCCATCCACCCCTGTCAGATGCACTGACCAATAAGAGCACATGTGTATGCTAGAGCTGGGAATAATTGCTACATTCATAAAACCATAAGTGACTGAGGTTTTACCAGGAAATTTTTAAGCAAACAAGTCATTTTATTTGGAAGTTTTATTGTAGTCTAGGTATATCATAGAAATGGATGTTTATGTTACTTTATTGACAATACTTGCAAGGTGAAGGAAGTGTCTTTCAATGTACTTAGTTATGGTAAATAGGTAAGTCCACATGGGTTTTATAGAACTTTACATCAGGTTTGAAGCCACAGAGACCTTCTGCAAGCTTTGCGTATGCTGTGAACTCATTTTTAGGACTTCCTGTCAGGAATAAGACTTCTGAGCTATATGACTAGCCTTGTGGTTAAGATTGGCACAACACTGCTTTTCACAGTTTGTCTAAGAGCAAAATGGCATCTTAAGTAATTTTACATTTAAAGAAAAGAAAAAAAATTGCAAGACCAAATCTGCTCCAATCTAAGAGAAAAAAAATATTTTTCTACCCAAGGTTTTCATTGCTAGCTCTTACCTGCAACACAAAAGATAATACTTCAAATTAGAGAAACCCAATCAAAATTAATATGTCCATCTGACATACTAAAATGAGATCAAAATTAAACTCCATATTTAAAGGTTTCATTGATTGGATCAGATACTGGGCATATCCATTAGTGATTTGAAAGGAAATATTAGATCTGTGATGTTTCCCAGTTCTTTTGCTTTCACTTATAGCCACAGTTCACCAGGATAAAGATTTGAGGGCACAGAAAGTGAATATATCATAATACAAGGGCTTTGTGATATACTGACTGTATTGTTGAGCTTATTCAGAGATATGTGGTGACAGAATTGTCTGCACAGCTTTCGTATGAACTTCGTATCTTAATGTTGTTCACCAGGCCTCTCTAAGCTACTGAAAAAAAAAATACGTAGAAAACTTGAGGATAGATCTTTGTACCCTGAGCTCCAGGGGTTAAGACAGCCAAATAAAGGGAAGGATAATCTGGGTGAGAGCTAGATGGACAGAGATAGCTAGCCTCAGATGACAGAGTGTGGCACACCTGGGCAGGGAAACAGCCGCTGAAGGGAACAGTGTTCTGGTGTATACCAAGAAAAGTCATTTATGTTTCTTCCAACCTGACTCCAAGATACTTCACAGAAGTAACCTATGGAAAGTTGGAGAAATGAGCCAAACTACCCTTACAGGTTTTACTGTAACAGTAAAATGAACAAGAATCTGCTAATAGGTAAAGTAGCAAAGAAAGTGAGAACAGAAACATGTTTAAACAACAGTAAGAAGTTTCTACAGTCAGCCGTGTGAAAGCATGAACCACCTAGCAGCAGTGGGGGTAAACAAAACAAAACAAAACAAAAATCTGCTGGCAAGTTGCACTTCCAATAGTTCATAGGGAAGTTGCACAGGACCTAAAGCCATTATAGCTACTCAAATCTGGATTGTTCCTCGAGGGAGTCTAGAAGCAAGGGACATTGACCTGCATTTAATTCATCTTATTTTTCTAAATAGCAAAATGATGCACAATATTAGAATATTGGCTCAACATGTTTTCATAGTACACATTTTCATAACTGACCAATGAAGAAGACTGGTGAAATTCTTATATCCCTGAGAAAATACAGTCAAACAATAACTTTGATTTGAAAGAGTAACTTGAAATATTGCCACAGTGGTCAACATAATTGCCAGCTCCCCTTGAATGCAATTACCTTATTAAAAACAAAACATTCCAAAACAAAAAAAGTTTAGTACCTAAATAATATTTTCTCTTGGCTTTTCTAGATTTCTCCTTGTCTTTTTTTTTTTTAATTTTATTTATTTAATTGACAGAGAGAGAGAGAGAGACAGCGAGAGAGGGAACACAAGCAGGGGTAGTGGGAGAGGGAGAAGCAGGCTTCCCGCTGAGCAGGGAGCCCGATGCGGGGCTCGATCCCAGGACCCTGGGATCATGACCTGAGCCGAAGGCAGTCGCTTAACCAACTGAGCCACCCAGACGCCCCAAGATTTCTCCTTGTCTTGATGCTACCTCCTTCTCAACCTCTGTGGCAAGGTTCTCATTCATTCAGATTACTTAAATAGCCAGGCTTCCCAGCATTGAGTATCAGGCTCTCTTCTCTTCTCCCGCTGCCCTCTATCCTTCGACTTTTTCCCGACTCTTATGCCTTCAATTCAGTTGGCATTTACTGGCCAATGACTCCCATATCTCCAGTCCAATCACATTGCTTATTTCATATATATATTATACACACACACATAAAAATCATATGAATAGAGGCTAGACTATATGAGTAACTTAGCATGTTGGATGTCAATTTGGGTGACTCACAACAATTTCAAACTTTTGAATATTCAAACGTTTGAAACCATGAATTATTAATCTCTGTCTGTAAAACTTGTTTCTTCCCAGTCTTTATTGTATCAGTAAAGGGCATTTACAGCCTTGTCATTTCCTTCTTCATTTTCCGTGGTCAGTTCATGACCAAGTCCTCTTGCCTCTACTTCCAAAATATATATCAAAAGTATGTCGTTCTCTTCATTCTTACCATCCACACTCTAATCCCATCCATCACTATGCCTTACCTGGATCACTAAAGACTCTTAACTGGTCTCCTTGCTTCTTTACTTTTACTCTAATTCTTCCCACACATATGCTAATGTGACCCTCCCAAAATATAATCTGGATCACATCACTCTCTAGCACAAAATCCTTCCAGGTCCCATTATATACAGTTAGTAGCCAAAAAACCTCCACATGGCTTGGAAGTTCTTTACAGATTCATCTAAGGCCATAGTTCATCTCCGCCTCCACTGACCTGCAACCCTTTATCACTCAACTCCAGACCCATCAGGCAGCTCTCAGTTCCTTAAGTATGTCAAGATCTTCTCTGCACAGCTCCCGAAGGTACAGTCCCCTCTAACTGGATTATTCTTCCTTTCTCCCAGTCTCCTTCCCACGATTGGCAGGGATAAATTTTTAGTATCTACCACATCACAACTTCCTCTAAGAAGACTTCCCTAAGCACTTAACCAAAGTTAGAATCCTTACTTTATTCTCACACTGCACATGGTGCTTTCTTAGAACACTTATGTTATATAATCATATATTGGAGTAATTATGTGTCTAATATTGCCCTTTCACCTTAGACCCAGGAGAATGGAGTTATATTAGTGTTGTTTAGTATTATGTAATTAGTTAGCAAATGACTCATGTTAAATAAAATCAGGTTTTTATTTTATTCGATAATAGTATGAAATATTCATAATGACATTGATACAAGTTGTTTCCCTCAAAATGCTTTGTTTAATTTTATAGCTTAACATGACTTAGGAATTCATAAACAGTTGTTAAAATTCTTTATGAATAATCTATCGTGTTCCATGAAGGACTTCTTGAATAATCTCAGTCATAGGATTTAAGAGTACTTGTTCAGAGGTTAGTTAGTAGTCACTTTGTTTCCTTTAGAAAAGTTATTTTCCCTTAACTTCAGTGTAAAATCTCTGAGGATTCCCCCCATATTTAAATTACATTGCATATTTTATGCAGACAGACCCTGTCTACTGTCAGATCTTTTTCTATCCATAATTATATGCACCCGGCATGTGTTATGCTATTAAATTTGTGGTCATTTGTATTTTCCCAAGTGCTGTCAGTATGCAGATCATAAGGGCTGCATAAGATAGGATACCTCACTAGGAAAACATTTACAAAGAAAAAAATAGTTATGTGGTATTGGCATACCCTCAGAAACTAGAGTGAAGCAATTCGGTTTTAATAAGATATTATTTGAGAGAGGTAGGGTATCGTTTAATTTTTGAGTTTTGTTGCTTTGCTTTTATTCTTACCAATTGTGGTGTAATTTGCACTCTCAAACTAGGTTTTCTATGAAAAGTCTGGAACTGTACATCACTTCCTTTGACCAGTAACTTGCTCCCCCTGGTGGTCTTGCTAAGTTCAAACTGTTGACCAAACAAATTTAATTTATAATTTGGCTTTTTTTCTTAATGTTTTCGAAGACTGACATCACAACAGCGTATTTCTAGGATAAGATGAGTTGTCACTGAACTTAATGTTAAGAAATGTTGTCCATTGCTATGGAGGGATCATTCCCGTGATAGTTGTATTTCAAAAATCTTTCATTATTATAGTCCCTAAATCACACCATTTTTATGTGCTGTTGTATGAGTTAACATTAACAAGCATGGTGACAGGACAATAACTGAATGCTTATCAGAAGAATCTATCAAGATGGACCAATATCTAGAAA
Organism: Callorhinus ursinus; assembly: GCF_003265705.2. Lineage (NCBI taxonomy): Eukaryota > Metazoa > Chordata > Mammalia > Carnivora > Otariidae > Callorhinus > Callorhinus ursinus. Next base: position 33,600,816 of record NW_027397068.1, on the reverse strand, counting down.
TGGGGGATGGAGGAGGCAAAGAATTCTTGTTTGGGAAAAATCCTCCATCTTGACCCTGTAACTTTATTTTCCATTTCCTTGAATAGTATTACAACTCAAGGAATTCCTTTTGAAATCACTGAATATTTCTGACATAAGAGATAAAAATTGAAAAGGATTTGGATTAAGGGAAGTAGCACTTACTTGAATCCAGTCTTTAGAAATAAGGTAGAACATTAAAAATAAATGGCCACATTTCTAAAGATCATTAAAAATAAATGGTCTTTTCTAATTTGACATCACGTAAATACTTCAAATGTTTAATGGTGGCAGAGTACAAGCTAAACTCTGAGTCAAATGCTAAAACAGTTTATTTGTGTCAAAATGTCATATTGGCTTCCAACTTAAGAAGCCTTCAGCGAAATGCTCACAGAGCAAAGGGGAGGGGAGCTGTCTTCAGCTGAATATATGTATGCTCCCAAGCTGTACTTGAAATGTTTTACTCTGGGCTCTTCTTGCTGGAGGAGGCATTCAGAAGGAAATCTACAATATATTTTCCTCAGATGTCTTGTTGTGAAGACTTTGCATTTTTTAAGCCTCCCTATCTGTCAGAGCCCAGTGAAAAGATGGATTCACTCCAGTAAGTTTTGAAAAAACTACTGGCCATTAAGAATAATGCATAAAAAATGAAAACAGAAAGAAGGCTGAGAACAATAGAGGGAAGTGAGTTGAGCATTTACATCTGAAATATAAAGGACTCCAGAATGTTTTGGCTTAACAATACTGTTTACATAACAAATACTCAAGCAGATTTGGAACTCCTTGGAATCATAAGGATTTAGGAGATTTTAGTGACGTTTCATTCAACCACTATTCAGCACAGATTTATATTAATGCTACTAGACTTATCCCATCAACATTAGCTGCTTATGGGCTAGTAGGTACTGTAACTGTGCAGAAATAATAACTAGTAACTGTAGCGTATTAAGAATCCTCTGGAGAAATGATCTGTGACATTCTCTTGTAAGATCAGGGCATCTATGAAGCTCTTCTGTATTGATTTGGAGATATTGGAGAGTCTGGAAGGGGGTTAAACCTTTTCTATTTCTGGTAGCCCTGATCTTAACAGAGAGCCAGCTGGTCCCTGCAAAGCCCTCTGTTACACTTAGCATGAGGCTTTATTGTACATAGTTCTCTTGAGTCAATTAAAACTTGACATTTTGTACCCTCTGTAATTAAAATGCTAATGAAGGGGAAAATTTTGTTTTCACAAATAGATTACACAGGTTAATTAAGATGAAAACTTACCTAGGCCAAGGTTTACAGTGCTTTCTTGAGTAAGAGCCTACTCACATGGTAGAATATGAATTATGAGCCTGTGTTCTACATCATGGAAAGATCCATTATCTACATGACAAAGCAAGGGAAGGAAGGCCCAGAGACTATAAAATATAATTATTATGTATATTCTTTAAGTAATGGTGAGGAGAAAGCCATTCACCCACTTTCTGTTTGAAATTAACTTTTCCATGGTTCCACTTTGCCTAAGTCTTAGAAAATACTAGCTTTAGAAAGCACGGAGCTTTTAAGATGGTATGGAGAATGAAAATTGCCACAATGGATGCATTTATGAAAACCATAAACTTTTGTGCACTCTATTTTTAATCTGTCCACCTGAGTAATTAAAGGAAAGCTTCTGGACACACTAGAGACATTTGGGTCACAATTCAAATACATAACCTCCCCCCCCTAAGAGAAAAGGTGAACAAAGCTAAGAAAAGCAAACACTTTAGAAATGACCTTGCATTATTCTTGGTGCTACTGCAAGAAAATGCAGTTCTAAGGGTGATGACGGAAAGGAATAAAATGCAACATTCATTTTCTGCACTGAAAAGCCAAATAATGCTTTGTTAGTGGTTTTTCTAAAGGAGCATTTTCTAGTCTTTGCCACTTAATCATAGCTGAACTTCTTGCACATAAAAAACACAATGTCATATTTAATTTTTAGCTATTAGAAAGATGGATACTGTGTAAATGTTTAAAGCAGCAAAGATAAAGAAACAATTACATGATATTTATGGCATAAGAAAGAAAACATCCCCAGATACCACAGATCAGATGAAATAATTATTTTTAAAACCGAAAGACCTAACACCAAATTGAAAATTTGGGCATAGGATAATTAACAGAGGGTTAGAAAAGGTCACCGTAGCTACCTTGAAACTAAAACTATTGCTACAATATAAATTAGGCCCTTAGAAATCGAGTGTGGGAGTTGAACCAGCATCCACAGCATGATATAGCACCCTGGAACATCTCATTAAATACTTCAAACTGATGAAGTGCTTTAACATCCTTATGTTTTTATTTACTGATTTAAATTCAGTCCTACAAGGCGGAAAATAAGACAGAGTACATTCTAGGGCGAAAGGAGAGCTAAGAGGAGGGAGACGTCTTCACCGGATACTTCAGAATATATTTGTTTCTCATGGAAGTTACTTCAGTGGGCTTTTAGGGCATGGCTTTTCTCGAGAGAAAATGAAGACTGCAGATTTTTCACTCATTGAGATATTTATCCTCCTCCATCTCTCCTGCTTTTTTAAAGAACCAAATCCCTCATTTCTTTTACCTTTACTCTATAATTTGGACATAACCAAATACTTGAAATCCCAACCTAATAAAATCTGTATGCTTTTGGCTTTTAATAACAAATGAGTTTCCCAAAGATATTGCTTACCATTTTCATTATACACTCAGTATGCCAGTCATTCTTTAGGATTTTTGTTATGTTTTACACACACACACACACACACACACACACACACTTTGATATTTTATTCTCTGGGAAAGTTTTCTTCTGAGCCTTATAAACATTTACAAGCACGATAAGAGTCTTTACTCTCAAGTATGTTATATTGGTTCTCTTTCTTTGTTAGACTTCTTAACTCCTTGCTTTCAATCTTTAGTGCACTCTTTTTTCCCCTTATCATTTCAATCATGTGATTCCAGAAGGCTTTTGTTACAGGGTTTCCAGATGTGGACAAACGTGGGTCCTCTGTATGGCAAACTAGTAGACCCTGGTTATTTAGGAAATGCAGCCCTTTGATCTACTCTAAGAGCATAACAGGAACTCACAAACCCAATCCGATCTGGTTTAAATTGCAGAAAGTCACTACTGATTGTGCCCCTGGGACTAGCTCACGTCCTTTCATTCCCCAGCTGCTGGTCAAGTCCTTTAAAGAAGATGATGGGCAGCAATACATGAGTGTTGCCAGGGGAAATTCCACCAGCCCTGAAAACAAGCAAACTACCCCTTTGGGATAAATAGAGACTGTTGCCACAGAGTCAGCCTGGCTTCTCCCTCATTTACTTTCTCTCCTAGGTGACTGCACATGCTGCGCTCAGAAACACCTTGTTTCTCTTTCTAAGAGTTTCTTTCAGTTCACCCCAGGGGAGATTCCCTGTTTACATTTTCCTCTTGTCCTAGGGAAGACAATTTTCCTTAGCCACTAGCTACCGTCTCAGTAGGGAATCAGGAATCAGTACCACGGATCATTACTTACAGAATGAGTTTAGAGTTCTCTGGCTCCCTGTGAAAGGAGGAGTTTTCCCATCCACTGGAAACCACTACAATTTACAAAGAAGTCTTCTGTCCCAGGAACTGAATTATCTTTCCTCTCTAACCTTAATCTTGAAGTTTCCAGAGACATTATAAAATAATGAGTTTTCATGAACAGTTTGTTGGAACTGTGAAGAACAGTCCATCTGCCTGCATCATAGATTGTCTGATGACACCTGGAACCTGGCCCGGTAGAAATGGCGTAACAACTGAACAACAGAGATACATGGAACTCCAAGATACAGCAATACCACCACACTCGACATCCTCATCACCCTTAATCAGAACCCAAAGCCTATGGGGCGCCTGGGTGGCTCAGTGGTTAAGCGTCTGCCTTAGGCTCAGGTCATGATCCCAGTGTCCTGGGATCGAGCCCCGCATCGGGCTCCCCGCTCCGCGGGAAGCCTGCTTCTCCCTCTCCCACTCCCCCTGCTTGTGTTCCCTCTCTCGCTGTGTCTCTCTCTGTCAAATAAATAAAATCTTAAAAAAAAAAAAAGAACCCAAAGCCTAGCCCTTCACTCATTTTCATATAGCTTTGCGCTCAATTTCCCTACTTAGCCTTCACTGGCTTTCTCCTCTCAAAACTTTATCCATTCCTTCTAAATCCATGTTCCATGGTAAGCAAGGCAAAACAAAATAAAACCCTCTTTCACATCTCTTCACCAAACATTCCCTTCAGTTCCTTGCTTTTGCTGAAAATTGTCTCTTCTTCCATTAATTCCAGCTTTCTGCAATGGAGACAGTGAAGTCCAGGGACAAAGAATTCATGCATCAGGAAGGGGGACAGGATTCTGCTACTCCCCAGCTCCTCTCCATCCTTAGACTGAGCACTTGAGAACTCTTAATCCTCCACTTCCATAGACACGGCCTGCCTTGCTCATATCATGCCAATTGGCTCCACAATCCAGAGTCATGCATGAGCCTCTAAGTCATTCCTGCATATTTATTCAGCACCACACTGTGGTCTTACCTTCTACTTAAGTTCTTGTCAATATTCTGTGTTAGTTCAATGCCCATGCAGGAGACCAGTCCACTTGCTTATTTCACAGTTTTGGATTTTTTGTTTTGTTTTGCTTTTTGGTGCTGTTTTTTTTTTTTTTTTTTATAAGTTTTCAACTCTGGTAACTTGTATCCATTTTGCCATAAGCCCTCAAACTCAAAACTCCACCTCAGATCATGTAAGCACCTAGAACTACTCCATCTCTAAAGTGTTCAGCTATAAATTTCAGCACCTATCCTTCCATTATCTCATTTATTTACTCCTACTACGGTTGTAACTGAAGCCTATAAAACCTCTCATTTCTTCTGTCCCTACCATGCCTCAATCTATGAAAAAACCTCCATGTTCCTTCTTATCTAGTCTACACCCACCAACATGGATGTACCTATCTCTTATTGACGATATTAACTTTCTTTCCTCTTCTGCTGACCCTGCTCTGAGATAAAGCCTGCATCTAGAACATCCCACCTCCTCTATGCTTACGTGAGAGCTACTGAAATGAAATTGGAGATAATCACAAAGCTGTGCACATTGGGCCATAGTAAATTGCAAGTGTCCAACCTCAGCCTGGCACCATACCCTGCTTGGCAATCACTCCAGTTAGCTACCTTGCACAGTTTACAAATACTGGTTACTTCAACTATTCTCAATACTTGTATTCTGCCACATCCACATAAATTTTAAAATTAACATGATACAATTAAAAATGCACAAAAGTTTACAACTTGATGGGTTTTCAAAAAGTTAATATGCCTGTGTAAACCAACCCCTTAACCAGGAAACCAAGTATTATCAGCAACCCAGAAACACTGCTGTGGTCCCCAGCCCTCCATTCAACTGACTTTGAACAGTACAGGTTGCACTGTATTTTTTAATCCTTTTTTCTTTTTTCCTTCTCTCTCTCTCTTTTTTAACTATTCATTTATTTTTTTAATCATATACCCTGTATTCTTTTGTCTATGGCCTCAAGATAATCTTCAAGATAATGCTCTCAAGATTCATCAGGGTTAGAGGGTGTAGCTTTGTCATTCTCAATGATGTGTAGTATTCCATTTTATGAATATGCCATAAAGCATTTATCCATTGTATTATAGAGAGACATTTGATATGCTTCTAGTTTTGGAGTATTCAAAATAGCTTGGTTAAGTGGCTCAGTTGGTTAAGTGTCTGCCTTCGGCTCAGGTCATGATCCCAGAATCCTGGGATCGAGTCCCATATCGGGGGGGGGTCTCTGCTCAGCGGGGAGTCTGCTTCTCACCCTGGCCCTCCCCCCACTCATGCTCTCTCTCTCCCTCTCTCTCTCCCTCTCTCTCTCTCAAAAATAAATAAACACCATCTTTAAAAAGAATAAAAATAGGGGCGCCTGGGTGGCTCAGTTGGTTAAGCGACTGCCTTCGGCTCAGGTCATGATCCTGGAGTCCTGGGATCGAGTCCCACATTGGGCTCCCTGCTCAGCAGGGAGTCTGCTTCTCCCTCTGACCCTCCCCCCTCTTGTGCTTTCTATCTCTCATTCTCTCTCTCTCTCAAATAAATAAATAAAATCTTTAAAAAAATAAAAAATAAATTAAAAAAATAAAAAATAAAAAGAATAAAAATAGTTCGGTTATAAAAATTCTAGTCCATGTCTAGATGAACATAGTTGTACACTTCTAATGGATGTATACTTAGGAATGGAATTGGATTATATGGCCTCCTATGTTCAATTCTTTTAGATAGTGCCAAACCACTTTCCAAATTGGATGTACCATTTTATACTCTTATATAGACTTTGACCCCATGGAACTACTTTTCAGTGAGAGAAAATAAAAAAGAAGTAAACAAATAAACTAAATAATTACAAGTTGCACCAAGTGTTATGAAGGACATAACCGAGTGATGTTGGTGACAGACAGAACTTGGAAGAGTAAAAGTGTTACATGTGTAGTGAAGAAAGAACATTCTGAGGAGTTGACATTTGAGACTGGACTGGACTTATATTAGGGAGAGATACCCATAGGAAGAACCAGGAAAAACACATGTTAGGGAAAAAGAAGAGCAAATGCAAAAATCTGATGCAGGAAAGAATTTGATATACTTAGGGCACACAAAGGAGGTAAAGAGACCCAGTCAGCTGACAGCTTATTAAAAAGAGAGAGAAGGACACGAGTTTTGTGTTGAGTTGGAAAAGGTGAGCAAGAATCAGCTCATGCAAGGCCTTACAGGATATTGGCTGGAGTTTGCTTTTAATTGTATGTCCAGTAGAAGTCTATAGGAAGTTTATATCCAGGGGCAAATGGGGAGGGGAGCCAACACCATCTGTTTACTCTTTACTCTGCAACCATTTGAAGAACAAGCTATGTAGAGACAAGGGTGGAAATAAGAGCATCCATTAGTAGAGGGGCCATTCATCTTGGGACCCTTGAATTTTGTCTAATGTTCCATCTAAATATAAACAACATATTTTATCAGTCTCAAAAATGCTTTTTTTTTTTTTAAGTTAGGAAGTTCAGTATATGGTCCCTATCTTTTAAGGGACTTTAGCAGGAGTATAGAAGGTAGATACCATTGGCCTGAACTGGGACGGTGGCAGTAGAAAGAGAAAAAAATTATTAAATTCAAGACCTATTTTGAAGGTAGCACTGAAGGACATATGATGGATTGCGTGTGAGAGGTAAGGAAAAGGAGCAGAAATTTCTAGATTTTTCATCCTAAACTGATGGTGATACCATTTACAAAGATAGGGATGTCTGAGGTAAAAACAGGCTTGGGTAGAGAAAGAAAGGTCTACCCAACTGACTGAGAATCAAAACAGGAGAGATGAAAGAAAACACAAAAGATAAAATTGCCAAAATAGACATTTACCTCTTTTCTTCATCTTTTAATAGAAGCAAGACCTCCCCCAATCTGAAGTATAACCTTGCACTTGTTTACTGAATCGTCTCCCCTTTCTTCTTCATCTGCCTCATACTCTTATTGTCCCTGATTCGATGCTATCTTCACCATCTTCTAATTTGCTTTCTCTGAAAGTCTGTAGATATGAACAATTATAAACCATCTTAAAAAGAGATGAATAAGAAAGAACAAGTAAGCCCTCAACTCTCCATGGACCTTATACTTTTTTCTCACTTCCACAATTCCCTGGACCTTCAGAGCCAAGTTTTAGAAAAGCAGAATCTACATTCAAGTTCACTAATTCTGTGACTCTTATTTCCATAAAATCACTGGCACTATGATTTCCATCCTCATCACTTTGATAAAAATCTTTCCCAACAATAACCTCCCCATGCTAGATGAGTGGATACTTGTGATTCTTCATTTATCAGATTTTCCACATCGTTTATCACTTTTGTGCTCCCTCCTTTTTGGAACTGTCCTCACCCCCTGTTAGACCCTCTACCTCTCTTTTGATTTCTTTTTACTCAGTCTCTAACATTTTTTCTACCCTTCCTTAAAATTAATATTCCTCAAGAATCTACTTGAGCCCAATTTTCTTCTCATTTTAAAAGATATTCCTCCAAGGGGCGCCTCAGCAGCTCAGGTAATTGAATGTCTGACTCTTAATTTGGGGTCAGGTCATGATCTCAGCATTGTGAGATGGAGCCCTGAGTTGGGCTTCACATTCAGGGTGGAGTCTGCTGGAGAGTCTCTCTCTCCTTTCCCTCTGGCCCTCTCCCCACTCTCTCTCTCTCAGATAAATAAAATCTTTAAAATAAAATAAAATGTAAAATAAAAGGTATTCCTCCAAAAGCTTCCTCTTGACTCTTATACTCACTTCAAAAGGGTAATAAATATACTTTCTATTTTGATTGTGGTGATATTTTCACGAGTGTACACACAAAGCAAAGCTTATTAAACTATAGACTTCAAATATGTGCAATTTATTGTAAATAAAGTTGTTTTAAAAATTAGCTCTTAGTTTAAATGAATTTCAGTAGAAAATCCATCAAAATCCACCCAAGGAAAGATTGTTCCCACATCACTCTTGCTATGGTAGAAATTTTCTGATTTCCAGTGGGACATACTTGGTCATGTGAGTTAAATAATCTATCACTAGGTATTTATCACCTAGATGTGGACAATCTATTCCTAGAAGCAAATTCAATAAAACTGACTTTAGTGACATCAAGTATGAATCTATTTATGACTTTTCAGGTGAGTCTGTTATGAAGTTTCTTTAATGGATTTTTTTTCTCATGAATTCCTCTCTCTCCCATCTTATGTCCAAAGAACCAAGATGAGTTAAATCTGTTTTCTCTCTGAGCCTCCAAGTTACCACAATTTATTTTCCGAGTATGGTAGTATGCTAGAGAGTACTCCATTATAAAGTGATAGAGTTCCTAAAGTAGACCTCCTGCCTCTCCTACCGGAAGGGCTCCATTTTTCCCTCCTAGTATGACAAAACTACAAATCACTTTGTTAGGCAGCAACCTTCAAGCCTAGGGTTTCATCATTGCTATGGTGTGGATTCCAAAGATCTCCCAAGATATTGACTTTGCCAAAACTTTTAGGATGAAATAATATCAAGTGTTTGCTGCCTCAGAGGTTCTACACAAATTCACCCTTGCCAGGGGGGGCATTAGTGCTCTGAGAGCACAATTTGTAGGACAGAGCAAATGCATCTCTTTTGCTCATTCCTAACCTCAAAATAAAGTCTGGAGTAGGCTCATAGGGCTGCCATTTTGAATTCATTGTAACTTCCAGCATAGCACTAGTTAAGACAAAAGGGAAAAAAACATTATCAGTCCACACTTAAAAGGCAGTGTATACAGATGCTTCTGATCATTATCAATGGTGAACTACGTCAGGAGTAAAACTTACATTTAGAAATGGGGTATCAGACTTAGCTGTCAGAGGGGTTCCTTTAAAAACTGCTCCTTTCCCTAGAGATCAAATGTAGTGCCCTAAGCTTTCCAATTGGCTTCAGTGGTCCTATGAAAACGTTTTGGGTAGTCAGGAAAACTCAATATTGGAATAACTCAAGGTCAAGGTCACTTTCAGGCATTCCCTGTATCTTATCTGATGCTTATATTTACTTTTGGGTATGTATATTAATATTCACTAAATGTTAGCATCTACTATTTTGCCTACACCAGCCCTAGGCCAATTTACCAAGGGTAATCCCAATTCACTATCACTAAAAGTAGTATCTAAATTTCTTTGATCAAGTACTCATATCATTAACAATTAATTAATTTAAAAATAAATATAAATCATAAAATAAGTTATGTGATCACAATGTAATATGCATTCCTTTTCTTTAAAAATTATACATGTGTGCTACTATTATAAGCTAATGTCTCAAAGCACAGTGTATGGTTAAGATGAGGTTTATTGTTAAAAATAGTGTATGTGGGGGCACCTGGGTGGCTCAGTCGTTAAGCGTCTGCCTTCGGCTCAGGTCATGATCCCAGGGTCCTGGGATTGAGTCCCGCATCGGCTCCCTGCTCAGCGGGAAGCCTGCTTCTCCCTCTCCCACTCCCCTTGCTTGTGTCCTCTTTCTTGCTCTCTCTCTCTTTCGGTCAAATAAATAAATAAAATATTTTAAAAAATAGTGTATGTGAATTTATACTTCAAATAGTTTTCTTAGCAATATTATAATTTCAAAGAATTTAGCTGACTTTCTTTCTTTTTATTTTTTTAATCAGAACTAGTTAAGTCTTCATTGATCTTGCCTCGAAGTAGAGTGGGAAAATGCCCATATTAGCAGCAAAAATTTCAACTGTGATTTTTTTTAGGAGGTAGTGAGAAAGGCTGTTGTTTGCTTATACTTAAAAATATTATCTTCAAATTAAAAAAAATCATGGAAACAAATGAAAATGAAATCACAACTGTTCAAAATCTTTGGAATGCAGCAAAGGCAGTCCTAAGAGGAAAGTATATAGCAATACAAGCCTTCCTCAAGAAACAAGAAAGGTCTCAAATACACAACCTAACACTACACCTAAAGGAGCTGGAGAAAAAAAACAGCAAATAAAGCCTAAAACCAGCAGGAGAAGAGAAATAATAAAGATCAGAGCAGATATCAATGAAATAGAAACCAAAAGAACAGTTGAACAACAGATCAGCAAAACTAGGAGCTGGTTCTTTGAGAGAATTAACAAGATTGATAAACCCCTGGCCAGACTTATCAAAAAGAAAAGAGAAAGGACCCAAATAAATAAAATCATGAATGAAAGAGGAGAGATCACAACCAACACCAAAGAAATACAAACAATTATAAGAACATATTATGAGCAACTATATGCCAGCAAATTAGATTATCAACTACCAAAACTGAATCAGGAAGAAATAGAAAACCTGAACAGACCTATAACCACTAAGGAAATTGAAGCCGTCATCAAAAATATCCCAACAAACAAAAGCCCAGGGCCGGAGGACTTCCCGGGGGAATTCTACCAAACATTTAAAGAAGAATTAATACCGATTCTTCTGAAACTGTTCCAATAAATAGAAATGGAAGGAAAACTTCCAAACTCGTTTTATGAGGCCACCATTACCTTGATCCCCAAACCAGACAAAGACCCCATCAAAAAGGAGAATTACAGACCAATATCCCTGATGAACATGGATGCAAAAATTCTCGCCAAAATACTAGCCAGTAGGATCCAACAGTACATTAAAAGGATTATTCACCACAACCAAGTGGGATTTATCCCTGGGCTACAAGTTTGGTTCAACATCTGCAAATCAATCAATGTGATACAACACATTAATAAAAGAAAGAACAAGAACCATATGATACTCTCAAAAGATGCAGAAAAAGCATTTGATAAAGTGCAGCATCCTTTCTTGATCAAAACTCTTCAGAGTGTAGGGATAGAGGGTACATACCTCAATATCATAAAAGCCATCTATGGAAAACCCCCAGCGAATATCATTCCCAATGGGGAAAAACTGAGCTTTTCCCCTAACATCAGGGGACGGCATCAGGAACACGGCAGGGATGTCTACTATCACCACTGTTACTCAACATAGAACTAGAAGTCCTAGCCTCAGCAATCAGACAACAAAAATAAATAAAAGGCATCTGAATTGACAAAAAAGAAGTGAAACTCTCACTCTTTGCAGATGATATGACTCCACCCCAAATCTGCTAGAACTCATACAGGAATTCAGTAAAGTAGCAAGATATAAAATCAATGCACAGAAATCAGTGGCATTTCTATACACCAACAACAAGACAGAAGAAAGAGAAATTTAGGAGTTGATCCCATTTACAATTGCACCCAAAACCGTAAGATACCTAGGAATAAATCTAACCAAAGAGGCAAAGAATCTGTACTCAGAAAACTATAGAATACTCATGAAAAGAATTGAGGAAGACACAAAGAAGTAGAAAAACATTCTATGCTCATGGCTTGGAAGAACAAATATTGTGAAGATGTCAATGCTACCTAGAGCAATCTATACATTTAATGCAATCCCTATCAAAATATCATCCACTTTTTTCAAAGAAATGGAACAAGTAATCCTAAAATTTGTATGGAACAGAAAAAAACCCGAATAGCCAGAGGAATGTTGAAAAAGTAAAGCAAAGCTGGTGGCATCACAATTCCAGACTTCAAGCTCTATTATAATTCTGTAATCATCAAGACAGTATGGTACTGGCAAAAAACAGACACATAGATCAATGGAACAGAATAGAGAGCCCAGAAATGGACCCTCAACTCTATGGTCACTTAATCTTTGACAAAGCAGGAAAGAATGTCCAGTGGAAAAAGACAGTCTCCTCAACAAATGGTGTTGTGAAAATTGGACAGCCACATGCAGAAGAATGAAACTGGACCATTTCCTTACACCACACACAAAAATAGACTCACAATGGTTGAAAGACCTCAATGTGAGACAGGAATCCATCAAAATCCTTGAGGAGAACATAGGCAGCAACCTCTTCGACCTCAGCCTCAGCAACCTCTCCCTAGAAACATCGCCAAAGGCAAGGGAAGCAAGGGCAAAAATGAACTATTGGGACTTCATCAAGATAAAAAGCTTTTGCATAGCAAAGGAAACAGTCCACAAAACCAAAAGACAACTGACAGAATGGGAAAAGATATTTGCAAATGGCATATCAGATAAAGGGCTAGTATCCAAAATCTATGAAGAACTTATCAAACTCAACACCCAAAGAACAAATAATCCAATCAAGAAATGGGCAGAAGACATGAACAGACATTTCTGCAAACAAGACGTCCAAATGGCCAACAGACACATGAAAAGTGCTCAACATCACTAGGCATCAGGGAAATACAAATCAAAACTCAATGAGATACCACCTCATACCAGTCAGAATGACTAAAATTAACAGGTCAGGAAATGACAGATGTTGGTGAGCATGTTGAGAAAGGAGAAGCCTCCTACACTGTTGGTGGGAATGCAAGCTGGTGCAGCCACTCTGGAAAACAGTATGGAGGTTCCTCAAAAATTTGAAAATAGAGCTACTCTTCAACCCAGCAATTGCTCTACTGGGTATTTACCCCAAAGATACAAATGTAGGGATCCGAAGGGGCACGTGCACCCCAGTGTTTATAGCAGCAATGTCCACAATAGCCAAATTATGGAAAGAGCTTCGATGTCCATCAACAGATGAATCGATAAAGAAGATGTGATATGTATATATAAAATGGAATATTATGCAGCCATCAAGAAAATGAAATCTTGCCATTTGCAATGACATGGTTGGAACTAGAGGGTATTATGCTAAGGGAAATAAGTCAATCAGAGAAAGACAATTATCATATGATCTCACTGATATGTGGAATTTGAGAAACAAAATAGAGGATCATAGGGGAAGGGAGGGGAAAAGTGAAAAAAGATGAAACCAGAGAGGGAGACAAACCATAGGAGACTCTTAATCTCAGGAAACAAACTGAGGGTTGCTGGAGTGGAGGGGGGTGGGAGGGATGGGGTGGCTGGGTGATGGACATTGGGGAGGGTATGTGCTATGGTGAGCACTGTGAATTGTGTTAGACTGATGAATCACAGACCTGTACCCTTGAAACAAATAATACATTGTGTTAATAAAAAAATAAAATAAAAATAGAAAAAATATTATCTTCAACCCAGTGTTATTTTGCTGCATTCATTTTGATCCACTTGTTCATTTTCAGAAGCTTGTTATATTTAAAACTAGATTATATAATCCATATAACCAGTTAATGAGACCCATGTAGACCACAGGGCCTTACAGAATGGTGAAATCAAACATCTTCTTGGTGGTGTATTCATTCCCTCAGATAACTCACGGATTCCACATGAAGTAAGAGATATGATGTAATGACCTAGGGAAGACTCCAGGAGCTATTCACATTTCAAATATCTACAAGCTTGAATTTTATTTCCTCTTCAGGAAAAAAGAAAATATCAGTGCTAATATTTTCTTCCCACACTTCAATGGCTTATTGTTTGCATCTCATGGTGCACTCACTCCAATTCAGAGACCGCTGATTTATACAGAAGTGGTAAGCCATAATTTTTGCTGGTTCTATCTTCTCTGTGTATTTTAGCACAGGTAAGATCTTTTCCACCCTGGTAATGTGTATTTATTTTAAACACAGTTAAGTAAGACATTATGTGTCTGCTTCTTCTTAGTCTATATACGTAATGACACCTTATTAAGACTTTTAATTCTGCAACTTTTTTTTATTCAAAAAACAGGTAAATTTTAGGGCGCCTGGGTGGCTCAGTTGGTTAAGTGACTGCCTTCGGCTCAGGTCATGATCCCGGACTCCCAGGATCGAGTCCTGCTTCAGGGTCCCTGTTCAGCGAGCAGCCTGCTTCTCCCTCTGACCCTCCCCCCCTCATGTACTCTTTCTCTCTCATTCTCGCTCTCTCAAATAAATAAATATTTTTTAAAAAAAGGTAAATTTTAATTTTTAACCTTATCCTATAATAGTGTTTAGTTACCTCATTCAGCACTAGTAAATAAAGTAAGTTATTCAATTTAGGAAATCCTGCAAACAAATGCTAATATACAGGTGGTATTGACACCTTGCTGGCAACAGTCTAGGTCTCCAGCTAGCTCTATTTGATGGACACTCACTCAGTTTTGCCTTGATAGCAAACTCCATCTATATGCTCAAGAGATGCAATGATTGTTGTTTCACTACCATTATCTAAAGGAATAAAATATGAATCCCATTTTTATATATTCCTGCCCTCTAAGAACATTAATATTTAAACATTATTAAATATTCAATAGTTTAATTTCATAGCTAGATACTTAGAAAAAGTCACTGAGTCTTAGACAGTCAGGTTATTGAAGAGACAATACCTATAACGGCATTATCTATGAGTAGAGCAAAATAATCTAAAATTGGACATGCAATAATTTTGTTCAGCAATAATTTTGCATATGAGTGAAACATGGAATTAATTCCATTTATTTAATGAGTGGTCACTATGTTTATAGCAGGCTAGTGGATCCTGTTGTGAATCATCAAGTTGACTGAAGGACTAATTAAAAAAAGAAGTAGATGATGAAGACAAGTACTAAATACAAAGATGAGGGGAAATAAATGTGTCATAAATGAAAGGGAAGGGGCTAGAGAGTTTAACTGAGAAGATAAGAGGGAATAAACAAGGTATGTTCCTTTTCTCAGTAAATAGAAGTTCTGGAGTTCAAAAGTCAGCTTGTCCCAGAAAAACTATCATCTTGATTATCTTTCTAACATTTTAGTTTATGACTCCTGGCTTAATGTAATCTTTTTTAGAATGTAACTTCTACCTGATGCTCAGTAAGTATTTGTCAAAAAAATAAATAAAAACAAATTAGAAAAAATGGGTATTAGATATAAAATGCACAATTTTTGTTGTTTGTGGTACTTAGTATAAATTTGCATTATCTCTTTTGTTATGGTCCAAAATATTAAGATTATGCTTTATATAATTTTATATAGCCTCTGGTACTATGAAAAAAGTGCTTTTTTAAAAATTTTGAACATACAGTGGACTTTGCTACTTATGGTGCAATATGGTCAGTATTAAGGTTAGGGTTCAGGTTAGGTTAAGAGAAATAATGCTTATAATCTATATAATATCTGTTCAATGTTTTGGGAATATGTGTTCTTGTTGTTGGACTAATGTGACAGCAAACATTTTGTAGACATCCCACAAAGAGGCCTTCAATGTTGCTGTTTTGCTAGCACTTTTCTCTGACTATAGAAATAACTAATTTTTGAAAATTAGAACATTCTGAAGAGTAAAAAGGATAAAATAAAGTCTACCCACAGTCAAGATTAATGTTTCAGTGGATTTCAAGCATGTCTTCTCTTAGGTGTATACATAAAATTATATTCCTACAATATGCAGTTGCATTTGACTTGTTTTTTCATTGAGCCCCCTGTTGTGAACATTCATTAAATAGTCTCCAAACACATGACTTTTAATGTTTTTATAATATTCCACTCTATAGTTATAGTGTAATTTATATAGTCTTTTTCATATTTGTGGATATTTAGATCTATCAGATCAAAACCCACATATTACGAAATGTTCCTACATGTGGAATTTGGTCCAAAGATTATTTAAAACTCCTGATACAATTTGCCAAGCGACCTTCCGGAAAGGCTATAGGTTCTTATACTTCTTATACCCAAGTGAGCAATGTACAAGAGAAACTCCCTGTTTTACTACAGTGTTATAAGTGCTAGATACCATGTTACTGAACCGTCACTAGCATGGAAGATTCAATGGTACTATGTATTCAGTTTTTCAGTTTTTATTTAACTGTTCTTATAAACTACCAGCAAACATATTTTTACATCTTTGCTTTCATAGATAATTTTTGAGTTTATTCTGTATGTTCTTTTCTGAATTTTCTCCTGGTACAATTTTCTAACTGATTCTAATTATATATTTCATTACATATTAAGGATAATGCTGCTATGTTTAATATATATATATATTCTGAGTATTTCTCCCAGTTTATTATTACTGCTGACCTTCAAAGTTTAAATCATTTTAATCCAACCTTTATTTTTTATTTTTCTTTTGCCATTCATTCTGCTGTTTTCATGCTTACAAAGTTCTTCATTCTGAAACCATATTCATGTATAATTAAATTTCCATCCAGTTGTTAGAGTTTTGTTTTCTTATATTTCATCATTTAATCTATCTGAACTAATTTGGTCCAGGGTATATACGAGATTAACTTTCTTTTTTGTTCTGGAACAAATGTCTCAGCACTATATTATAGTGAATCCACATTTTCATTCAATAAGCATTCCATGCTTAAATTGAGCCAGCCACTGCCCTGGTCCTGAAGCATTCTCCTTTTACCACCGTGGTCATTGTTGATCTTTCAAAATTATACTGTAATCATTTCTTGTGCCCGTAACATATTACTTTAAGTATTGTCTATTTAGAATACATCTTTTGCTTGGTTGTTGTTTTTTATTGAGATGTAATTGACACATAACATTATATTAGTGTTAGGCACACGGCATGATAATTTGATGTATGTATATATTAAGCAATGATCTCCCAATGAGTCTAGTTTACATACATCTTCATACATAGTTAACAGTTTTTTCTCATGATGAGAACTTTTAAGATCTATTCTCTTAGCAACTTTGAAATATATAACACAAGATTAACTATAGTCACCATGCCATGTATAAGTTGGTAGGACTTATCCTAGAACTGGAAGGTCTCTACCTTTTGACCCCTTTCACCCATTTTGCCCGCTCCCCAAGCCCTGCCTCTGGTAACCACCATTCTGATGTGTAATGGGACACCTCTTCTTCAGATGTCCCTAGCTATTCTGTTTGTTTGGATACTTAGGGAGAATGTGTGGGACTGGAGGGGATGAAGAAGGTGGACAATAATCTTTTACTTTTTTTTTCTTCATTTAATTATGTATGGTTTTAATTTTAATAACATAGATCACTTTTACAACTCCTTTATTACTTTTTAACTACTTTGTCAAGTTCAATGTTCCTCTCATTATTCTGGTTAGAATCACATCATATTAATGAATTAATATGAAAGTAATTAATGTATCTTTTTTATAATACTCAACTTCCCTTTTAAGACTATATTATGTCTCTTTGTTTAGCCATTTAATTTTATCCTCATTACTATTTGCAATTATTTTCACAAAGACCTTGCGTATTTCTTTTTTATAGTTCAATTGTTACACTATTGAGAACGTGATATTTTAAAATTCTCTGGCAGCTATTTTTGGCTACTATATAGAACTCCATTGTGTCATATATTTACTTCTAACAGGTTTCTTTAAATAAACTTTTAATATTTCTAGTTTCTTTTCAGTAGAATCTCTTAATTTATACTTATTTTATCTGAGACTGCTGTGAAATGTATTTCTTTTTTAATAGTACTAACACTTATAACTGTTGATTGCTGCATTTGATAGGTTTTTGCTCCCAGAACAATACTAATAGGTGTGTCAGTGGCTCCTGGTCTTGTTTGACTTTAATGGGAATGCCTCTGGTGTTCAAGGTTAAGTACCATATTGTCTGTTGCCTTCAACAGATAGTCTTTTTTCTAAAAGATAACTATCTCTCCATTACCTACATTTCTATAATTTTAAAATAAGAATTGGTTGTTATGTATTATAAAATTCCTTCCTGCATCTTTTGAAAATGGTGTTTTTCTTCCTACTGATTTATTGATTATATGTATTACATTAGCAGATTTTCCAACATTAAAACCTTTTTTGTTTTCCTAAAGTAAACCACACCTTGATATGATACATTAATCTCTTCATGGAAAGACCTGAAATAGTCCATAGTTTTCTCTTTTGTGCTTTCATGTACAGATATTGGTATATAGATCATGATTGTTTGATAAAATAATACATTTTCAAATAAGATTTTGTGTGTATGTGGTTTGGGTTTTTTTTGTTTGTTTGTTTTTTGTTTTTTGTTATTTTGATGGGGAGGTAATGGGTTATATGGAAAAAGAATTACTGATTATTTGAAAACTGAAAAGATGGAGCCCCTGGGAGGTTCAGTCTGTTAAGCGTCCAACTTTTTATTTTGGCTCAGGTCATGATCTCTGGGTTGTGAGATTGAGCCCTGTGTTGGGCTCTGTGCTGCGTGTGGATCCTGCTTAAGATTCTCTCTCTCCCTTTCACTCTGCCCCTCCCCGCCTCTATCTCTCTAAAAAAAAAAAAAAAAAACTTGAAGAGTGTTATTTGTTAAATATGCAATATGACTGGGTTTAGAGACTTAATGAAGTAATTATTTGACTTTTTGTTTTCAGTTTTTCGTGGGCTTTTTCTACAATGTCCAGCAGCTCTAAATTGCATTTATTTGCTGCCGTGCTTTTTAATGGGGTTCTGGGTAAATCTCACTTTATTTGGCAGTTACAACAACACTACAAATTATGTGTAGATAGTCATTCCCTCATCAAAGATAAAAACAGTAGTGTGAGCAGATTTGCCTTGTCCAACGTCACACTAGTTTAACAAGCAGCAGTCAAGGTGAATATCCCAAATAATGCAGGGCCCAGATTTCTTTTGGCCACCCTATCTTGCTTCTTACTCTAACTTATAAATAGCTTATGGGTCACCTTAACTTATCCCTCCAATGTAATTTAACTCTTATTTTCCAATGTGATCCTTGAAATAAACTCCATCATTTCCTTTACCCCACCGTATTTGACAAGATGGCCTTAATGTTCCCCTCATTTTGACAAAACTTGAAGCAGGCTTTTCTTGCCTAGAGGCCCCTGACTTCCCTTTTAGAGCTTTTACTTTAGATAACAACTGTGAATGTTTTCTTTGTCTCTTTCAGATGTGAAGTATTCTCCTAGCCTCTTACCAGTGTTACAAGGGAGGAAGGTCCTTCTCAAGGACCAGGGAACCATCCCCTTGAAATGTGATCATCAAGAAAGATAGCACCTCTCTCTCCCAGTCTCTTTGTGAAGATAGGAGCCTATCTCCCATTAGATTTTCACAAGTAGCAAAAACAGAGGGCCTAATTTCATTGACTAACTTCCCCTCTGATATCCTCTGATATTTTCCCACTAGGTCACTTCAGTGCTTAACAACTCCCCCACCTATTGTCTCAGGGGAGAGGTCAATCTCTCTCCCCCATTATAATAATCTTGAATGAAGTATCCCTTGCCCACTTAACTCTGTAAGGTACCATTTTTCTTTTACAGTATTAAAATGTTCCTATTTGTTGGGTAATCTTCCTCTCTGCTCTTTGAAGTTCTCAGAGGCTCTACTGGGTTTTAATCCTGTTTATGATTCCTAACATTTAAAATTGCCTAAGCATATTAGGTATTTAATAAATGTTGGTTGAATACATGGAATATGTTTGAATGAATGAATAAATGAATGAGCTGCAGAAAGGCAATTCTAGTTTCGGAGTCCCCTTCCCATTATAAAGATAGCATTCTGATCTCGTGTGTAGAACATGTGTAAGCACAGCCCCTGTACTGATGCCTCCTGCTGTGTGGACATGGAAAACGGACAAGTGGCTGGTACCTCCAAGGCATCCCTTTTAGAGGAGATCCAGACCTTGTTGAGGGGGTGATGTCATCCTTCGAATTTAAATTCATCTTCCATTTTTCCCAAGGACTGCTAGTTGAAATAATACTATCAACACTAGCTGAATAACACTATACTCAAGACTAATAAATTAAATGAGTGTCTTGTTGGTAGATGTCCTAGAAATATAGCAGCTCCGCATGGCTTTGTTTTAGTGAGACTGTTTGTTCCCACCCACCAAAATTCACCTTTCCTCAGGTAGCAAAAATTCAGAGTGCCTTTTCTGTTGTCAGTTGAAGGGACAGACATAAAGCTTGAAAAAAGCACAAACTGAATATCAATGCCTTCTTCAGTCCCTCCCTTTGAAAAGTCGTCTTCTGCCCATGGCGATGTCATGGGACTCTTTCCTAGTGAAAGCTAGATCGTTAGGGTCCTCATCATGGCACACCATGATACTGCCCCTTTTCTTCACCAGCACTGTGTGCCAAGGCCTTGGCCCTTCCTTCTTCTACCAACTCATGTTTCCTTTAATTCTGTTTTCTGCTATTGTTCACAGCCAGCCAATATGTACAGTATTTGCAATTTTATCTGGCTTCCAAGTCACATTCTTTTTTTCAGACCGAACCAACCTTATTTCTGTTTTAGTTCAACTTCTTTCTGTAGGTTCCTTCACTGAGGACAGGCTCTTTAACTTTACAGGTGGTAGCCCCAGCAGGAGACCAGACCCAGGACCCTTCTCCACACTTGTAACTTGGCCTCCAGGAGCTTCCTTACCACTTCCCATATTGATGTTTCCTTCTTAGCGCTTAGCACAATTTGCAATTATGTGTTTATTCCTGTGTTTATTTGTTCAATGTCTCTCCCATTGGCCTGCCAACTGTGATTATAGGTCTTGTTATTTACTTCTATATTCCGACACATGGTAGACATTCGATAAATACCTCCCGGTTGCAAAATGATAATCTCAAAGGAGTCAGGACACAACCGAGAGAGGAAACCCACATGCCTGGGATGGAGAGTTCACACAAGGCTGGCAATCCAGGACAGGGTCCGGGTCTCACAAGGTCTTCCCAGGGACTCCTACCAGGAAAAGAGGTGTCCAGAGCCTGTCAGCAGCCCTGCACCCACAAGCTGCCATCGCTTCCTTAAAGTATTTGAAAACGTATACTTGAAAAGGCTACCATTTAGAGATGTAGCATTTATGGGACACCTATAATATCTTGATAACTTCCTACAAAGCAAAGAGTTTAGCAACAGTGTTTATAATTTTTCTGAAATGTTTTTTCTAACGATCCAGAAAATCTAACTTCTGAAAATTCACCACCATTTATTCATGAACTGCCTCAGTCTGGAGACAGGGGGCGCAACTAGGGCCAAGTGAGAATCCACATCCTGTCCAGGGACTCTCTTCTCTGCCTACTTCACCTGTAACTGCAGCCAGACGCTGGCCTTTCACCTACCATTTTGCATTTTCCTGACACAAGGTACACATATCAAGTGAAGTCTTGCAAGGGGGAATGGGTAAGGTCAGATGGGTTCTAGAATGCTGCCCAATATTAAAATATTTACCTGAGGTATAAAAGCCAGAACGGCAAATTATGTCAATTTTTCTGTTTGGGCAGAGGTGAGAATAGTTGTGGGTGGGTGTCATTAGTGGTTAGAACACAGGTTTAATACATTAGTATCTTTACCATAACTTAGTAATCAGGTAGTCTTAAGCAAGTTCCTTCACCTTTTTGAGACCTGTTTTCATGATACATAAAATAACATGACATGTAAAAAATCGCATTTTTTTTTAAGAGCCAAAGATATAATGTTTGTGAAGTGCCTAATGAAGAGTCAGGCACATTTTGAGTGCTCAGTAAATGGTGATGATGGTGATATTGGTGATGATGAAGATTATTTGATTCACTCACCTTCATATTATGACTAATTCAAAGAAGTGTTGTTATAAACCATGTATGCCACAAATATACCCCAAAGTCTTTAATTTTAAATTGTTAAATGTAGCAGAAAAACTTGTATACATAACACCCTTCATTTGCTCTAAATTATCTTTCTCTCATACATGTTCGTCTCCCACAAATAGCCTCTTGTGTTTGTCATGCTGTGTTAAGAGCCTACATTTTCTGGGGTTGGGGGCAGGATGGGGGCAGGGAACTATCAGGAAGTCTGACCAATGTCAGAAGAACTGTCAATCCAAGATGTCTGATGCCTTTTCTCTGGAGACCTGGGTTCCAATCTTGACTCTACTATCCATTAATGATATGACCTTGGGCGAGTGACAACCTGTGTAGGCTTAGCTCCCTCATTTGTAAAATGAGGAGATTGGCAAAGATTCCCTTCTAAAGCTCCTTCCAGTTCTACAAGGACTGTGATTAGTGCCTGTCACTCTAGGCAACATCTTACTGTCTTAGCTAATAAGGTCATGTACGTTCAAAGTATATCAATACATCATTTTGCAGAGGTGTTAAAATCCTTTATTGATATTCTTCGGATCAGTTTGAATGAGTGCTAACTATTAGCAGAAATGCTCTCCCTAAAAATGTACCAGGTAATAAACTTGTAGTTTAACCCACACACTCATTAACAAGTTATTCCCAGGAGTTCAATAACAATATTTCTTTAGGCTCACTCCAATCTTTGCAGGTATCACATCAGTTAATCCTGACATCAATGGCCATCATTATCCTCACCAATTACTATTATTAGTGACACAACAGACTCACAGGCTTTTCTTAGGACATCCAGAAATTATACAGCTTTGTCTCTCAGAAGAAAAACCAAGAGAAATAAAGCAGCTCTTTACATAATTCCTGTTTTTCTCTTCTTTTTCTTTCTTAAAAGTACTAGGATGTGGGGCACTTTATCCTTCCACTTCATTTTGCTGGTTACATTTAATTAATCTTTTATATAATTTGTATCAAGTTTTTATTCAAAACTGTTTTTGTTCATTTCTTTCCCAGAATCATATTTTTAGGCTTTAATAACTTTGTCTTACTTGGTCCCAACAAGATTTAAAACACACACACACACACACACACACACACACACACACACACACACACAGGAGTTTACCTTTCTTTATAATGCAGATCTCTTTACAGGACTTGACTTCATCAGATTCTTTAGAAATGCTTCCTACTAACTCCATAGATAAATGTCCTAGATAGCATAATTAAATTAAAAATTGGAGGCCCATTTCCTTCACCTTGTGGTGCTGGTAGCTGGATCAGAGTATTTACATTCACATTTTAATCCTTTAATCTAGGAATCAATGTATGACCTGAGGCAACAAGTTAACAGCTTGCCAAAACTAAGCTGGGGCAGATGGCAACATTGATCCAGATGTCAATTTCCTAAACAGCCCTGGAAATATCTGGTGCAAGAGTAGGACACACAGTCACAAAGGAGTCAAAGCCCTTCCCACAATAGCCCTCTGATCCCTGTGACATCACTTACTTTCTCTCCCAATTCAGGGCGCTGAGCTTCTTGCACTTTCTTTAAAAAAATAGTATACATTTTATTAACAAGTCCCATTTTCTCTAGGACAGCACGAATCATGAATCATGTTTCTGTTCAATTCTCTCAGGTTGTTACAAATACACTCTCTCGTTTCTCAGTAATTTCAGTAACATATCCCTGTAATTATTTCCAAGATTTTCTTTCTTTTTAATTCTGCCTTGTTTACTTGTCACTTTCTAGTCTTTGGAGCTCTTGAGATGTTATACTTTATTCTTTTTTGAGAAAAATTCCCAAAACTCTCCAAATTTTTCTTTGTAGGTAGAACCTTCACGGCCTTGTCTTCACAGCAGGTGGCAACAGGACACAACACCAACATAGCTGCATTTGGCTGGTGACATTTTCCACATTTAAAAGAGCACTATTGTTCCTGGTAAGCACTCAGATGAATGGACTGAAACTCTGCTATTTTGAATATCTGTGCTCCTTAGCCTAGAGCACACTTCCCCACATGTTTGCCTTGCTCATTAGTGTTTTTATTCACCTTATTTCCTCTAACTCACAATGGGAAAGGTGTATCTTTTTCTTCTTTTCCTGTCCAATTTTTTATTTTGCAGGTTGTGTTTGCTTCTGATGCCCCAATAGACATTTGATGACCGTCAAACAGCCCATTTGATGGTAGTTACTTACAGTTTATACATCTTTCACTGAGTAGATCTTATTTTTAACAATCTGGCTATTTTATGTTCCCCAATCCCTAATTAATTTAAGGATAATGAAATAAGTAATTAGTGATAACTGACCTAGTTGTCTTGCTTATTTCATTTTCATGTGTAGTGCTCATGTGTTATTAGTTCTCTGATCAATTCATAACCCTGCTCAAAATCTGATTTCCTGCAAATTATCTAAGCTTATTTTCCACTATCCCTCAACATGCCACGTCCGCTTCACTCAGATTTGCTTTCTCTTTTTTTACTGAGCACTCAGTG
Organism: Callorhinus ursinus; assembly: GCF_003265705.2. NCBI lineage: Eukaryota > Metazoa > Chordata > Mammalia > Carnivora > Otariidae > Callorhinus > Callorhinus ursinus. Next base: position 33,576,331 of record NW_027397068.1, on the reverse strand, counting down.
CTCATTTCTGCTTCTGCTTGGCCTGCTTGGAATACATACATTGCTCTTTCCATGGACAGACAACCTGTCAGCCTCAGTGTCCCTGTAGTCACTCTGCCTACAGAAGCCCACATACCTCACCGTCCTGCTTACCTTCTTGGCCCTTCAACAGGACTTAAGTTGAGCACAAATACACTCTTGGACAGCTGGAGCTGCTTGCACGCTCTGCCACAGACTCTCTCTCTCGAGTTGCCTTCATACCATCCACCGCCCCACCTGTGGCATGTACTGCGTAGTCAACATTTTGTGATTGAACTATTTCATGGGCCACTTTGTATTACATCTTGATCTTCTACAGTCTCAAGATATGAAACATCTTAAAATTAATATCTCCTGTTTTTATCCCCAAATAAGTAGGTACCATAAAACTCACTGTACAAAAGATAGATAAATAACAACAATCTCTATGATCCAAATACTCAGACAATATCTATTGTTAATATGTTGATATACTTCTTTCCAGTCTTTTATAGATGGAAAGAGAGATAGAAAAGTCACTTATTTCTTTAATTATCAGAAAATGTGCTTTTCCATTTTATTTTTTCCGCTGAGCAGAAAATGAAGATTTTTGTAATGATATAATATAGCCTTCAGAAGCATGATCGTATACTTATATCATCATCTAATTATTCTCACATTATTGGGCATTTAGACTTAGTCCAATACTCTATTTTTTAAGTATTATTATTAGTGCTATTATGAATATACTTCACATAAATGTGTGTGTTTCTGATGATTTCCTTAGGACAGATTCCTGAAGTGGAATGGCTAGATCAAAGGGTAGGAATTAACGTAAGACATTTGACTGATATTGTTAATTTAGTAAGGTTAAAGTGCCCTCTTGATTTCTTTTGAATTCATTATTCATTCTCTCATTAAATGTATTCATTTTACAAACATTTGTTGAGTCGGGGTATCTGTTGCTTGCTGACGAGAACTCCAAGCCTACCTCAGTGTGGTTCTATTGTTACAATGAGGGAATATCCCTCTGGGATTAGGGTCTCATGCTGCCCGTCAATCTATGTGCCGTTAGATTTTAATTTTTTTAAATGACATGCTTTTTGTTTTGTTTTGTTTTTTGACAGAGAGAGACACACAGAGAGAGAGAACACAAGCAGGGGGAGTGGGAGAGGGAGAAGCAGGCTTCCCGCAGAGCAGGGAGCCCCATGTGGGGCTTGATCCCAAGACCCTGGGATCATGACTCGAGCCGAAGGCAGACGCTTAACGACTGAGCCACCCAGGCACACCAAATGACACGGTTTTCTTGCCTGCACTTTACCCTGAAGTGATTTCTTGAGCCTCATCACAAGTCCTCGGTTGTTCCCTTTCCCAGGTCCAACTCAATTAACACTGAATGAAAGGCAACTGAATGGCGCTTACTCCCTTTTAAGTTTCTACTCCTCGATATAAAACAACCACCGTTCTGCCATTTTACCAGTGCCATTACAATCCAAGTCTGAATGCTTCATATGTACTTTTTCATTTCAGGACACAACAGAGTGCGTTTGAAATAACCTCTTTACTGAAAGTTTGATAGCCCTTCCAACATCAGCTCTTGGATTTGGGGATGTATTTATTTTTTCTTAAAGATTTTACGTATTTATTTGACAGAGACAGAAACAGAGAGCACAAGCTGGCGGAAGGGGGGAAGACAACAGAGGGAGCTGGAGAAGCAGATTCCCAGGTAAGCAGGGAGCCCAAGGACATGGGGCTGGATTCCAGGACCCTGAGATCACAACCTGAGCAGACGCTTAACTGACTGAGCCACCCAGGGGCCCCTTGAGGTTGTATTTAATAAGTTGTACAGAATATGTTTAATTTCTCTACTGAACTAATGATCACACTGGAACTCTTATTTCTGGAAATTGAATTGCCTTCAATTATTTCTCTTGGGTTTATTTCAGTTGAATGCTATGAGGATCCCTACCATTTATTTACTTTGTGATGGTATCTCTTCCAGGGAGTTCTAAAAGTTTACTTTGTCAGAACTTCAAATGCCAATACCCAACTTCTTTATAGGCAGCAGAAATCAGGAGGCAATGTAAGTGAGTCAGTATGGACAGGATATCAAAATGCGAGTTTTCTGATCCTAAATTAGAAAGTTTGTACTTTCCATCCTGGTTTTACATTTTTGGCAACATGAGAAAAATCCATCTCTGATGGTGCTACTTGACCTCATTTGTATTCAACAGAGAAATGGGAGGTATGGATTCTAACATTTTATAAAGCTGCAGAAGTACTACTCATACTTCCTTTCTCTGTATTTCTTTCCTTCCAGACACTATCCAGAAAACAACATAAAAGGATGCATTTCCCCTTCTTCTGTGTTGTCTTTGCACCAATACCTACTTTGATTTGGCTTCCACTATGACACAGCTGTAGGGGGGAGGCTTAAATGGGGAGGCCAGGATTGAATGAACTGACCTAATTATAGAGCCTCTGAAAAAGGATGGTAGAATATGGATTTCTACAGAAATGGTGAACTTGAGTGAACTTGGCCTTTATTCAGGGATACCTAAGGGAATCGTAATTCTAGTTAGATGGGCAGAGCAGCTAATAGAGGCAATGATTCTCAGCTGCAGCAGTACATTAGGATCACATGGGGAGCTTTCCAACTACTCACACCCAAGTGATTCTGATCAACTTGCCTCTGGTGGGGGCGGAAATAGCTATATGATTTTAGAATTTCCCCAGATGTTTTTAATGTAAAGTCAGAGTGGAGAACCATTGAGCTGGAAATTCTCCACGGTGGTAACTCTCAGTTTCAAGCAGCAGGCAACAATGGGATTTTGGGTGGAGTCTCCATGTCTTAAAGGACCTCAAGAAATATGTCAGAGAATACTGTCTTAAGCATACATTTGTTGGAAGGACTCACAAGAGATAGGCTGAGAGTCAGAGCTTCTACAAGCCAACTGAACTTTCTCCACATTATGTCACCCTTATCAGGGAAAAGTAAAGTTCTCAAGACAAACCAAGACAGAAGCATAGACAAGAGAACTTGGCTAATACAACGTCAGAAAGGGTGACATGTGAGATGTGCACCTAGGGCTCCCGCAAGACACAGCAGACCCCAGACCTAGCTTTCTCATTATTAAAGGTGAGTATCATGTATAGTGCTCAGCCCGGTCAGAATGGTTAAGGTGTTTTAATGAGGGAGAATTTTAGGGGTGATATGTTGGAGATTCCAACTTAATGAATCGGAGGACATCTGTGCTTGAAGTTCTGTAGCTTCTTGGCAATGTTTCTCTAACTCAGTGGTGTCAGTTGTGTGTGAAGTGTGAAGCTGAATCAACTCAAGGTTTACTTAAAGATGTAGAATATCATGGAAGTATGGAACTGTCTGGGTTTTACTCTCATGGCCCAGCTGTCTGGCAGTTTGAGCCATTATATTCTACTGTGAACATTCAAGAAAGAGGAAAATAAAAAACTAGAAGGCAGAGGAAAACCGGATGAAGCATTGGAGAATCAATCTGTTGGATGGGGTGGATAAAGAGAAATGAGGACAAATCGGTCTGGCCCCTAGGTCAGCTCCTTGCCCTACCCTAGCAGATAGGTCAGGAGGGGCTATCTGAGTCAAGTGCAAGGTCAGGAAGGTATTTGTTCTGCCTCTTTCTCACTATCATTTTCTTTTGCCTTCTATTTCCATGTTCATGCTCCTCTCCTCTGACCTCTTCTTCTTTCATATGTGGTTTTCATCCTTTATTTCACCTCAGAATCGCCTGATCTAAAATATGATTACTTTAAGTTTGCTCAACTTCTTTAAATCATTCAGCGACAGTTTCAGATTTGCATTTCTATTTCTGGAGTCGAGGGAGTACTTTCAAATTCCCCCCATTGTTCTTCAGAACCACCTCTATCTTATCACATTTCTATTCAAACTTTAGTCTTAAAATACCTGTCATTTCTCATAAACTTTGGAAGTTTTCAGTGCTTTGAGAGAAGTTTTTGAGAAGGTTTTTTTTTTTCATTTGTAAAATAAACTAAAACTGTAATCTGAGAGAAAAATTTGACTTATCCTGATGAGATTATTCTATGAACTGCAGTCATCAAGGACAAATTTTGTGTTTATTTTCTCTCTCCTTTTTTTTTTAAGTTTGTTAATAAGATTGAATTTTATTTGTCACAGGATGGTTTTAAATAACTGTCCAGAATCCTCTGGATGAACTCAGAGACACACATTTATATAAGTTTTTGACTAAAGCATGTGTATTAATTTCACTGGCATCAACAATTTTTGGAAGACCATGTTTGATTACCTTACTGCCCCGCAGATTTTTCAGATGCATCGTTCAGAAAAGGAAGCTAAATGTGTACTGGGGACACCCACCACACCTGAATCTTCTGGTTCCTCCATAGTTGCCAACTCAACACCACCTGCTTCTGTCCCTCCCCACACAGTCTCCATTGACTGAGAAACTGAACTCTGGGTGCCTCACCTCCAAAAAGAAGACCTTCCCTTTCCCCAGTCATATATAGTCCCTGTTCAAATGGATGGGTTATTGCCCAGCTGTCCAACCTCAATTTCCATCTTATTGCCCTCTTAGCTCTTCTTTGTAGGACTGGAGCTCTGCTCATCTGTGGGTCTTCTGGCCCAGATCTGGATCCTCTACTCCACAATCTCTAACTACTGATAAATGTCCTGTCATAGAGGAACAGAGCAAATCAAATCAAAGAGAAGAAGTATCATTTACTTTTTGGTCACTTCCTCAGCAGTCTCCTTTGAGCACCCTATTTATAGAAGATCTCCTCCAGAGTGACTCACTAGCACAATACTGTGTGTGTATGTGCATCTTTCCTTCATGACACTTGTTACAACTTTAAGTCGTGATACTTATTGTCTGGAAATGTGGGTTGTGTCTGTCTCTCCATGGAAACCATGACAGTGCCATCTTGTTAGCTCTTTTATTATCAAAATCTAGGGTAGTGTTATAAACATAGTGAGCACTGAATAAATGCTCATTAATGAAAAAAAAAAAGCTATGACTGGCCTACTGAATGTTTTCATGCCATGCTCTGTACTACCCTTATCAAAACTAGCAATGCATTTATAACCTTACTGAGAGTCTCAATATGAACCCAGTCCAACATTAACCCAAACATCTCATATGACACACACTCCTCTGATTCCAGCACCAGCCCAAGGTGCCTGCTCTAAAATCTCATCACCTCTTCTCAAGTGAACATATGATTACAGCATTAGAAACCAATTTTAGGAGGGGCGCCTGGGTGGCTCAGTTGGTTAAGCAACTGCCTTTGGCTCAGGTCATGATCCTGGAGTCCCAGGATCAAGTCCCGCATCGGGCTCCCTGCTCGGCAGGGAGTCTGCTTCTCCCTCTGACCCTATCCCCTCTGATGTGCTCTCTCTCTCTCATTCTCTCTCTCTCAAATAAATAAATAAAATCTTTAAAAAAAAAAAGAGACCAATTTTAGGAATTAGAGATTCTATAATTGCCACAAGTATATAACTCAATAGAGAATGTGCTCGGGCAGCACCCATGTTCCTCTCCTGAATACACACGAGAGGTTGTTTCGAGAAATAAGTACTACTTTTCAGTAACCTCCTTGTTCTTGCCCTAGTTAAATGTATGCGTTAAAGCTCTTTGAACAATATGCCTGCCCTGCCTCAGCCTCAGTTCAATCCTAACCAAGTCTGGTCCTATTGCAGCAGCTCTAGCCCCTCATACTCCAAGTCTAGATTTATCTACTGCCCTTGTTCTGGCACCAGGGAGATCTGGGACAAACCAATATTCATTTCCATGTTCACTAAGCCACAAACTTTCTCCCTGATATCCAGCCTGTGTATAAGATATGTATGACCAGATCTTCATTTCGATTCCTGATTTATTATTCATGTGTTCTCAATTGGAACTAAAGCATTCACCAAATCTTAGGTCATCTGGCTTGACAAACCATCCAGTTCTTGCCAGAATTCCTTTCCAAGAGCAAGACACACTTCTCCCTGCAGCTGCTAGCTCCAAACAAAAACCACCACTCCACTACCACCTGCCAATCCTGGCATTGCCTGCTACTGCCCTCACCCAAGCAGAGCCCATGCGCATGCGTTGGCCCAGATCAGGTCAAGGATGTCAGGGGCCTTCAACTTCACAGTTCGTATTGTAAGATTTCAGTCTTCAGGAATGAGACCTAGAGCCGGGAGGTGCCTCCAGTCTTGCTCTATGCATCCTCTGATTATGGCATCTCCCAAAGAGGCCCCCATCAGTTCTGTATACTCTGAGGCCCTTGAATTATGAATGTGCTCCTAAAAGGAAAAAGGCACCACTGGCATTATGAGCATTTTCTTGCCAATTCCATGTAGGCTTTTAGGGTCCCAGTGGAAGGAAACTGCTATTAAGAAACAGTTCATTCCAAACCTTGGCTAAATTCTTGCCTAACCAAGTTATGAGACTGTAGTTCTCACTTGGGAAGTCTTAGAAGAACTCACTGCTTGCTAGTGCAGCTCAAAGGGCCCTGAACATATCTCTACTGTCTCATTCGTGTGACAGGGCTGTCTTAACCAGGCTTCATAGGCTCTTGGGGTTAGATCCAGCCCTTCTCCAAGTTTTGTCACATACCAGCTATCATAGGTAAGGCAGAGAGGTCACCTGGCCACAGCTCAGCACGGATACAAGAGGAGATGTGTGCTCAAATAACTCTGGGAAGAGGGGCCAGAAACTCCATTCATGAATCAGGTAGAGGAAAAATGTCATGGGAAACAAATGAGTGACATGGTCCCTCTCCCATGAAAATAGTTAAATTCACACACACAAAATTGTATCTACCATTTGAGAGGCTCAAAGACACTTACAACTCAAGTAGGGATCCCAGATGAACAACTGCTCAAATCAGGTCCAGAAAAGATAGTTACTCCATGTGTGCCAAGGCTTAGAGGAGCATGACAGTTTCTATAGGAGCAATCTTTTCTCTTTCATGCCTTAACTCTAAGGATGTACACTCCTTAAAAATGGGTTAAAAATTATCTACAGGTGGGGAGGAGCAAGATGGCAGAGGAGTAGGAGACCTGGATTTCGTCTGGTCCCAGGAATTCAGCTGGATAGGGATCAAACCATTCTGAACACCTACGAACTCAACAGGAGATCGAAGAAAAGAATAGCCACAACTCTGAACAGAAAAGCAACCACTTTCTGGAAGACAAAATGACAAGATGGAAAAAAATCACCTCAACAAAAAGAACAAGAGGCAGTACCGACTGCCAAGGACCTAATCAATATGGATATTAGTAAGATGTCGGAACTAGAGGTGGAGCAAGATGGCAGAGGAGTAAGAGACCTGGATTTCGTCTGGTCTCAGGAACTCAGCTGAATAGGGATCAAACCATTCTGAACACCTACGAACTCAACAAGAGATCAAAGAGAAGAATAGCAACAACTCTCTGAACAGAGAAGCGACCACTTTCTGGAAGGCAGGACGTGCGGAGAAGTGAATCTGAGGCGATATCCGGGAGGATAGACGGCGGGGGAGGGGCCTCCATCGGCCGCTTCTGGCAAGTGCTAGAGCCGCGGAGCACAAAATCGGACCTTTTAGAAGGCGGCTCCGCTGAGGGACGTCGCTCCAGTGGCTAAGCTGGGGGTGAAACCCTCGCAGGACAGTGTGGTCTCAGGACCCTTGGGGTCACAGAAAGACCGGGGCTGCCTGAGTGCAGCAGAGCTCCCAGGGATCGGAGCGGGGAAGCCGGCTGCAGAGACGGAGCCGAGGTGCGGGCTCTCAGCTCGGGGTGGCCATAAACTGTGATGCGCAGCCCAGTCAGGCCACTGTTCCTCCAGCAGGGACCCAACAAGCGACAGATCCGGGGAGACTCCCCTTCTTCCCGTGGGAGGAGTGGCGCGGGAGCACACCGCAGGGATCTGCTCGGTTTGGAGACTCCACACTGAGTCGGGTGCCAGAGATAGAAATGCTCGGTCACAGGCCGGGTGAGCATGGAGTGTGGCCGGAGACTGGGGAGACAGGAGTGACTGCTTTTCTCTGGGGCCGCACTGAGGAGAGGGGCCCCGAGTTCTCACCTCCTCTGGGCAGAGATTGGGAGGCCGCCATTTTCACTCTCATCCTTCAAAGCTGTACTGAGACCTTGCAGGGAACAAAGGCTCCTGAGAGCAAACCCAAACAGATTGCTTAGCCTGGACCAGCAAGGGCGGGGCAATTCCACCTCTGGCAAAGACATTTGGAAACCATGGCAACATGCCCCTCCCCCAGAAGATCAGCACGAACACCAGCAAGCCAAGACCAAGTTTACTGATCAAGGAGAACGGGAGAACCCCAGCGCTAGGGGAATACTGCACATAGAATTCATGGCTTTTTTACCATGATTCATTAGTTTTTCAAAGTTAATTTTTTTAACTGTTTCTTTTTTATTTTTCTTTTTCCCTTTTTCAACCAACATCTTATCAATCCCTTTTTTCAAAAAACATTTTTTTATTTTTCATTTTTAGAGTCATATTTTATCCCTTCATAGTACTTACCCTTCTTTGTGGCATATATACGTAAGTTGTTCTCTCTTTAAAATTTTGAGATACAGTTTCTTCTAACAGATCAAAATATACCCTAAATCACTAGTGTATGGCTTTGTTCTGGTCTCCTGCCTCATCACATTCTCTCCCTTTTTTTTCTTTTCTTTTTTCAATCTTCTTTCTTTTTTCAAACAACTTATCTTATCAAGTCCTTTTATAAAATCTTTTATAATTTTCATCTTTACAGTCATCTTCCTTCCCTTCATTGTATCAACCCTTATTTTGTATATATATAAGTCTTTCTTCCTTTAAAATTTTAGGAGGCACTTTCTTCTAACAGACCAAAATATGCCCAAAATCTAGTGTGTGGCACTGATCTATGCACTAGCCTGATCATATTTAAACATATTTTGTTTTTTTTGTTTTGTTTTGTTCTATTTTTGTTTGTTTTTATCTCTTTCTTTCTCTCTTTTTTTTCTCTTTCTTTTTTCTTTCTTTTCTTTCTTTTCCCCTGGTTTCAGGTCTTTTCTGATTTGTATAGAGTATATTTGCTGGAGATGTTGTTAACCTGTTAGCATTTCATTCTCTCATTCATCTATTCTCCTCTGGACAAAGTGACAACACGAAAAAAATCACCTCAGCAAAAAGAACGAGAGGTAGTACCGTCTGCCACGGACGTACTCAATACGGACATTAGTACGATGTCGGACTTAGAGTTCAGAATCATGACTTTAAAGATACTAGCTGGGCTTGAAAAAAGCGTGGAAGTTATTAAAGAAACCCTTTCTGGAGAAATAAAAGAACTAAAATCTAACCAAGTTGAAATCAAAAAGGCTATTAATGAGGTGCAATCAAAAATGGGGGCACTAACTGCTAGGATAAATGAGGCAGAAGAGAGAATCAGTGATATTGAAGACCAAATGATGGAAAATAAAGAAGCTGAGAAAAAGAGAGATAAACAACTACAGGATCATGAGGGCAGAATTCGATAGATAAGTGATACGATAAGATGAAACAACATTAGAATAATTGGGATCCCAGAGAAGAAGAAAAAGAGAGAGGGGCAAAAGGTATATTGGTAGCAAATTATAGCAGAGAACTTCTCTAATGTGGAGAAAGAAACAGCCATCAAAATCCAGAAGGTACAGGGAACCCCTCTCAGAATCAATAAAAATAGGTCAACACGCCGACATCTAATAGTAAAACTTACGAGTCTCAGAGACAAAGAGAAAATCCTGAAAGCAGCTCGGGAGAAGAGATATGTAACCTACAATTGTAGAAACATTAGATTGGCAACAGACCTATCCACAGAGACCTGGCAGGCCAGAAAGGACTGGCATGATATCTTCAGAGCACTAAATGAGAAAAATATGCAGCCAAGACTACTATATCCAGCTAGGCTCTCATTGAAAATAGAAGGCGAGATAAAAAGCTTCCAGGACAAACAAAAACTAAAGGAATTTGCAAACACGAAATCAGCCCTACAAGAAATATTGAAAGGGGTCCTCTTAGCAAAGAGAGAGCCTAAAAGCAACATAGACCAGAAAGGAACACAGACAATATACAGTAACAGTCACCTTACAGGCAACACAATGGCACTAAATTCATACCTTTCGATAGTTATCCTGAATATAAATGGGCTAAATGCCCCAATCAAAAGACACAGGCTATCAGATTGGATTAAAAAACAAGACCCATCGATATGCTGTCTGCAAGAGACTCATTTTAGACCCAAAGACACTCCCAGATTGAAGGTGAGGGGGTGGAAAACCATTTACCATGCTCATGGACACCAAAAGAAAGCTGGGGTGGCAATCCTTATATCAGACAAATTAGATTTTAAAACACAGACTGTAGGGCACCTGGTTAGCTCAGTTGGTTAAGCAACTGCCTTCAGCTCAGGTCATGATCCTGGAGTCCCGGGATTGAGTCCAACATCGGGCTCCCTGCTCGCAGGGGGGGCTCCCTCTGACCCTCTTCCCTCTCATGCTCTCTGTCTCTCATTCTCTCTCTCTCTCTCAAGTAAATAAATAAAATCTTTAAAAAAAGTAGAATTTAATAAATAAATAAATAAATAAATAAATAAATAAATAAATAAAACAAAGACTGTAATAAGAGATGAAGAAGGACACTATATCCTAATTAAAGGGTCTATCCAAACAAGAACATCTAACAATTGTAAATATCTATGCCCCTAACATGGGAGCAGCCAATTATATAAGGCAATTAATAACAAAAGCAAGGAAACACATTGACAGCAATACAATAATAGTGGGGGACTTTAACATCCCCCTGACTGAAATGGACAGATCATCTAAGCAAAACAACAAGGAAATAAAGACTTTAAATGACACACTGGACCACATGGACTTCACAGACATATTCAGAACATTCCATCCCAAAGCAACGGAATACACATTCTTCTCTAGTGCCCATGGAACATTCTCCAGAATTGATCACATCCTAGGTCAAAAATCCGGTCTCAATTGGTATCAAAAGATTGGCATTAGTCCCTGCATGTTTTCAGACCACAACGCTTGGAAACTAGAACTAAATCACAAGAGGAAAGTAAGAAAGAACTCAAATACATGGAGGCTAGGGAGCATCCTACTAAAGAATGAATGGGTCAACCAGGAAATTAAAGAAGAATTAAAAAAATTCATGGAAACCAATGAAAATGAAATCACAACTGTTCAAAATCATTTGGATACAGCAAAGGCAGTCCTAAGAGGAAAGTATATAGCAATACAAGCTTTTCTCAAGAAACAGGAAAGGTCTCAAATACACAACCTAACCCTACACCTAAAGGAGTGAGAGAAAAAAAAGCAAATAAAGCCTAACCCAGCAGGAGAAGAGAAATAATAAAGATCAGAGCAGAAATCAATGAAATAGGAACCAAAAGAACAGTAGAACAGATCAACGAAACTAGGAGATAGTTCTTTGAAAGAATTAACAAGATTGATAAACCCCTGGCCAGACTTATCAAAAAGGAAAGAGAAATGACCCAAATCAACAAAATCATGAATGAAAGAGGAGAGATCACAACCAACACCAAAGAAATACAATTATAAGAACCTATTATGAGCAACTCTATGCCAGCAAATTAGATAACCTGGAAGAAATGGGTGCATTCCTAGAGATGTATCAACTACCAAAATTGAACCAGGAAGAAATAGAAAACCTGAACAGACCTATAACCACTAAGGAAATTGAAGCAGTCATCAAAAATCTCCTAACAAACAAAAGCTCAGGGCCAGATAGCTTCCCAGGGGAATTCTACTAAACATTTAAAGAAGAATTAATACCTATTCTCCTGAAACTGTTCCAAAAAATAGAAATGGAAGGAAAACTTCCAAACTCATTTTATGAGGCCACCATTACCTTGATCCCCAAACCAGACAAAGACCCGATCAAAAAGGAGAATTACAGACTAATATCCTTGATGAACATGAATGCAAAAATTTTACCGAAATACTAGCCAATAGGATCCAACAGTACATTAAAAGGATTATTCACCATGACCAAGTGGGATTTATCCCTGGGCTGCAAGGTTGGTTCAACATCTGCAAATCAATCAACATGATACAATACATTAACGAAAGAAAGAATAAGAATCATATGATCCTCTCAATAGATGCAGAAAAAGCATTTGACAAAGTACAGCGTCCTTTCCTGATCAAAACTCTTCAGAGTATAGGGATAGAGGGTACATACCTCAATATCATAAAAGCCATCTATGAAAAACCTACAGCGAATATCATCCTCAATGGGGAAAAGCTGAGAGCTTTTCCCCTAAGGTCAGGAACACGGCAGCGATGTCCACTATCACCACTGCTATTCAACATAGTATTAGAAGTCCTAGCCACAGCAATCAGACAACAAAAAGAAACCAAAGGCATCCAAATTGGCAAAGAGGAAGTCCAACTCTCACTCTTTGCAGATGATATGATACTGTATGTGGAAAACCTAAAGACTCTAGCCCAAAAGTGCTAGAACTCATACAGGAATTCAGTAAAGTGTCAGGATATAAAATCAAAGCACAGAAATCAGTGGCATTCCTATACACCAACAACAAGACAGAAGACAGACAAATCAAGGAGTTGATCCCATTTACAATTGCACCCAAAACCATAAGATATCTAGGAATAAATTTAAACAAAGAGGCAAAGGATCTGTACTCAGAAAACTATAAAATACTCATGAAAGAAATTGAAGAAGACACAAAGAAATGGAAAAACGTTCCATGCTCATGGATTGGAAGAACAAATATTGTGAAGATGTCAATGCTACCTAGAGCAATCTACACATTCAATGCAATCCCTATCAAAATACCATCCACTTTTTTCAAAGAAATGGAACAAATAATCCTAAAATTTGTTTGGAACCAGAAGAGACCCCAAATAACCAGAGGAATATTGAAAAAGAAAAGCAAAGCTGGTGGCATCACAATTCTGGACTTCCAGCTCTATTAGAAAGCTGTCAACATCAAGACAGTATGGTACTGGCACAAAAACAGACACATAGATCAAAGGAACAGAATAGAGAGCCCAGAAATGGACCCTCAACTCTATGGTCAACTCATCTTTGACAAAGCAGGAAAGAATGTCCAGTGGAAAAAAGAGTCTCTTCAACTAATGGTGTTGGGAAAATTGGACAGCCAAATGCAGAAGAAAGAAACTGGACCATTTCCTTACACCACACACAAAAATAGACTCCATATGGTCGAAAGACCTAAATGTGAGATAGGAGTCCATCAAAATCCTTGAGGAGAACATAGGCAGCAACCCCTTCGACCTCACCGCAGCAACTTCTTCCTAGAAACATCACCAAAGGCAAGGGAAGCAAGGGCAAAAAATGAACTACTGGGATTTCATCAAGATAAAACGCTTTTGCACAGCAAAAGAAACAGTCCACAAAACCAAAAGACAACCGACAGAATGGGAGAAAATATTTGCAAATGACATTTCAGATAAAGGGCTAGTATCAAAATCTATAAAGAACTTATCAAACTCAACACCCAAAGAACAAATAATCCAATCAAGAAATGGGCAGAAGACATGAACAGACATTTTTCCAAAGAAGACATCCAAATGGCCAACAGACACATGAAAAAGTGCTCAACATCGTTCAGCATCAGGGAAATCCAAATCAAAACCTCCATGAGATACCACCTCACACCAGTCAGAATGGCTCAAATTAACAAGTCAGGAAATGACAGATGTTGGCGGGGATGCGGAGAAAAGGGAACCCTCCTACACTGTTGGTGGGAACGCAAGCTGGTGCAACCACTCTGGAAAACAGTATGGAGGTTCCTCAAACAGTTGAAAATAGAGCTACCATTCGATCCAGCAATTGCACTACTGGGTATTTACCCCAAAGATACAAATGTAGGGTTCCGAAGGGGCACGTGCACCCCAATGTTTATAGCAGCAATGTCCATAATAGCCAAACTGTGGAAAGAGCCAAGATGTCCATCAAAGGCTGAATGGATAAAGAAGATGTGGTGTATATACACAATGGAATATTATGGAGCCATAAAAAGGAATGAGATCTTGCTATTTGCAATGATGTGGTTGGAACTGGAAGGTGTTATGCCGAGTGAAATAAGTCAATCACAGAAAGACATGTATCATATGACCTCAGTGATATCAGGAATTCTTAATCTCAGGAAACAAAGTGAGGGTTGCTGGAGTGGTGGGGGGGTGGGAGGGATGGGGTGGCTGGGTGATAGACATTGGGGAGGGTATGTGCTATGGTGAGCGCTGTGAATTGTGCAAGACTGTTGAATCACAGATTTGTACTCCTGAAACAAATACTGCAATATATGTTAAGAAAAAAAAAAGAAGATAGCAGGATGGGAAGAATGAAGGGGAGTAAGTTGGAGGGGGAGAGGAACCTTGAGAGACAATGGACTCTGAAAAACAAACTGAGGGTTCTAGATGGGAGGGGGTTGGGTGGATGGGTTAGCCTGGTGATGGGTATTAAAGAGGGCACGTTCTGCATGGAGCACTGGGTGTTACACGCAAACAATGAATCATGGAACATACATCAAAAACTAATGATGTAAGGTATGGTGATTAATATAACAATAAAAAAAATAAAAAAAATTATGTCGGAACTAGAGTTCAGAATGATGATTTTGAAGATACTAGCTGAGCTTGAAAAAAGCATGGAAGTTATTAGAGAAACCCTTTCTGGAGAAATAAAAGAACTAAAACCTAACAAAGTCAAAATCAAAAAGGCTATTATGAGGTGTTATCAAAAATGGAGGCTCTAACTGCTAGGATAAATGAGGCAGAAGAGAGAATTAGTGATATAGAAGACTAAATGATGGAAAATAAAGAAGCTGAGAAAAAGAGAGATAAACAACTCCTGGATCACGAGGGCAGAATTCGAGAGATAAAATGATACCATAAGATGAAACAATATTAGGATAATTGGGATTCCAGAAGAAGAAGAAAGAGAGAGAAGGGCAGAAGGTATATTGGAGCAAATTATAGCAGAGAACTTCCCTAATGTGGGGAAGGAAACAGGCATCAAAATCCAGGAGGCACAGAGAACCCCTCTCAAAATCAATAAAAATAGGTCAACACCCCGACATGTAATAGTAAAACTTACATGTCTCAGAGACAAAGAGAAAATACTAAAAGCAGCTCGGGAGAAGAGATATGTAACCTACAATGGTAGAAACATTAGATTGGCAACAGACCTATCCACAGAGACCTGGCAGGACAGAAAGGACTGGCATGATATATTCAGAGCACTAACTGAGAAAAATATGCAGCCAAGAATACTATGTCCAGCTAGAATGTCATTGAAAATAGAAGGAGAGATAAAAAACTTCCAGGACAAACAAAAACTAAAGGCATTTGCAAACACAAAACCAGCCCTACCAGAAATCTTGAAAGGGGTCCTCTAAGCAAAGAGAGAGCCTAAAAGCAACATAGACCAGAAAGGAACACAGACAATATACAGTAACAGTCACCTTACAGGCAATACAATGGCACTAAATTCATAGCTTTCAATAGTTACCTGAATGTAAATGGGCTAAATGCCCCAAACAAAAGATACAGGGTATCAGATGGATAAAAAAACAAGACCCATCAATATGCTGTCTACAAGAGGCTCATTTTAGACCCAAAGACACCCCCAGATTGAAGGTGAGGGGGTGGAAAACCATTTACCATGCTCATGGACACCAAAAGAAAGCTGGGGTGGCAATCCTTACATCTGATAAATCATATTTTAAACCAAAGACTATAAATAAAGAGATGAGGAAGGACACTGTATCCTACTTAAAGTGTCTATCCAACAAGATCTAACATTGTAAATATCTATGCCCTAACATGGGAGTAGCCAATTATATAAGCCAATTAATAACAAAAGCAAAGAAACAGATCAACAACAATACAATAATAGTGGGGGACTTTAACACCCCCCTGACTGAAATGGACAGATCATCTAAGCAAAAGATCAACAAGGAAATAAAGACTTTAAATGACACACTGGACCAAATGGACTTCACAGACATATTCAGAACATTCCATCCCAAAGCAGCGGAATACACATTCTTCTCTAGAACCTGTGGAACATTCTCCAGAATAGATCACATCCTAGGTCACAAATCAGGTCTCTACTGGTACCAAAAGATTGGGATCATTCCCTGCATATTTTCAGACCACAATACTTTGAAACTAGAACTCAATCACAAGAGGAAAGTCGGAAAGAACTCAAATACATGGAGGCTAAAGAGCATCCTACTAAAGAATGAATGGGTCAACCAGGAAATTAAAAAAGAATTTAAAAAATTCATGGAAACAAAGGAAAATGAAAACACAACTGTTCAAAATCTTTGGGATGCAGCAAACGCAGTCCTAAGAGGAATGTATATAGCAATACAAGCTTTTCTCAAGAAAGAAGAAAGGTCTCAAATACACAACCTAACACTACACCTAAAAGGGCTGGAGAAAGAACAGCAAATAAAGCCTAAACCCAGCAGGAGAAGAGAAATAATAAAGATAAAGCAGAAATCAATGAAATAGAAACCAAAAGAACAGTAGAACAGATCAGCGAAAGTAGGAGCAGGTTCTTTGAAAGAATTAACAAGATTGATAAACCCCTGGGCAGACTTATCAAAAAGAAAAGAGAAAGGACCCAAATAAATAAAATCATGAATGAAAGAGGAGAGATCACAACCAACACCAAAGAAATACAAACAAGTATAAGAACATATTATGAGCAACTATATGCCAGCAAATTAGATTATCAACTACCAAAACTGAATCAGGAAGAAATAGAAAACCTGAACAGACCTATAACCACTAAGGAAATTGAAGCAGTCATCAAAAATATCCCAACAAACAGAAGCCCAGGGCCGCAGGACTTCCCGGGGGAATTCTACCAAACATTTAAAGAAGAATTAATACCGATTCTTCTGAAACTGTTCCAATAAATAGAAATGGAAGGAAAACTTCCAAACTCATTTTATGAGGCCACCATTACCTTGATCCCCAAACCAAACAAAGACCCGATCAAAAAGAAGAATTACAGACCAAGATCCCTGATGAACATGGATGCAAGAATTCTCGCCAAAATACTAGCTAGTAGGATCCAACAGTACATTAAAAGGATTATTCACCACAATCAAGTGGGAATTATCCCTCGGCTGCAAGGTCAGTTCAACATCCACAAATCAATCAATGTGATACAATACATTAATAAAAGAAAGAACAAGAACCATATGACCCTCTCAATAGATGTAGAAAAAGCATTTGACAAAGTACAGCATCGTTTCATGATCAAAACTCTTCAGAGTATAGGGATAGAGGGTACATACCTCAATATCATAAAAGCCATCTATGAAAAACCCACAGTGAATATCATTCTCAATGGGGAAAAACTGAACTTTCCCCCTAAGGTCAGGAACATGGCAGGAATGTCCACTATCACCACTGCTATTCAACATAGTCTTAGAAGTCCTGGCCTCAGCAATCAGACAACAAAAAGAAACCAAAGGTATCCAAATCAGCAAAGAAGAAATCAAACACTCACTCTTTGCAGATAATATGATACTTCATGTGGAAAACCCAAAAGACTCCACCCCAAAACTGCTAGAACTCATACAGGAATTCAGTAAAGTGGCAGGATATAAAATCAATGCACAGAAATCAGTGGCCTTCCTATACATCAACAACAAGACAGAAGAAAGAGAAATTTAGGAGTCAATCCCATTTACAATTGCACCCAAAACCATAAGATACCTAGGAATAAATCTAACCAAAGAGGCAAAGAATCTGTACCCAGAAAACTATAAAATACTCATGAAAGAAATGGGCGAAGACACAAAGAAATGGAAAAACGTTCCATGCGCATGGCTTGGAAAAACAAATATTGTGATGCTGTCAGTGCTACCTAGAGCAATCTACACATTCAATGCAATCCCTATCAAAATACCACCCACTTTTTTCAAAGAAATGGAACAAATAATCCTAAAATTTGTATGGAACCAGAAAAGACCCTGAATAGCAAGAGGAATGTTGAAAAAGTAAAGCAAAGCTGGTGGCATCATAATTCTGGACTTCCAGCTCTATTACAAAGCTGTCAACATCAAGACAGTATGGTACTGGCACAAAAACAGACACATAGATCAATGGAACAGAATAGGGAGCCCAGAAATGGACCCTCAACTCTATGGTCAACTCATCTTTGACAAAGCAGGAAAGAATGTCCAATGGAAAAAAGACAGTCTCTTCAACAAATGGTGTTGGAAAAATTGGACAGCCACATGCAGAAGAATGAAACTGGACCATTTCCTTACACCACACACAAAAATAGACTCACAATGGTTGAAAGACCTCAATGTGAGACAGGAATCCATCAAAATCCTTGAGGAGAACACAGGCAGCAACCTCTTCGACCTCAGCCTCAGCAACCTCTTCCTAGAAACACCACCAAAGGCAAGGGAATCAAGGGCCAAATGAACTATTGGGACTTCATCAAGATAAAAAGCTTTTGCACAGCAAAAGAAACAGTCCACAAAACCAAAAGACAACCGACAGAATGGGAAAAGATATTTGCAAATGGCATATCAGATAAAGGGCTAGTATCCAAAATCTATAAAGAACTTATCAAACTCAACACCCAAAGAACAAATAATCCAATCAAGAAATGGGCAAAAGACATGAACAGACATTTCTGCAAACAAGACGTCCAAATGGCCAACAGACACATGAAAAGTGCTCAACATCACTAGGCATCAGGGAAATCCAAATCAAAACCTCAATGAGATACCACCTCACACCAGTCAGAATGGCTCAAATTAACAAGTCAGGAAATGACAGATGTTGGCGGGGATGCAGAGAAAGGGGAACCCTCCTACACTGTTGGTGGGAATGCAAGCTGGTGGCAGCCACTCTGGAAAACAGTATGGAGGTTCCTCAAAATGTTGAAAATAGAGCTACCATACAATTCAGCAATTGCACTACTGGGTATTTACCCCAAAGATACAAATGTAGGGATCCGAAAGTGCATGTGCACCCCAGTGTTTATAGCAGCAATATCCACAATAGCCAAAGTGTGGAAAGAGCCAAGATATCCATAGACAGATGAATGGATAAAGAAGAGGTGATATATATATATATATATATATATATATATATATATATATATACACAATGGAATATTATGCAGCCATCAAAAGGAATGATATCTTGCCATTTGCAACGATGTGGATGGAACTGGAGGGTATTATGCTGAGCAAAATAAGTCAATCAGAGAAAGACATGTTTATACGACCTCACTGATATGAGGAATTCTTAATCTCAGGAAACCAATTGAGGGTTGCTGGAGTCGTGGGGAGTGGGAGGTATGGGGTCGCTGGGTGACAGACATTGGGGAGGGTGTGTGCTATGGTGAGCAGTGTGAATTGTGTAATACTGTTGAATCACAGACCTGTACCTCTGAAACAAATAATACATTATATGTTAAA
The DNA here is from genome assembly GCF_003265705.2 of Callorhinus ursinus. NCBI lineage: Eukaryota > Metazoa > Chordata > Mammalia > Carnivora > Otariidae > Callorhinus > Callorhinus ursinus. Next base: position 33,556,843 of record NW_027397068.1, on the reverse strand, counting down.
AAAAAAAAAGAAGAAGAAGAAGAAGATAGCAGGAGGGGAAAAATGAAGGGGAGAAAATCAGAAGGGGAGACGAACCATGAGAGACTATGGACTCTGAAAACCAAAGAGGGTTCTAGAGAGGAGAGGGTTGGGGGAATGGGGTAGTCTGGTGATGGGTGTTAAAGAGGGCACGTTCTGCATGGAGCAGTGGGTGTTATACTCAAACAATGAATCATGGAACAGTACATCAAAAACTAATGATGTAACGTATGGTGATTAACATAACATAATAATAAAAAAAATTTTTAAAAATTATCTACAGGCAATATTGAGATTCCAGAGACTAAATTAATCTAGTGTCTTCCTATCCAAAATGTGGTCTGAGTCACCTGAGAGCCTGATAGGAATGCAAAATCTCAGGTGCTTCCCTAGACCTAGCAAATCAGAATCTGCATTTTTAACAAGGTGATGGGTATACACATAAAAATTGATCAACAGTGATCTAGCAAATATGAGAGAAATACTCAGACCACCTCTAAACATAGACTCCTGTTATACAGCTTGCACTGAAAATCAATCTTGTTTTGCCTACATGGCAAGCTTCTATCTATCCTTTGCAACCCTACTCTTGTTAGCTGATTGTGTTCTATTCTTTATATAGTGGTATTCATACCAAGAGGTTTTCATAAATTAATAAATCATGTAAGTTCCTCTGTTGGCAAAATTGTAAGCACATAGGCCATAATAATAACAATAACAGGTTACACTTTTTGAACACTGTGCCAGACAATGTTCTGAGCACTATAAAAGTGTTAAATCATTTAATCTCTAAAAACTGTACAAAGGTGGATGCTATTATTATTTCTATTTTCAGATTGTGTTAACTGTGAACTCATCAACTTTGAATCAATTAATAATATTGGGAAAGCACCATAGTTCACAAATTAATCTGGCTTGTATTTTTTTAAACCCTGAAATAAAGTGTAGATTAGAAACTGGCCACCCACTAAGTGCTTTGGTTTCTAAAGTTTCATGTTCCTCATTCAACATCAGATGTACAGTTCCCTTAAAACCTCATTTTCACATTCAACAAGAAGTTATTTATTTTATTTATTTATTATTTATTTATTTATTTATTTTTAAAGATTTTATTCATTTATTTGACAGAGAGAGACAGAGATAGCGAGAGAGAGCTTGAGCAGGGAGGAGAGGGAGAAGCAGGCTCCCCGCTGAGCAGGGAGCCCGCCATGGGGCTCAACCCCAGGATCATGACCTGAGGAGAAGGCAGACGCTTGACTGCCTGAGCCACCCAGGTGCCCCAAGAAGTTATTTTTTAAAGAGAGGGCTTGATCTTTAAATCATTAGCAGAAATAATGCTAGAATCTCCTAGATCACCTTTACACTGTTGCTTGTCTGACACACAGTATTAAATGCTACACACAGAACACAGCCCCACATATGAGCTTGACTGAAGTTCTTTGAACATACTGGCACTAGAGGTACACTTGGCTGTTTTGTTAACTCTTCTTCACAAGTTACAGTTACACTCAGAGAGGACAAACAGTAAGCTGGTCCAATGCTGGAACAGCTGTCTCAGGGTTCTGCAAAGCATGGGGTGAAACCACAGCATTTAGTCTGATCAGAGCCATGTAAGTGCTGATTGGCTGTGACATAGCAATGGGCATGGCAGGGCTTCACCCCTATAGGCACATAGAACTTCTTGGTTAGCATTTCTAAAGGGTCCTTCCAGATTCTATACACATCTGTTTTCTTGGAGAGGTTTCATGGGATTGGAATCTCTGAGTCCTTCAACTGTCTTTGTTAAACACTTTATTTCAGACTTAAAAAAGGAAGAAGAATCAGGTGAGGGCAAGGTGAACTGAATAATGGAAGACGGAAAGCAGAAAAAAGACAAAAGTTAAGGAAGTAGAAAGGAACTATGTATACTCAGTGGTCTGAAGACCTGACTTCCAATATCTTCTGCTATTACTCCATATTATTCTGTTTACTGAGACCATTATTTTCGTAGAAGATTGTATGCTCCTATTTTTCACTCCCCATCTAAATAAAAAATTTAAAATAAATGTTGCCACAATATTAAAAAGGAAGTCAACCAAATACAGGACATACATCAGTCTAGTGATCTAATAATAAATGATTTAATACCAGGAGAAAAAATTCTCTACTTGAGTCAAGAATTACTTTGTGTTCAGCCTTATTATGTAAAATTATACAGAACCAGACAAATTAAGAATCCACCAGTGCTTAGTCAAACTTAAATAATGTGTACATCCTTCATCAATCTCATTAGACTTATAACACAATTTCATAAATAGCAAAAGAAAATACAAACAAGTTCTAGGTTGCTAAATTTTTGACACAATTGAAACAGGTATATACAACTGGTATGTTGGCAAAATAAAAGGCAGAGATTTGGAAGTTCAGTAAAATATCCAACTGCAGTCTAGCGTAAAGTAATTCACTATCTCTAACTCATCATTTACTATGGCATTACCCATTTGAAGTATTTTCATAAAATTTATGATCTTGGGGTCTCTTACACATTTCTAATGCATGTTGAACCATGAAAATTGAGGGGATTAGAGACCCTCAAGTTTCCTTAACCAGTTTTGCACATCTGCAATCTGCTGTTCATGCTGCTGTTGACACAAACAGTGATACCCCTCTGTCAATATAAACAGCACTGATGCTAAGAAGCATTTTGGAATATTGATCCCTAGCAGTCTCGTATAATCTAAAGCCACTGTTTATTATCCATTATCACCCATTGCTAGAAAAACATTTCCCGCTATCAAATTTCAGACCATTATCTAACTGCTGAGACTGCTGTTGCTGTTATTATAAAGTCAAATGCTTTCAGTATGCGACTCCATAATTGTACTGCAGGGGGATATTCCATGGAAACTCCACTTCAGTTTTAAAGAACTGAGGACTGGGGGGAAAAGGCTTTTCTCTGAGGAAGCTGACTTGCTGGAGTTTTTGGAACAGCCTGGCTTCAATGGACCCACTGTGCTTCCATCTGAACAACCTCTATTGATTCCAGATGCTGCCTAATTGGCCCGTGACTGAGTAACACCCTTAAATGTGTTGCATTTGTATCACCAAAGTAAACAAGCAATCTTCACCCTGCATACACCAGTGCTAACTAATGCTGCCTGAAAGAAAATGCTCTTATATGAGTGTTCTCTCTATCCTCTGTTTTCTGGATGCCTGTGGCCTTTTGTACAGTCTCTGACTGAATTCGCTGACAAGTAGAATCTTAACAGGCCTCTGGGGGGATGCTCTACTCTACACTTAGACAATGTAATAATATAGCGGTAGTGGTAATAAACACTTGCAGAAAAGTCCAATGCACAGTGCTCAAAGCCTTCAAAGAAATAAATAGTTGATATATACATCTAGAAATAAACTGGAAAATTACTTTTAATCTTGTTTTCTTGATTAAAAAAAGAAAAGATGAATTCTAACACCAGGGACATACCAATAATCTTTGTCTTCCTCTATTTCCGGGGACAAATTTGCTCTAAATATTTAATTTTGGAAAGTCAAATTTGTTGGTCTTTTGGGCTGAATTTCTCCTCCCCTGAAGAAAAAGAGAGGAAAATAAATTCATTTCATAATTGATCCGGGAAGTCTTTTTGCAATCCTTTTCTGTTTTCATGATGGATGACTAAGGGGAACCGCCGCCATCTGCAGTGCCAATGGTGAAGTGGAACCGAATCATCACCAGTTGGCTAATGAGGTTCAACTGGCTTACTGATGACACAGGACAAAAACTAAATAAGGCTAACAAATAAAGTAAACAAGATTTGGTAGTTTGCCTTCCAGCAACCATTTTCAAGGGATGTGTTAATTTTGATAGAATTCCCTAAATCTGATTTTCATTGAGTAAGGCATATAACTTAAAGGAAAAAAAAAATGTGTGTCTACATACTCTCTATACACATGAAACCATGATATACTTTAAAAATTCTTACTGATATAATTACAGTAATACCTAGAATATATAACAACAGGGACCTATCACTTCATGGAAGCCACATTTTAGGGACTCAGAAATCTCCTTTCTTTCCCCCTAAGTGCCCAGATGATGATTAAAAAAAATTTAAAAAGTTGTTTTTCGATTAAGTAATTCTCACGCCTCAGTACAAGATTTCTAACCCTAAGCAAATCACTTGGATAGAGGCAAATGGTTTTTTTACAAGTGAGTCTCCAGAAAAATTTGGCAATTATTTTTCTGATGTGTGCACACAAGTTCTGGTTGTAAAATTAGACTGATGACTGAGAGCAGTTCAGTTCCTTGAAAACTGTCTTGATTTTTATAAAGCAAAACTGGTTAACAATGTTGGCCTAGGAGACTTCAGAGCCAATGGCATTGTTCATATATTGAAGGAAGTACAGCTGCTCTGAGAAATGGAGCTTCACAGAGAAAAAGGACCCAATTACCAGGGAAAGGCATGCCTAGATTTGAGAAGCCGGAAAATACAAGGCACTGTTCTAGCTAGTCAAGTAATTTTGAAGTCCAAGTTCCAAGCATTTTAGAAGATTGGTAATAGAATACCCTCATCAAAAGTGTGAGAGGGCCTGATGCTATCTGTATTCCAACATTCTAGGCAGGTGAAATCAGACATGTAAGACAGTCTTGATTTGTCTTTATTGTTTTATGCTGAACACAGTTATTCTAAAGACTTATCTCAGTAAGAACATCTTACAAAATTAAAATGAGGAACTCAGATACATTTCAAAAACAAAAACAGAAACAAAAAAATAAATAAAAGCATTTTGATGACTCTTAGACTAGAGAGTTCTGGGAACAGAGAGGAAGAGCAGCATTCTCATCTTCAAGAATTCAATTACTGTGTAGATTTCAGGAATAATATCAAAGCCTTAACCTAGCCGTTTTATCTCTTGGGGCCTCAGTTTCCTTATCTATAGAAATAAATATGGAATTAAATAATAAGGGCCATTCCATATCCCTTATACTGTAATTCAGATAATAGTCCTTTTTATCTGAAATAATTTTCTTTTACTAATTTGTATTTGAATTTATTGATTCAACCTCCTCTCTGGTCAGCAGCCATTCTTGGATACACTCTAAGTACTTAACAGAATCTTCATTTCAGTTCAAAGGGACAATTCAAATACAGAATGTCCCAACTAGGAGAGTTCTGGTATTTTATAAGTAGTAACATTTGAATTTGAACTAGAGAAGTTTACCCTTTCAGATAAGAAAATGAGCCCTGCTCCCATGCTTACTGCAGCAAAATAAAAGGCTCATAAGTGAAAACCAGAGATCCCAGAACTCAGTGTTGTTAATCAAACACCTGTGTCTGCTGGATGATCTATACAGCCTTGAAGCATGGTGTCTCATTGACTGATAAAACCAAGGAAAAAGAGAAAGGCATTGTCAAAGTCAGGCGGCATCTAACCAAGATCCACAACCAGTGACTCTGCAGAATTTAGGAAATACAAACAAACCTGTTCCTATATAGAGATTTTCCAACAAGTAAGATATACTTAATCATCTCTCTCTAATCTTCAGAGCTATTCAACAGATATGAAAAGAATGCAAATTAAAACCTGGAATGTAATTAACCAGGAGACTTAATGGAAACTAGGCAAGTCTTAATAATAAACCAAGATAAAATACAAGCATTTCATCAAGAAAAATTTTAACGTTTATTTTATGTAAGTTTTGATTTCACTCTTGTTACAAGAAAAAATGATCATAAAGAAAGCAAAGAAATTCGACAAATTTTGATAGAATGCATTAAATCCCTATATAATTTATATCAGTTCACGGCTTGTAAAGAAAGTCTGTAACTCTATATATTTTATTCTATCCCACTATATCCATTTATTTTATTCATTAAGCAAAAATGGCTCCTTTCATTTTTCACCTGAAAGCACTGTTTTAAAAAGTTTTTGTTAACTATGGGAAATGAAATGAAATAGGTAGGCATCTAGAGAAGGTGTAATGATTGGGAAGAAATTAATGAAGGGATCCAGCTACTTCAAAAATTGTCCGATCAGTTCATAGGGATACATGATGCTCGAGGTGAACAGAGAGATTTAAAGAAGTAACTTCGATGGGGTGGGGGGGGCGCCTGGGTGGCTCAGTGGGTTGAAGTCTGACTCTTGATTTCAGCTCAGGTCATGATCGCAGGGTGATGGGATCAAGCCCCAGGTCAGGTGACAGATTCAGTGGGGAGTCTGCTTGAGATTCTCTCTCCCTCTCCCTCTGCTTCTCCCCACCCATGCTCACTCTGTCCCTTTTCTCTCTCTAAAATAAATAAGTAAATCTTTAAAACAATAAAGAATTAACTTGGAATTTATGACCTATTCTCTGTGTTCCACTAAAGGTTCAAAATAATGATATGCAAAATTTTAGGCCCATGGGTAAACCTACTCTTTAGGATGTATCCTTTTTGTTTTGTTTGCTTCTCATAGTTACATCCAAGGTGGCTTCAATCATTTAAAATACAGTGATATGTCAACACATTTTCAGACTCCTGTCATAGGGTTATCTTTGAAAAAGTGATAGGTGTGATATGCTCTCCTCCCTATCTTCTGAAAGCTGAAATGGTTTCTCTGACGTCTCTGTGTGGTATACTACACATAATAGTTCGCATTGTTGTTTAAAGCTTGACTGCAAGAGATAGGACTGTGGAAGAGATGAACAATAATTTCATATTTGGGGAAGCTAATTTCAGTGTCTTTTAGACATGTGATTTATCACACTTTTTTTTGGGCAGGTCCAATAGAGCTTTAGCCAAAAAGATAAAACACCCAACTTCCATATTATGAAAAAGAACAATAGTAGAAAATGATATTTGAGAATTTGAGCTTCACTAATAACCAAAGGAAAATGACTGGGTCTTGAAAAACAACACATGAGAGCATCTTCATGAAGTAGTCTACAAAGTGTGACTGAATTAGACTAAACTGTGATCTGATTAGACATACACTTGTACACACAAAATATCTCCTATAAATATTACAATTTGTGATCTATTCTTGTCAGTTGGGTTTGCTTAATCAGAATATAAAATTTCATTTCTGTTTTCAACAGAACAAAATTACTACACTCCTAATATTGCAAACATAATTAACTTTGAATTATGTGAATTAACAGTGCCTAACAAATTATCATTCGGCTCTGAAATTAAATTCTTTCATACCATTAGATTTGTTTGTTAAGCTCAAGTAGGCAAAAGTTGTATTTAATAAAGTAATAATGGTACTTTGCTAAGAGTGCCTTTGAGAAACATAGATTTATTTAAAATAAATCAAGGAATTTCTATTATTAGTTAGTGAATATCATAATGTCTATTCAACAAAATTAAGGAAAAAATTTGATGCACTTATAGGGTACTAATGTTTATTATAGGAAGTCTTTTTCTAATTACCTCTTTAATTAGGTATTTTACGTGGTTATTTTGCAGTTGCATATATGTAATGTAAATACATTTAACATTGTTTTAGATTTCATTAAACTTATACTAGCACCTCCATTTAAAAAAAATTAAAGTCAGTGTCATTTAAACTTCATCTTACATTATCCAGCTCAGTCAGATTATCCATCCCTTCTCAAAATGTATTTAAAGTGAACAAACAAAAAATGAAGAAATATAACATTTAAAAACTTTCATGTGACCACAGGAATTGGTATTCAAAATACGTACTTCGTATATGACAGAGTCTATCCACATAAATACTAATGTTTCAATGGACTGAAATTTTAATCCATCAGGAGCAGAAATGAGGGCATGCTTTCACTTCTTTGTGTAAAGAAAGGAACTTTGCTCATTGTTTAATTAAGTCTGCAAGGTATCATCTGAACACTAAAGATCCAAACAATGATAAAAGCGAGACGTCAGAGATGCCTGCGGAATCGCTGTGAGAGAGGAAAGACAAATGATTTCAAATCAAAGCAAAATAAAATTCTAGCAGAATCAGTTGACTTGAATGCCAACATAATGCATGTGTTTTCTCATTCAAATATGACTCCAAGATTATTTTCAAGATCTAGGGACCCTGGTAAGCTCAGTCAACTTAGCTTTTACAATATTTGAGTGTGGTTTGAGACAAATTTGCCATGAGGGGAAATAGAAAAGTGTTTAAAATGGAAGGTGTTTGGAGCTTGAATTTAATGTTGAGGATCATGCTGCAATGTTGCCTTATACTAAGGCTTTCTGTATATTCCAATTATAAAATTCAACTGGAGAGACGACAAGGAGATGCTCATCATGAATTCCATTCTGCAGCGGCGTGTTGCTACTGTAAGGCACCTGCTGGTCTTCTTTCGTAAATCATTTCACCTACCCCACCTGTAGTAGGACTTGGGCTAGAGAAAGTCTTTTTCTAGTCAGAGTGATAGGTTTGTTCTTGTTCCTAATTCTGTCCATAATTCCTTGCGGGAACCTACTTATGACAAGTGGCTCAAACACTCCAGCTGAATTTTCAACATTTGGTGTTAGTGGCCGTGGTGAAAGAAAGTGTGTGTGTGTGTGTGTGTGTGTGTGTGTGTGTGTGTGTGTGAGAGAGAGAGAGAGAGGAGGACAAGGAGGAAGATGAGGAAAAACATAAGGAAGAAGGAACGAAATGGAGGGGAGGAAAGAAGGATGAATAAAAAGTAGGTAGACAGAGAGAGAGAGATCCAGCTACAGGTTCCCAGAGAGACAGAACATGTGTCTTAAAATAATCAGCATAACCATCTAACTCAAAGCCTGTTTTTAGTTGAAAAATCTTTTCTATGATTTTAATGAAAAAAATAGTACCTATTATTCCAAATTTGAATAAAATGAAAGTCTGTGCTATTAGAATTATTAAAATTCAATGTTGTTTATTCCAATATTTAGTAAACAAATTTCCCAAGAATAGATCTGGATGCCTGTATTACTAAAACAACCTCCTAACTGGCGTCTGCGTCTCCATCATTGTTTCCATTGCAATTCATTCTCCATATTGTAGAAGGAGTGGTCTTTCTAAAATGCATCTCATTTCCCTGCTTTCAATATTAATGACTCCCTTTTATCCATGATAAATGCTACCTAATGTCAGAAGCAATGCATCGTACAGGAATTACCTAGTCACCTGACCAAAGGCTTCCTAGATAGCTACTGTTTTGTCCATCATTTGACTCTTACTGCCTGGCAGCATTTGACAAATGATAGTAGCTCAATAGATACACCCCTAGTGAATCAATTAATGAATATAAGTTTTGTACGAGAAGAATTATATGAGAATACCTCCAAACACAGAAAATAATGTATTTATAACATTAGGAACATGTTAGGAATATGCAAAGACAAAACAATATTTTAAAAATTGCTCTATGTGTGTAAGACAGTGTAACGCAGAGTGGTGATGAGGGAGATAAGATGATCCCATGTCCCTTCTCTTATTTGACCCTCAAAATCAAGCTATGGCTTAACATAATCAAGGGTAACAAAATAACATAAAAGTAAACATTTTAAAAGACTGACCATAGAGCTCCATTTTGTAGTACCTGCTTTTAGACATAGCATTAAGTTTTGAATATTATTTTTTCTTCCAGTAGTTTACTGTTTTTACTTGCTATTATGTTTTGAGTATTTATACACACAGAGTATTTACAGATTATTAATATTTAGTATTATTTTCCTAGTGGGTGCAAATATGCACATGTGTATATATGCATAGAGAAAGTAGACTGTGGGTAGGATTCTGAGCTCTGGCAAATGGCTTCTCTATGCTTTAGTTACCTCTTCTATGAAATAAGGATAGTAATAGCACCTACTTCTATATGTCTATATGAAGCTTAAATAAGTTTACTTATAGAGTAATAAGAATAAAGCCTGGCACATAGTACACACATCAATTATTAGCTTTTATAATTATTATACATACATGATGAGTTACTAATTTGGACCCTATCATTTTAACTGGAAACTAGTACCTTATCTATACATAGAGGTCACTTTCAAAAATTCATACTAGGCTTATTGGAAGGCATTTGATAAAAGCATTTATTGGTATTTAAATTGTATACATGCCATTTTTTCTAATTATGTAACAACTCTTATAGGTTCTTGTCTTCCTTTCTTCAAATATTATTTTCATTAATTGATAGGGAAACTTGAGTTATAATCGCCAAGGAAGTTTTCTCTAGAATCAACGTACATTTAACAAATTCTACACACAGATGTACTAAATACTTCTTGAATATTTTCCCTCATCCCTTACACTTATACAATATTTTCATTACTTAGTTCTAAGAGCAAATGACTATTATTAAAACCAAATTTTTATAGGCTGTTAGTTTCTAGTGCAGATCATTGCCTCTAGGTGTTACAGAATCAAAATCAAAACAACTAAATAATTTAGAGGTAAATTAGCAAGTAACTGAAAATGACTTATCACAAACTGTGGTTCATATGTGGCAAGGGGGCTGACAGAACTGTTACAACTTGCAGGTCAGCTGATTCTATCCCTTCCTTCCTCCCTCCATCTTTCTCCCTCCCGCCCTCCCTCTCCCTCTTTTTCCCCCAAAGACATACAAATGTATAAATGACATAGTAATGTATTTATATAATTACATAATATTACAACTTCATTTCTCTTCTCATGAAAAATTATGCCTAAAAACTCCATAATGTGCAAACATATAATTGCCACTATATTCTTATCAGTTAGGAGAATTCTGTACGTACAAACAGCTGGAAGGGACGGTATGGAGGTAGAAGTTTGATATTTCATCTAATTTTCTACTCAGCTGTATTCTAACACCCCAACTCATTTAATCATTTTAAAGGAAATTTTAAAATGGAAAGCTGAATTTGGGTTAATATATGACTTTGTTAAAGCCTCATATTGGAAAAAAATAAACACAATAATAAATACTACCTTTTGTTTTCAAACACCAACATAAAAGTGATCGTAAAATTCAAAATTATGGAGTTGGAAAGCAGCGTATAGACTACCCTCAGATTTTACAGCTGAAAGAAATGCGATGCAGAGGGGATTCATCCTCATGCCAAAAACAACACATAGATTTGTACCATTCCTGGAACAAGAACCTCTGTCTTCTAATGCCAAGTTCCATGTGCTTTCTGTCTCTCAATTCAAAACAAATTATTGTGGATCATTGGTTCTTGCTAACTTGTTTTTAAGATAAAACATTTGTGTCTTTCACACAAGATCGCCCATACTTTAGAGCACAGCGAATGTGGTTTGATTCTATGCCCAATAAATAGAGGTAAAGGAACATAGGGTTGCAGCAATACACCAAGTTTCTCACATTGCTCATGTTTCAGACAAGGTCATATCTAAACCTCACTAGAAAAAGAATAACTGATTGTGCTTAACTTGCCCTTCATAGAAGAAAACGCCCAATATCCCATTCTACCATTCTAACATTGAAGAATTCAGTTACAGATCTCAATTCTCTTCTTTCTCATCCTGATGTCTAAGGGTCTCCTCGATATTATTTTGCTCTCAGTGGGAAAATGAAGACCAGATTAACCATTTTCAGTCCAAGAGTGCTCTCTACACACAAGTCCATCCAACAGTTTGCTAAACCATGGCATTCTTGAGAGCAAGATTAGCTCTTATTTAGTGTCACTTTCCATAGTATGCCCAGCACCTGATATGTGCCAAATACATTTTAGAATAACTAAACCATTGATTCAATCAGTCATTGAGCTTGAGGACTATTTTCTTCATGCTAAAAATTTACTTTAACTTTTTTCTACCTATTTTTGTATGTGCAGGTGTGATTTACTCTTAATTTTCCTCCCAATTTTTCTGGTAAAGAAATATAGGACTATGCACAAGACTCTAAGCACAAACACCAGTATTTAATGGAAAGATTATTTCAAGATTACTTCATAATTTCAAGTTGTAATAAATTTTTCTGGAGTCCTTAATTCTGTTTCCTTAAAGAAAATAACACTTTCCTGCTGACTCAGGATCAGCCTGATATCCATTCTCACAACCCTCACCCCTCAGGGTCTATTTCACCTGTATTAGCACTTAAGCAGCCATTCATTATAATAGAATCCCAAGATACAGGGACAATTATCTTTCTAAATTAGCTTGTTCCTAATTAGTGAAAAGGAAATACTTGTAGCCCAGAAGTGTTTATTTTCCTTGCATCTCAACATATATGCATACTATTGTTTTAGCTTTCAGACCAACGTTATGAGCATGATTTACTTTCTCCTTCGGTACCAGTATCTATAGGCAGTAAAGACACATTAAGTAGCCAAAACCAAGAGAAGTTGTGTAGAGGTGAGCCAATAATAGAAATCAGTGTCATACCGGAGGGCAACAGTGAGCTGACCAGTCTGACGAAGGACACACATAAGCACTGAGGTCAGGGTAAGGAAGGAAAGAAAGCCAGGTGGACAGAGGAGAGGCTGACAGATGCAGACACAAAAGGTCAGATAGGTAACTGGGACGAGAAATAAATCTAAAAAAAAAACAAAAAAAAACAACCGTTAACCAAGAGAAACCAGGACAAGAGCAAAAAGAATTAGCTTACGCAAGAACTCTTGTTGCATCAGCTGTTGACTCCACTGTTCTGGTTGCCTCAGAGCTACTTCTATTCCTCCCTCATCCTGAATGAGATGAGCTCAGGAGCTGCAGAAATGGCCACTGGACAATGTTAGCTGGGGAGAGAGTGTAGAAGCAGGGCATGCTCATGGATTGCAGATAATTCCTATAAGATCTGCTGTTCCCAGTCTGGAAAAGCCAAACTGGCTTCATGTTGGATCTTGAGTATTATGGTAACAATTCAACCTCAGTAATATTAGTTTACTTATTAATTGAAGCCATGCATTAACATTTAGAAGGACCTTCATACTAACCTTTAAATATCATGGTCTTTTCAAAGGGATTTTTCCGTACTGTCTTCTTCTGCCAGAGACCCACTTTGGTTTGGAAGTCAAAGCAGAAAAAGGGCAAAGAGCCAGTCAACCTACAGGAGGAATGCTGGAGACCTTCCCACAGTGCTCAGCAAATTTGGCTTTCCTGTCCACATTGCTTCTTCTAGCATGATCTTCTAGGAAATTTAACATCTCTTCTTTATTAATTTGTGAAATATTTGTTGAGTACCTACTGTGAGAGAGTGGTCCACTATAGAACACAACTGTGATACAAGGACGGAGAGTGGGACGTGAAGGACTCAAAGAACGCCCCCATTTAGTCCCTCTGATTTCAACCATATTGACCTTAGGTTTCCTATCCTAGTTCTGGCTTGAAATTTTATTTCTCTGAAACCAAATCAAATGTGTTGCTCATATATTTGTGGGACATTTTTGAGACTCCTTAGGATGTGCCAGTTGGTAAAGAAGCAAAGTTGAAAAAGATATATTCCTGGCTTTAGAAATTCTATGGTTTATAAAGGACACATGGAAACAACTTGAGTATTCTCTCCTCTTACTATAAGGTATTTGCAAATACATGCCTATCTATTTTACCAGAAATCAGGAGAAATTCTGATTCTGGAGTTAGAAAAATGTTAATCTCTCATTTGAAGAAAATTATAAAAGGAGAGAATCAAGGATTAAAAGTCAAAAAGCATAAAGCAAGGAGCAGAGAAGAGGTCTTATGTGTGTGTGCATGCCTATGTGTATATATATATATGCATATACACATAATATATGTATATTACAAATATATATAAAATATCTTTTTTCTTCCTAAGGAAACATTACGGCAGTTGAGGGAAAGTCAAATTAGGCCTTGCAGCTACGTTTCTTAAACACCTATGTGAAGAAGAGTTGCTGAGTAGGCCATGCAGATTAACGTGATGATCACAAGTTGGAAGTGGATTTTAAAGAAATCTTTGGCAGATGTAGAAGAAATGACCAGAAAACATTAATAACATTTTAAAGGGCAGCATTGATTCATCACCTTATATATTCTGGATATTGTGCTAGATACATCAACATAAATTAGCACAATACTCCTAATAACACAGTGCATTAGACAGACCCTCCCAAAGTGGTTACCAAAGGATTTTCATAGACGTCTTGCATCCCCCCATACACCAAATCAATTAGCTTTCAAACAAATTAATGAAATACTAAACTAAAACAAAAGTCAAAGGAGTTTGTTATACTACTGGTGTTCTTGTGGTCTTTAGCACAATAGAGTAGAAATTGCAAAATGGAGAATATGGTATAGAGCAATCCACACATGATTTTTAAGCAATTGAACCCCATTTTTCATGGAGTATATTGAAGTGTTAGTGTGTTAGTGCCCTGAGAAATATGCTTTGAGAAATACTGTGATCAGGCACTAAGCACTGGGAAGGAATAACTTGAGACAGAAAACAAATGACTGTTAATATTCATTTATCTGCACTAAAATAAAATTACAAGTTCAAACATAGGAGAGCTTAGGAGAAGGAAACTCCTAAAAGTTTCTACTTTGCATGAGAATGGGCATTACTAACATTTCACTGTCATTGCTATTATGTTGGGTTTTTATCTTTATTGCCTTATTTTGGCAAACTTCAGGTGACCTCATATCATGGAACTTTGATCATTTTACTCTTAGGTCTCAGCTTCCTCAGTCACAGATTCTTCTATCATGGGAAATTTCAAGAACTTCATCTCTGAATGGTAAAAGAATCACTACAATTTTAAGAGTTATGAACAAAGTGACAGGGACGTACGAGGAGAAAGAGCTGATTGTTCCTGCAGGGGGTCAGTGGGGGTGGATTTTATAAAAAGATGACAAAGGAGATGTTATATAACTCCCACATAAGCTGCTATGGTTTACTCAGAGATTTGGTCCAAGAAAATATTTGAAAAGAACAACAAAGAGAGATAATTTTAAAATGGGTTTTGTCAGGCCGTTTGCTAGAAAGTTTCTGGTTCATATTTATGCCCATCTTGTAAACGGTGTGGATCATTGTGGTACATACGTTTAGTTATTCTTGTGACTTCACTTTGTCTCTGATGCAGAATGATTGTGTGCGCTAACTTCTTTTTATAGCTTATTTAAATTACCCCTGGCCCAGTTCCAAATTTTATCTGAAGTAGCATTCTTTACTACTATATTGGGTTCATGGACAGAAGGGAAAGTCATTCTAGCATCTAGCCCCATCCTCCAAGGTTGACATCGGGTTAGAAGATTCTTGTATGAACACAATTTCCCCATAGAGTGAAGGCAGCTTGCAACAAATTCCATTTGGATTATTCCTGCAGGCCCATGGCTGAGCTATGAGTCTCCACCTAATCAATCCTAGAAAAGGTGAGTGCATTGGGTCTCAGACAACTGTAATGATGATATAGTACAATATATATAGTACAATTCCAGATAAAATCTCAGATGGTTTGTTTTTTCCACTTCTCCTTCGACACTTACCCTTAGACTTAACAATCAGAGGAGAAACTAACACTATCCCCGGTCACACTTATTCCAAAGTTATTCAGAAGTGAGCAGCAGAGAACAGAGACCATGGTCACTCTCACTGACTTCTTCATTCTTAAGTGGATTAAGAGGCTGAGTCCTCCTTTATCTTACCTGGGGAGACTAGTTAAATACCTCAGATATTTTTCTGGTTGGGCCTTCTTGATAATTATATATTTATCTTTTGATTCAAGATTTAAATTAATTCCAAAATAAACATATTAAAAAGCAAAACTGTATGTTTTGCCTGCTGTTGTTTTTTTCATAAGAGAGTAAAGATAAACCAAAAAGTTCCCACTCATAGGCTAGAACATTTCACCATCTACAACACAATTATCCAGCTTTCATAAGCTTGATATTATGCTTTAGAGTTCCTTTTCTCATTTTTCTTATTTTTTCCTACTTGTTTACATTTGTAGGCAATTGTAAACCTCCAAGGTACTTTCTGGAGCAAGATATGCTGTAAACAAAAAAAAAATATGATGGAAAGAGAGAGAAATAGTCAGCTGAAACTGAAGGCTACATAAATGAAGTGGCCTAAAGCAGAAAATGAAAGTTGAAATGCTAACCAAATAATTAACAACATAAAAAGGCATTAAATAGAAAATCACTTGGACCATTAGTAAAAGTAGATATCTCCAGGCTTTCATTATTTCTGAACAGATGTGGGTTACTAAAACCAGGAAGTATTTCTATACATAAAGAAGAGAGGTCACCAGGCTACACCAGAAGTTAAGCTTATATAGAGTTCTAGCAGGAAAAAAAAAAATAGAATAAAATTGTTTGAGATGGATCAGAAGAGTAATATTTTGGAAAAGAGAGCTGCAGGAAGATCCAACTTTCTCTCCTAAAGTTGCTATCCAATGACTCATGCCAGTGCTACACCAGTATTTAACAAAAGGTCTACATAATTATAAAAGTTTTAGAATACAGTGAGATGCCTCTTTAAAGTCCTACTTGTTGTTTTTCCTAATTGATTTAGCTGTGTATTTCTTGTTTCTTTTGGAAAATTTCTAGTGCTCTGCCCTCAACAGGCCAGAGAGAACCCAGTGGCAGCTGCCAGAGAGGCTGACATAGTGATTGGGCATCAGACCAATATTATGGTTTCTGCTTCTGTCAGAATACAGGAAAATAAAGTCTTCGAATTCTACCTTAGGGGAAAAAAAAGGTAATCAAGTTTATTACTAGAGTGCTGGAATAACTAAACTGTATATAAAAGTATCTTATTAATCCAATGAATATCATTTTGAAGTAATTTGTATTTTAGCATATGTGTGTCACCTAGTAAGGAATGTGATGATTTCCAGTTTTTAACAATTAACATCTTGCTAAAAATGTTTTCTTTGTTGTTTTAGTGGCTTTCTGTGTCTCTGCATGTTTTGAAAACAAAAAAATATGTAACTATGATTATTCATATAGGTAAAGCTCACAAGAGAAACAATGTCTTTTGAACTAAATGCTCCCTTATGTTTGACTAAAGATTAATAAACAATTCGATGGATCTGTCATATGCAAAGGTAGTATTATAATCTGTGAAAAGAGTATGACCTTACGGAGATCCTGGTTTAAATACTTCGCTTAAAATGTAAAAATAGCATCAAAATGATCATTCAAGAAAGAAGAAAATGTTTAATTATTATGAAAGTCTTTATCATGACAATATATCTAATCTTTCTAAGAAAAATATTGTATCATCATTTTTGTTTATTATGACTTCAGGTAGTGCAGTATTATGGTGCTTTTCAGTGGACATGTTGTTTTCAGAGGTAAAAGTATTATAGATGGCATCAGGTATAGTCAATGTGTAGAACCTCTGCAATTTATGTGAACAAATATGGCTGCCGGAAAGAGATACCATATTGGTGGATTCCTCTTCTCTTCCCCACTAGAAGTGTATTGGCAATTCTTCTCTTCCTCTGGATATTCCCGCCTGGCTTCAGGCTAAGCATGGCCTATTCCATCAAGTGGCTGGGGGGAGGGGTGTGTTCCCAGTGTGTAGACTCAAACCTCCATCCCCAGGCTCCACAGACAAGGGCTGTGGAAGCCCCACTCCTTCTTCTAGTAGCGCACTGCTTCAAGAACTCAATGGCAACAGTTACACAAAACTGTTCAGGTCCAGACCAGTTTTGTCAGCAGGAGCTTTATTTCTGGACAAATGCTAACCAACTATCACTGCACTCTGCAATGACAAGGTAGATAAATACAAAATAAGGGCAAGATTTAAATATCAATATTTTAAGAAATTTGTAAATGTTCGGTAAACTAATTCTTTTTTAGATGGTAGTCACATTTGGTTTTGCAAATGTATTCTGATAAAGTATAATGTCATGAGTTTCTCAGTCAGTGAAGTGTAACTTCCTGGTCTCTAATTGACCATGCATATGTTTAATATGTTCTTCTTCAGTAAATTGATCTCCTGATAAACAAGGATAGATTTCAAAAAGGCAATTTCCTTTTCTTTTTTTAGATTTTGGAACAGTATTAGTTTCGCAACAAAATTGAGCAGAAGGTACAGAGATTTCTCATATATCCCCTACCCCACACAAATACAGCTTTCCCCACTATTGATATCCTGCGCCAGAGTGGTACCTTTGTTACAATTAATGAAACTACATTTTTAAATCTGATTATAATGAGGTTGCAGAATACCAGGTTAATCTACAAAAGTCAATTGCTTTCTTATATAATGGCAATGAACAAGTGAAATTTGAAATTAAAAACCTAATACCATTTATATTAGCACCCACAAAATGAATTACTTAGGTATATATCTAACAAAATATGTACACAATCTGCAGAAGTCTGATGAATGAAATCAAAGAAGAAATAAATAAAGAGAAAAATTGCAGAAGTCTGATGAATGAAATCAAAGAAGAAATAAAGAGATAATATGTTTGTGGATAAGAAGACTCAATATTGCCAAGATGTCAGTTGTTCCAATTTTGATCTATAGATTTGATACAACCCCAATAAAAAAAATTCAGCAAGTTATTTTGTTATTTTCATATCATCTGCAAGGTATAGTAGATATCAACAAACTGATTCAAAAATATATATGGAGAGGCAAAAAACCTAGAATAGCCAATATGATAACGAAGCAGAAGAACAAAGTTGGAGGACTTATACTACTTGATTTCAAGACTTACTATAAAGCTACAGCAATTAAGACAGTGTGCTACTAAAGAAAGAAGAAACAAACAAATCAATGGAACAGAATAGAGACACCAGAAATAGATTCCCATATAGTCAATTGATCTTTGGCAAAGGAACAATGACAGTAAATGCAATGAAGCAAACACAGTCTTTTCGACAAATGTTGCTGGAACAATGGGATATCTACATGTGAAAAAAAATAATAATCTAGACACAGACCTTCACATAAATGAACTCTAAGTGGATGATAGACCTAAATGTATAAAACTCCTAGAAGATAACATAGGAAAAAACCTAGACGACCTTGGGTATGGTGATGACTTTTTAGATACAATACCAAAGGCATAATTCGTGAAAGAAATAATTGAAACTTTAGACTTCATTAAATTAAAAGTCTCTGCTTTGTGAAAGACAATGCCAAGAGAATGAAAAGAAAAGCCACGGACTGGGAGAAAATTTTGCAAAACATCTGATAAAGGACTCTTATCCAAAATATACCAAGAACTCTTAAAACTCAACAATGAGAAAACAAACAATCCAATTAAAAAATAGTCAAATGCCTATCCAAAGAAGATATACAGATGGCAATGCAAAGTGGCACAACCACTTTGGAAGACAGTTTGGTGGTTTCTTGCAAAACTAAATATACTGTTACCATATGATACAATAATTAGGCTCTTGGTATTCATCCAAAGGAGTCGAAAACTGGGTCCATAGAAAAACTTGCACACAGATGGTTATAGCACCTTTATTCATAATTGTCAAACTTGGAAGCATCCAAGATGTCCTTCAGTAGGTGAATGGATAAATAAACTGTGGTACATCCAGACAATGGGATATTATGAATATTATTCAGCACTAAAAAGAAATGAACTATCAAGCTATGAAAAGATATAGAGCAACCTTAAATGCATATCACTAAGAGAAAGAAATCAATCTGAAAAGTCTAAACACTATATAATTCCAACTACATGCCATTCTGAATAAAGCAAAACTATAGACAGAGTAAAAACAGATCAGTGCTTCTCAGGGGCTGGGAAGGGGGAGGAATGGATAGGTGAAGCACAGAGGATTTTTAGGGCACTGAAAATATTCTGTATGATACCATAATGATGCATTTATATCATGAGACATTTGTCCAAACGAACAACCCAATAGAATGCACAGCATCAAGAGTGAATTATAATGGAAATTATGGACTTTGAGTGATTATGATGTGTCAGTAGAGGTTCATCAATTGAAATAAATGTACCACTCTGGTGGGAGATGTTGGTAATACAGAAGGCTGTCCATGTGTGGTTCAGAGGGTATGTGGGAAATCTCTGTACCTTCCCCTGAATTTTGTTGTGAACCTAAAACTACTCTAAAAAAATAAAGTCTTACTAAAGAAAGAAAAAAAAATCTCAAAACAATAAACCGATGTTTTGATTAAAACAGTTGTCACTTGCTTAAACTCATCGACCACAGGATAAAGTGTTGTATACATAGTTTAAGATGAAGAATCCTGGTTCTAGTGTCTCAATTGCTGCAAATTAAGCAACGCTTGAAGAAAAGTTCTCAAAAAGCCTCCTCCTAGTTCTTCAGAGATCACACCCATATTTGACATCTTTCATCTCTCACCCTGGGAGTCATGACACCATAGGTATCATGTGTTAGGGTGTCCCTGACACTTTTGGAATTACCTCACAAAAAGTCCAATCTTCATTATACTAATGGCTTCAGAGACTAAAACTAAGTTGATAATGCTTATCCAATGAATATTAAATCAAGACAAACCTGAAGCAAAAACTCTGCAACCATATCACAGTACCAGTCTGAGCTAAAACTGAGCCATTAAGTGGCTGATGAATCTCAGAGTGGGAGAAGACTCATCAACATAAATTTGCCATACGGTAATGACTTGCAGAAGTGTTTGGGAACAAAAAGAACCTTATCTGTCCACGAAAAAGGCTGTAAGTAGCACGTCTCCTTACATCTATATATCACTATCAAGAGTATTAGGAAAAGTTCAGAAAATCCCAGCAGTCATCAATTCTCATCTGTGTTTAATTACCTGAAAAATCCAAACAAGTTTGAACCATCCAAGGCTGTGGCGTTTTCCATAACCAACTGTTTCTAATAAACATACATGAACAGAAGCAGTTCTGCTTTCTTAACCCTCAGCATTTTGAAATATCTGTAGAGAGAAAAGCAATACTAGAGAGAGCACAGAATATACCCTGTGGAGTGTTACAAGGCAGTACACTCATTAAGTACTTCTTATGACACTTTAAATATTTTACTCATGAACGCCATATAAAATTACAGTCTTTCTAATGTTGCAGTTGGGACGGCTTTAATTATTGTATGTCCATTGTAACTTTCCCTCATGATTTTTACCCTTGATTCTTGCCCAAAATGCAACAAGAGCTTATTTTCGATAAATTCAGACTGGTGTCATCATTTCTAGGATAACCATACTTAGGGTCATTTATGGCTTTGAAAGGATCCTTTGTGATAGTTAAATAATCATTTGTCATTTCTCCCACATTAAAAAATCATCTGATGATGACATAATTGAACATCAGTTGGAAAATCATTAACTGTAAACAGATACTGATGCGCTTTTTAAAAATCTACATGACATAAATTATTCGTAATCTATAACTATACAAAGAATAAAAACATGATGTGAAGGTAATTCCTGCCTCAATTAACCCTAAAGGCGAAGTACATGGTAAAACCTCACAAACCTCAAATGATAAGAGGAAAGTTGGCTTGAATTACTGAATACCTTACGAGAATGCACCATTAGAACCTTTAAACAAAAAAATAAATAAGTATGTTTAATTTAAGAACCTACCTTTCTCATCTAACGTGTCAGAAGAATAAAAGGGCTATTTTTAGAGTTGCCACTTGGATTTTTTAAAAAACACACTGATGCTCAGTTTAAACAAATCTTTTGTTCTAGCCCCATAATGGCAGACACTATCTTCTCCAGCCTCATGGCACTGTGGATACTAAAGACATAGGATCTGTACAACCTCACTCACATTTTTTTGCCCTTCGGATTCTTTTAGGCCAGTTAAAGACATTGTTCAATAGAAAATAATTGCAATATAATGAGATATGTTATATTAGACAAATACACAAAACTGCAAAAGCACAGATAAGAAAGAAAATCTGGTGTAGTCTATTACTCTCATTATTTTGTTTTAATCAGCTTTAATATATGGTAAGTAACAAGGAAAACGGGCAAGTTAAGCCAGTATCAGCACTGAAGTGCCATTTTCAAATACTGATCATGAATAATCTTTAAAGGAATTGCCATCCTGGGCGCCTGGGTGGCTCAGTTGGTTAAGCGACTGCCTTCGGCTCAGGTCATGATCCTGGAGTCCTGGGATCGAGTCCCACATCGGGCTCCCTGCTCTGCGGGAAGCCTGCTTCTCCCTTGGCTTGTGTTCCCTCTCTTGCTGTCTCTCTCTCTCTGTCAAGTAAATAAATAAAATCTAAAAAAAATTTTTTTAAATAAATAAATAAAGGAACTGCCATCCTACAATCTTTAAAAAGTTCAGGTAATACGACTTTTTGAGATTGGGAAACAAAGAGCAAAACAATGTGACAGGGAAATAAATCAAAGACGCAGTTCCCTGAGGGTCTTAACTAAATATGTTTCTCCAATTAAGTTGGCCCTTGAACCTAAATAATTGTAATAGTAAGAATTTTTTTATTATACATTTATAATATATAGTTGACTGCTACATGTTGAGACATTAGCTAGTAAAAAAATGTTCTGAATAATCATTAGTTTTTTAATATGCATATTTCATGTCAATTATGACTTACATGAAAAGTGAGACTATGTCACTTTTTTGTTGTTGTTGGATTTCAGTCCTTCCCAGGAGTCTTAAAATTATATTTCTATTTTGTTTATAAGCACAAAGTGTAACTATCAGCTTTCTATTTCCTTCACAGGCCACATGCCATGTTGAGCCATAATCCTCCTCTTGTTCTGGATGTATGAATTCTGTCCATTTGTACTTTTCAAGGATTTTAATCAAATTACATATTTCATTGTTAGTAAAGCTGTAAGGTTTCATGAGATTGCATTCAGAAATCAGTTGCTGTGAGAGGCTTGTTTTCAAATATGTGTAACTAATGCATCCTGGTACATACAGATAGGAGCAAATACAAGTCTGACCTCCTTCCCACTATTTTATGTATATAAATCTAAGAGTTGATGCTAAAATTTCAGAGTGAGATAAAATAGTTGCTATTCTATAGAACATCACAAAAGAAATTACTATAAAGATTATGTGAGTCACAAATAAAAACATTTTCCTGTGTTTGCTTCTCATGAATTATTTTCAGCATTTGGTTGAAGGATAAAATATTATCAAAAAGTTTTCCATGAACTTACAATGCTCTCCAATATAAGATGACAATCTCTGAGTTCCTGTTTTATCTAATAAATGTATAAAATTACATGTAAAGTAGGGTGCCCTTGTGTACATATGTAATTATGGAGATGAAAGAAAGTAAAGAAAGATAATCATTAAATTTTACTAAGTTGCAAATGGTCTTCTAAATCTGCCTCTTTCTGACTGTGTGTTATACCTTAATATTGCTCTTTACTGATTCTAACTTTATGCATCCTTGGGTTTTTCAAGATTGAAAGGAAAATAGCCATATCTACCAAATAGATAGGCAGCAGCACCATTTAGGACCAATGAAAGCATGTTGTAGCAACATAGTGATCATCTTAGACTTCAAAGGTCCTATCAAGACTCGCCTGATGAAGCCTTCTTGATGGACTCTCCTTTCTTCTCAGAACTCCTGTTGTCTGTACTAAATGCAGCCTAACCAGAAAGGGACGGTACTGGGTCTTACCACTACTCTGGTTCCCCCAAATCTTTACCATAATAACTGCAGCAATCAAACAGCGTATCTTAGTTGAGCACTCACTCTCTCTTTCTCTCATTCTGGAATATTTATAATATTTATATCTATAAATACCATGCATCTATTTTCATAATAATACCTTAAAGGAGCATTTAAATGAATACTTTCAAAGATGATCAAAAAATGTAGCCAGAATGACTGAGCCCACATCCTATACAAAAAACCATATGCAATGTGTTCAACATATTAAAATGTATAAATGTGGTATAATAGAGGATAGCTGTCTCTGATTTCTCTTCAGTGAGGACCAAGAGGTAAGTGTTAACCAGGGTGACTGAGATTATATCCTTGTACAACCACCATGCTGTCTGCATGCCCTGGTCTATAGTTCCACTTAGCCAATTTTGCTTCAAAACCTTTATGACTGGTCACACAATACTGTTGGTTTCTCATTATGTACTCTAGGGATGGCTGGCACAGTGTTATGCTCAATCATTCTGCTATGCATCTGTATGGTCTGGGTGTGCTGTGTTGGCATTACAGGTAGTAGGTGTTAGTGGAGTGGAAGAGGGCTACAATGGGATAAGTGTCTTTTGGTGTGATTTCTCAATTAGTTAGGTGAAAGTTTCCAATGGGTCTTCATTTGAGCATTACCATGATGTACCCTGTGATATAATATTGAGCATTCACTTAGCCACTGTTTAATCCTTTCATGTCCCATTACATTGCAGTTACATTTGTAGAATATATTTTAAAGCTTTATAAAATCAGAAGAGCATTGGGATGAAAAGGGTCATGGTTAAAATCACAGACTCTAGAATCCACTACATGGTGTGATTTCAAAGCCACTTTTTGCCAACTGTGTAAACCAAAAAAAATTGTTGGTTTCTCAGTTTTTTCATCTTTTAAATTCCATAATACCTGACTCTTTTCTTTTGGTAAAGATTAACCAAATATTATACATAAAGCACCTCAAATAGTGTCAGGCATGAAGTAAATACTATGAAAAACTTAGGGGTTTTTTTTATTATTATTATATCTCATTAGCAGAAAGGGACATCAAGGAAGATTTTGCTCAGAAATAAACCCCATTTACATGATCAGTTAATCTATAGCAAAAGAGGCAAAAATACACACTGGGGAAAAGACAGTCTTTTCAATAAATGGTGTTGGGAAAACTGGACAGCTACATGCAAAAGAGTGAAAATGGACCACTTCTTATGCCATACACAAAAAATAAACTCAAAAGGGATTAAAGATCTAAATGCGGGACCTGAACCATAAAACTCCTAAAAGAAAATGTAGAGAGTAAACTCTTGGACATCAGCCTTAGCAACATATTTATGGATATGTCTCCTTAGGCAAGGGAAACAAAAGCAACAGTAAACTATTGGGACTACACCAAAATAAAAAGGCTTTTGCACAGCAAAGGAAACCATAAACAAAACAAAAAGGCAACCTGCTAAATGGGAGAAGACATATGCAAATAACATGTCCAATAAGGGGTTAGTATGCAAAACATATAAAGAACTTATACAACTCAACCTCAAAAAACAAGCAATCTGATTACAAGTGGGCAGAGAACCTGAATAGACATTTTTCCAAAAAATTTATATAGGTGGTCAACAGACACATAAAAAGATGCTCAACATCACTAATCATCAGGAAAATGCAAATCAAAACCACAATGAGGTATCTCCTCATCAGTCAGAATGGCTGGTATCCAAAGACAGGAAATAAATAACAAGGGTTGGCAAAGATGTGGAGAAAGGGGAATGAACCCTCATGCACTGTTGGTGTGAATGTAAATTGGTGAAGCCACTGTGGAAACAGTATGGAGTTTCCTCAAAAAAATTAAAAACAGAAATATCAAATGATCCAGTAATTCCACTAATGGGTATTTACTCAAAGAAAATGAAAACACTAATTCACAAAGATATATGCACCCCTAATCTTATTGCAGCATTATTTCCAATAGCCAAGGTATGGAAGCAACCCAAGTGTCCATCAATAGATAAATGGATAAAGACGTGAGATATCTATATCTATCTATCTATCTATCTATCTATCTATCTATCTATCTATCTATCTATCATCTATCTATCCATCTATCTAATTAGCCATAAAAAAGAATGAAATCTTGCCATTTGTAACAATATGGATGGACCTAGAAGGTATTATTCTAGGTGGAAAAAGTCAGACAGAGAAAGACAAATACCATTCACTTATATGTGGAATCTAAAAAACAAAACAAATGAGCAAACAAACAAAAACAATCATTCTTAATACAGAGAACAAACTGGTGATTTGCAGAGGGGGAGGTGGGTGATCGGATGGGCAAAATAGGTGAAGGGGGTTTAGAGGTACAAATGTCCAGTTATAGGGCACCTGGGTGGCTCAGTTGGGTAAGCGTCTGCCTTCAGCTCAGGTCATGATCCCAGGGTCCTGGGATCGGGTCCCGCATCGGGCTTCCTGCTCAGAGGGGATCCTGCTTCTCCCTCTGCCTCTCTCTCTCTCTCTCTCTGTCTCTCATGAATAAATAAATAAAATCTTAAAAAAATGTCCAGTTATAAAATAAATAAGTCATGGAGATGAAAAGTACAGCATAGGGAATAGAGAAAATAACATTGTAATGCCATGCAAAAGAATGAAATCTTTACCCATGTTTAGAATAGTTTCTTCCTGGAAGGAAGATGCGGTTTTAGAGTGTTAGTATGACACCAACCTTTTTTTTTAAACCTTCATTCAATAGTTGGAGAGACAAAAACAGGTTCACTGACTTACTCAAGTTCCTCTGTTAATGTTGGATTTTGAGCACATGGGGACCTTGAGCTCTGCATCTTATTTCTTTTCTATTTCACCACAGGATCTTAAATATTATATAATCATATTATGAAATTTGGTTTCAGTAGGACTTAACAGTTATGGAGAGTAAATATTTCTTGTATAAATACTCATTGAGATTTGTGAAAATTATGATTATAAATCTACCCCCACAAAAATACAAGTCAACAATAATAAACAGCCAGAGGCCCAAATAAGTCAACCTAGCCAAGAAGTCACATCTAATTAATATTTTTATGAAACAAGTCATGTCCAATTTATACATTTTATTGCAATGTGGCCAGGCTGCTTTTCTAGAAAATTCTAAAACCAGATTAGGATTATTAGTACCATTGTACAGAATGGTTTAAAGTGAAGGTAAATACACACTGAAAGCAAAGAACAGGTAAATGGACAATTTGAATGGAACTGTTGAAAGAGGCCTCTCTCAAAATCCACCTGAAAATGTCAAACCCTGAGGCAAGATGAAAGAATTATTTTTGCACCCACAGTAAAAACCATGCAGTTTCTGCTAAGGAATTATAAACACTCCTTGTGGATGGTCCATAACTAAAATCTGTTTCTTCAGGACTTCCCATACCGTAGCTGCTGGCCCCTCAACTGTTAACAAAAATACCACATACATCCAATTGCTAAAAATGTTGATGACTTGATGAAATGGAAATTGTCATGAGCAAATAAAAATTATGAAAAGTAATCCTATACAATACAAAAAACTTGAACCGATAAGTAAAAAGAAGGAAAAAAGAGCCAGTCACATAAAAAAAAGCAACAGAAACAGAGAGAGATGCAGAGACAGAGAAGGAGAGAGAAGGGAACTAGTTTAGAAGGGCATTTGATTAAAAATTCAGTTCTACTATGATTTATCTTGAACTCTAGGCAAATGTTTTATATACACATTCTCCCTGTGGAATAAGTAAGACAAATTCCTTACTATCCCACAGAAATGTTATTACAACTAAAGAAATAAAAAGTCTGTTGTTTGTTTTTTAACAGTCTTGAGGTCTTTTATTTTTTTGACACTTATCATGCCATGAATTCATAGGGAATGGGTTCCAGCAGCTCAGGCTCCTGTCCATTGTTTCTCACAAAATGTGCTTCTCTGGGTGGGTCAGGCTGGCCCCTTCAGTTGAACCCAAGTACCTTTCTCTTTGGCTTCCTTCTTTTTCTGATCATTTGCTTTCACATGCTTCAGGAAACTATCTCCACTGTTTGAATGCTTAATATGCCCAATATATACATTAATTACCTTGGTAAGAATCTTG
This sequence comes from Callorhinus ursinus, assembly GCF_003265705.2. Lineage (NCBI taxonomy): Eukaryota > Metazoa > Chordata > Mammalia > Carnivora > Otariidae > Callorhinus > Callorhinus ursinus. Next base: position 33,529,295 of record NW_027397068.1, on the reverse strand, counting down.
CCCTTAACTTACTTGTTTATAACAATGTGAATAGCATGTTGGGTAACATTGTAGACTTCCAGTGTTGTCATGGTAACATCTGCAGTACGTTCCTTTTTGAACAGTCTCCATTCCCGTTGATGTCTACAATATCACCTTTCTTGTAGGTTTCCATGCATGTGGCCAAAAGAACCACTCCATGTTTTCTGAAAGGCCTAGAGAACATATAATGGGTGCCTCTCTTTCACTTTGTGTTGGTCATTTTGGTGAATTAATGCAAGATGGTGGTTCTGGCCAAAAGGCAGAAATAAGAAGTCTTTTAATGTGGAATAAACAAGGCTTTGTGGAAGTATATATATATATATATCACCAGGTCACTCAGTTCTTGTCCCAGATGTACCAAGGAACTGGAGACCTGAGACCAGAATGGGGAAATAGAGTTGATTGAGTAGGTAAATGTAGTACACTTTTTTTTTAAAGTATTTTATTTATTTATTAGAGAGAGAGAAGGAGAGACCATGAGAGAGTACAAGTGGGGAGGAGAGAGAGAAGCGGGTTCCCTGCAGAGCAAGGAGCCCGATGCTGGGCTCGATCCCAGGACCCTGGGATCATGACCTAAGCCGAAGGCAGACACTTAACCAACTGAGCCACCCAGGTGCCCCAAGTGTAGTACACTTTCAAGAATGAAAGGGCCACTGCCAGAGCAAGAGTGGCAATGGTGGTGAGAAGCTCTAGCTGCATCCTTTTAAGCCTGTTTTGTGTACATGTAAATTTGGCTTTGATTGACATATTTGATTGACAGCTGGTGGTTATATACCATTTTGGTATCAAAGAAAACAAGCTAATATAAATATCTTAGTATATAGATATACCTACTAAAGTATATACCCCATTCTAATTGTTTGTATTTTGTATTTGCAATATAATAACTTGGACTTGTACTACTTTTATACAGATAATATAGTATAATATATAATTTTATTATAACACATAATACATTTATAGGCAATATAATTGTATACTTACATATACATCTAATGTATATATATGCATGTTTGTATACATGTGTATATACATAAACACATACACACGCACACGTACATGTTTACGTAACAGTCCCACACTTGTTCATGAACTCTTTAAGGAAGACTGAATCATATTCATCTTTTAGGCACTTGCTATGTAATCAGTAGTTTGAAGGATGAATAGATCATGAGAATGAGACAGTTTCTTCTCTTTTCCTCTCAAACCAAGCACTCATAGTGAGGAAGGTATCATATTTGAAATTTTGTCTTGGCATCTATGTTTCATAATTTCTTCCTGAGGAAGAGTTCTCCCTTTCCAGTCAAAAACGCTCTTTCTTTCTGTCTCTTTTGTTGTTTTTCTTCTTATATTTCTAAATTATTCTGGGAAATTAAAAGCTTAGATAACCTAAGTATCACTCCAAATAAAACAAGTATAAAACACATTAAAAAGGTAGACATATAAACGTTTAATATATTTTTGGCTGTATGAGTACGTGGCATCATTTGAAGTAATCATGGTAAGGGACTACCAGTAGATGAAAATAATAAGTATTCACGGATTTTAACAACAGTGACCCTCCCCCATTTTGTAAAGAAAAGAGTCAATAACAAATCAAAAGTGGTCACTGTAAGGGATATTATTTATCATAAATTAAATTGATTTCAGTCATTTAGCTTCCTCAAGCTTAGACTTTTTCTTTTTGTTTTCTTATTGACTAAGAGTTGAGACTGATAGCTGGGCAGGGCAACCCACCAGGTCAACACTTTGTAAAAAGAATTAATGGTCATGCCAATATAATAATTTTACTAAGTGCTTTGGTTCAGCAATGAGAACCTAAGCTCAGGCAAGCCCACGCCAGTTCTTCCAGGTGCCGCAACTCTGAATGAAAATAGAGCCAACCCAACAAAGTCTGGGGAAAGATCTATCTACAGACTCTGTCGCAAAGTATTCTGTAGTTTTGAAATTTATGCCAAACTTTGATGTAAGGACTCCAAATAGATGAAACTTCTATATTTATGCTCATGAGGAAAGAGGCACAATTACCTGTTCCTTGAGAAGCCACTGTTGATTTCCATAAATTAAAGATTCTATAGCCAGTGTGCTTTATTTAGTGATTGCAAAGTAATTAATTACTGATTATATCAAATATAACAAGCTAATTTAATATTTTCTTGTAATTGACATCGCATGAACACTTGTGATATAATCCCAGACCTGCTTCCTTACTTTTGTCATCCACTCAGGAGAATCAGTAGCCAGAATAATTCAGGAAAGGTGATTGTTCTACGTATTCTTAAAATGGTGCTTTCACTTCAGGTAACTGAAGTGCTGCTGTAACTGGGGTAAATATCAATATCTACTAAATTTAGTAAGATAAAAATCTACCCTTAAGTGCCAGGAAGTATTTGGAATGCCTCTCCTACTCAAAAGACACTTTCCTAATTTGAAAAAAAATCATTGTAGTATCACATTTCTGAAATACAGAAGATGCTGGCTTTCACATTTAAAATATTGTATTTGTTGGCGGTTTATGGGCTGTGTAGGAAAATCAGGAGTTACTGATGTAGGACCTACTCACCTCTTTGATAGATAAATTTCATGCAGCTATAACAAAATGTTTAAATAAGTTATTTTTGAATGAGGGCTTTTATGTCCAATGCAGTTCAATGCCTCAGGCTGTGAGTTTCGATAACTTGGGTTGAAGGATGGCTAGTATCTGCTGAAACAAAAGTATGAGATGAATTGTGTCAAGAGAAATTCTAGTTTATGCTGTGCGCTGGCTTACTCATAGAGGTTTCTTTATAAAATATAGTGCCTGAGGGTGCAGGCAAGGAGCACATTCTAGTATTTCTCTGGTCAATTCCAAACAAACAAATGAAAATGAAATAAAATGGCAATAATACAGTCTTACAAGCATAGGGAAGCTTGATCCCTCTGTCAGCCCCTTTAACTTTTTTCCACTGTGCTTAGCGTTCTTCCTTTATTATTTATTGATTTAGAAGCAAAGCTTTCCCTTGCACTTACCTACTGGCTCTACAGAAATTATATCTCCAAAATAATATCCAGCTAATATGTCCTGACTTGTAAAGCATTTTTAAGTGTACATGCCTCTCAATTTCCCCTCCTTAGTGAGATCTTCATGAACATGCAACACTCCTGTTTCCTACACCTTTTCCTTGCTTTCTCTTTCTCTAAAGCATTTATAACAGTCTAAGGTACTGGAAACTTCACCAGTTTGCTCTATAGATTGCCTGTCTCCCCTTCACCCTAGATTATAAACTCTCTAAGAGAAGGACTTTGTATCCGTTTTAGTCACTGATAAATCCCCAGAGGCTTACACAAGTGACCGGTGCTTATGCTGTTAGCTTTGGTTCCAGTTCTAAGAGTTGGGATTCATGGGAAAACAAGAGAAGTGCAGAGCTGGGCTGGAACTACAAGAGAGTGGGGCATGTGTGTGATCTCAGTAGACTGTCTATTGATTCTGGTTGGTGACTGACCCAAGGGAATTTTCCCAAATAGGCTATCTAGATCTCTTCATATCATCCCTTCTACCTCTTTCCTAAGCCCCTCTTGGCTCTCTCCCCAGGCACCCAATGCTCTTACCTACCCATTCCCCCAGAGAGCCTCCATACTTGCACTTCGGAAAGACGAGTAAAGAAAGTCTACACCTTCTTTTAAATCATAAAGTATTCCATGACCCCAGTTATAGTTTTGTGCCCCCCTCTCCCCACATCTTACCCAAAACTTTATTCCCTTTGAGCCTAGAGTAGATAACTTTTAAGGAGAAAGACACAAATTTAAACAAATTCATTTTAACCCTTAGACTCCCCAGGTTCTTTTTGCCTGTTTATCTATTTTTCTTGTCAAATCAAATTAATCTTGAATTTTTAAAATGTCAAGAGTGTGACAAAGCTAAATTATTCTAGATAGTTTGAGAGATTCATCTTGGGGGCAGGACATAGAATGACCAACTTTTCTTCCAATTTAGCACCGGCAGTCCCACGTTCCTCTCAATCTCAGGCGAAACCGGACAGTTGGCCACCGCAGTCAGATCTCCACATATGGGCAAGGGCTCCCTGCCATAGAACACAACCCGAGACTTAGGTTTCTTCAGTCACCCCAGCTTATCGCCTCCTTTTACTTCTGCTCTTCTAAAGCTATAGAGCTTCACACAGCAGCCATCACGGCTGTGTAATGCTGGGCTGACAGTGGGGAGAGGGAGTGGGAGGGAGTCATGTGTCAGTCCAGCTATGGCTCTCCTGGAGGCTGTGAGTTCGATTTCGACTACCCATCCTGGATGCTCACTCAGGACAATTCATTGAAATAGCCAATGCAAACCAAACCGTAAAACAATGTGCCTCTGAAAATCAATGCAGGATTAAATGTTGTCTTATAATCAATACATGAATTTTATTAAAAATGCATTCTAATCTGTAATATATGCCTTCCATTCAAAGAATGACTTGACACTAGATATTTGAAGGCCAGAGAAAAACTGTTCGCTTGTTTTTCAGTTTGTATCACAGATGGTGAATAGTCTTAGTTCACTGAGAAGGTGCCATAAGCTTTGCAAGAAGGCAGCATCAGTTCTACTATAAAACCAGCCGGGGAGATTCATTTCAACATAGAACCCAGCTCCAGGGGCTTCTGTCTCTGTTATACTACATGTATACTTTATCTATATTCTGGAAAGAGCACTAGTTTAGAACTTAGAAGGCCTGGTCAGTCCTAGATTTACTGTGTATACGACATGAGAACTTGGGCAATCATGAAACATTTCTAAGGGGATCAATAAACAGGGAACAACAAGGGAACTAACCTGCACACTTCACATGGCTATTTTTGGATCAATAAGATAATGACCTTGGGAGGTTTTCTCACACATGTAAAATATTATTGACTATTTAGCAGTATCAGTTCTTCATATTAGATTTACTGATGGAGCATTAATCTATCGATAGGAAAATTTAATTATAGCAACCAAGATGTTTGGGAGGGCAGGGTCCTTTAATTGGTAATGGTGTATTTGAGTAGCAAAGCATAAACTATATCATTTAAAACTTAGAGCAACCAGGTAGAATAGCCATCAGTGGTTGAGGTGCTGTAAGGTGGGCGTGGGGAAACCTGTAAAGCAAGAACCAGTTAAATGGTTTGCTCAAGGTCACATAGCAATATATTTTTATTTTTGTTCTTACCTCCTTCTGGTAAAATTTAAGGTATCTCACAAAGCTGAAAGTGGAAGAACTAGCAACAAACCTGGGTTTTGAAAAAAGTCAATCTTGAGTTCTTTTCGTTGAACCATAATGAGAATATGCCATACTGGGAGTTAGGGGGTCAGAGGTCTTCACGTAGCCCTCTGCTTCTCCTTGGGAAAATCACGCAATCTGTCTGCAACACTTTCCTCACTGGTAAAATGAGGAGATTCGGGAGTGGTTTATGTTTTTCAAATTATTAGGTAAAATAAAACAAATTAGAAAAAATACTTTAAAGTACATAGCATATAATAAGGATAATTATTGTTTCTTGAAAGGTGTTTTAGCTATGTATGTGTTTACACATATATGAGTCACGATGTGTTTCCTAATGTGGTTTGTGGTCAAAGCCACTTAAAAAAAAAAAAAAAGATGTCTTCTAAGCTTCTTTCCAACACTTCTCTTCCACTGATTTTATCATGTTCTCCCTCATTTTAAAATAAAGAGGCATCACCTAGACTTCAATTATTTTCATGCGTGGTTTATTAGCCTAAAATATTTCCCTAAGATTATGCTGCACACAATTGATTTCCTTACCCTTCTTGATCTCTACCTCCGCCCCCATCCCTGCTCATAAATACTTCAAAATCTTATGTTTTAAGGATCATTGTGTTATAATAAAGTTTCTCTGACCGTGAATTAATTGTAGTAATATTTTGTACTTGAATGTTGATCCATTTGAATACATTCTTAGTAGAATATAAAGTTAACAATATTTATACGATCCTTATTGTTTGTAAAAAAATGGCCAGCTCTAGGGTACCCGCGTTTGATGTTTTCAAATGACTCTTTCAAAGAAATGCTTCCTAGAAGGCAGAAATAGGCTCTGGAAAATAAAAGTGATCCGAAGAGCTAAATAATCATCACAAGCTGTGATGAGCAAAATGGAATCTTCTCTCTTCCAATACACATATGTTCAAACTGAGAGAAACATGCCCATACTTCAATTACAAGCAAAACTTTCTTGAGAGACAAGTGGCAGGGAGCACTGAAGCTGAAAGCAATGTGACAACATGGTGGCACACGATGGTGAGAAACAGCTCAACCCTGTAATTAATTTCTATCATTAAAGTCCCATCAATATCACTTAGCTGGATGGCTCTGACAGGATGGGAATATTAGCTAGAGACAGTTTTCCTATTTCAAAGGCTGTAGTACTGTTTGCATATGTACTGTCGAATACATTATAAAAAGGTGAAAAATATGGAAAGCATTATGTATAACCTGAGAATAACAGTGAAGCATAACTATGTGCTTGACATTGGCTGTGGTGAAGGCAAAGATTTGTACCTTGTTTTCGCTTAAAAAGAAATGCAAAGGTTCAGTTTCCGAAGTTGGATTGGGGAAGCAATGTGCATTTAGGATGAATTTCTATGAAACCCTAGGACTTTTATTTGCCATCTGTAATGGTTAATACTAGCGTAGTATACAAAATTGCCTCCAACCGAGGTCATTATTAAAGGAAACCAAAGAGAAGAAGAAATGGGGTTGGGGGTAGCCAGTTGCTTTCAGGAGACAGTTGAGTAAATGGATACAGAATGGACAACATAGCAAAAAATTCCCTTGGCAGTCATACCAAGAAAGCAAAATTGTTTGTAGAATAGTGGTCCTCATGAAAGAAGTTATATGCAAAGCTATAGAAATTTCCCTCAGGCTCAAAATGAAGTCTTCTCATCCTAACCAAAGTCTGGCAAGTAATTTATTTGAAAGACTATTCTGAACTCCCCAAAATGAGATATACCACATCCTATAATCCTTCCAGTCTAAGATACATTATTGCATAAGGTTTATTGTATCTTTAAAATGTAGACACATCACTTAAAATAACTTCTAATCTTCAGTGTTGGTACTGCTTCATTCTCTTTCTTTCTTTGAAAATCTAAGTAGATTCTAAGTAATGATATCAGGATAATTGAACACTATTTTGTGAGATATGACAGGCTCTGGAATTAAAATTACTTATATTTTGAACTTAATATATGAAATAAATCAAACTTTTAAAATTCTTTCTTCAGACTAAATCAATGTAAACAACAAAATGATTCCTTGTTGGGTATTTCTGACTTTTAAATTAAATGCACAATTTGACAAATTATAACTTAAACATGCTCCCCGCATATGTGTGCATAGCATGGTGACATTTTCTTCAGCATGCAAAAAAATGGAAAAATGTTTAAAAGTTGATAACATGAGTTACTTGTGGAGAAGAGAGTCATACCTCCTAACTTTGCCTCAGGGACATCATATTCATTATACCGTCTCTCAGTTTTTAAAGGAGTCTTTGAATTATCTCATTGTGAGACTCAAGATCAGTTGAGTGTAAGCTGATGGAATTCAAATACCATACTCTCTGTAGGCTAGTAAAGTTCAGAGCTCAGATTTTTCAGTATATATACCAGATGTACCAGATGTGGTAATATTGTTTATTTGTTCATTCATTCAACAAATACTTTTGAGTGTCTAAAATACGCCCGATATTGTATCACACTATGGTAGACACTAGAGATGAATATGACATTTACAATCCCTGGGTAAGGGGGGAGAAAAATAAACAAACAAACAAACAGAAGTGATTAGAAAAGAGGAGTGCAATGAAAGAAACAAATAGAATTATGTAAAAGAAATTAACAAGAGAGGACCAGATTTAGATGCAAAAGTTGAGGACCTTTTACACGCAGGTGGTACTCACGGGGACATATGAAGGATGAAGCAGTTAAGGGAAGGCTGGGAATAAATCTTTCTCAGAGTGGAAAAACAGTTCATCCAGGTCCCGAGACAGGAGAAAGTTTGCCGAGTTCTTAAGAACTGGGAAAAAACCAGGGAGATGGAAGCAGAGGTGAAGTTCCACAAATGGGGAGCAAAGAAAAGAAGAGTATGACGTGACATTGGAGATGTCACTCAAGGCCAGTGCAGACAGTATTTCCTGAGAAGTCATACCAACAAGTCAATATTTTACTCTAAATGCAGTGGAAGCCATTAAAGAACTTCAAGAAGAAATATTGTAGCTGATGGGTCTTCCATATATGATTGTTTATTTACTTAAGAAATAGTTGTTTCAAAAGAGTATCAATAACAAATCAACACATAATTGAGAAAAGCAGATGAGAAACTGCAGTAAAAATATGGAGAGTCATACTCAAAGGAACTTAAATAGCATTATGCTTGGCATAGAAAATGTATATAATACTAACTAAATAGAGTGATTATATTTTAAGACTAGGCTTGCTTCCTACCATCCCACTTTTATCTCCTTCTAGGTGACAAAATGTATTAAAAATATGTCAACACATTTAACACAGCAAATGTAGTGACTGCTGCATGAGCATAGTCATTACCACTGCAGAGGTTCCCATACTATTGTAGGAGTCTGACTCTCCACTGATATCTACAGAGGATCATATGCTCTGTGATAACAAGGAGCTCCTACCATTTTTTCCTCTGGCTGAAGAAGCTGAAGCTCAGAGTAGTAAAGCCACTTCATCATGTCCAAACTCACCCCAAAGTCAGAGGCTAAAGAGACGATCTAGGTCTTAAAGTAGATGTCTCTTAAAAAATATATATATATGCTTTTACAAAAAAAAAAAGAAAGAAAGAAAGAAAAAGATTATGACTTACCAAGTGGTTTTAGGATAACAGGAAATTTCTAGGTGGGCTCATTTGGTTTATGTCTACTTTTTGTTTGTGTGTTTGTTTTAGGTTTTATTTTTTCAAATGTTTTGTATACATGTGTAGGTGTAGTGTGATATATTGAGGGTAGGGGGAGGTTTACTACCTATTCACATTTATATTCACATTTTTCTTTCAACTCTATTACACAAGCAGCTAAGGATCGCCAAAATTTATTGAGCTTTCACTAAGTGTCAAAAAATGGTGAAGCCATCCATTAGGTTTCCATGCCAAACATATGTGAGTTATCCTGACAACTTTCTCTTACTTACATGGAACATCTAATCAAGCCCCAGGTCCGGTAAATTTCACCTACTAGATATATTTTCAGTACAATCCCTTCTCAACGTTATCATTGCCACCATTCCATATCAGCCTCCATCTTTTGGCCTACACTGCTGTACCAGCTTCCCACGTCCTTTTTTATAAAAGTCCCTTCTAATCACTCTTAACAAGGCAGCCAAATTAATTCTACAATTATTTTCTACTCAAATGCTTCTAGAGCTACTCTGCCTTAAGAGCCAAAATCCCTAACATGACCCAAGACAGTGTTTCCTTTTCTGCAACTCTCTCTCTTTTACTTGCTATATTATAGTCCATCTTCTTTTATTTTGGTTTTTGTTTTACTGTTTTCCATTTTTCTCCATGTTTCAGCTTAGAGGTCCAGACTTAAGGTCTTCCTTCACCTTTGCAATTCTCTTTCTCTGAAATTTTCAACACCTTTCTCTTATCTTAGTGACATTCTCTTCATCCTGAGAGAGTCATCTTATGTATCACATATTATATATTAGGAAGTATCCTAAAAGTAAGCCAACTTCTGAGTTGGCAAGTTGTTGACTATATTTCCCCATCCTAGCACTAGTTGCAATAGTGATTTTTAATTAAAATTAGATGTTCATTTATGTATTTGTTTGTGATCATATATTGTCTCTTCTTCCAGTCTGTAAGCCTCAGGTGTGTAGGGATCCAACTGACAGGTTTCCAACTCCGTTTCTAGTACAGATCAGAGTCAAGCTTGTGTTAGCACTCAATAATTATCTGTTGGATAAATGCACAGAATGTTATTGTCCTCACTTTAAAAGAATTTTCAGACAAGGAAAAGCTCACCTTAAAGAAAGAAGAGTTATTTTAGGTTGGCAAAAGTTGATTATAACCTAAATAAATACATTAATGTAGCTAAGGAAGTCACAAGTCAGCCACAGGGCATGCATCCGTCCTAAGGGCTTAGGCACTAAGCTAAAGCATCTGGAAGTGTCCTCCAAGCTAGGTCTATCTCTGAGGAGAATGGACGGGTCAGCAATTATGCTTCTTCCCACAACAAGTATTTTCTTATTACTGAACAATTTTTTAAATAAAAATTTCCTGATTGGATTAATGTGGATTCATATCTGAGAGTGAATACACTCTTTAGAGTTTAAAACTTAATATGGTTGACCTTGAACAATGCAGGGGTTAGGGGCACTGACCTCCCATGCAGTCAAAAATCCACATGTAACTTCTGACTCCCCCAAAACTTAACTACTAATAACCTACTGTTGATCAGAAGCCTTACTGATAACATAAATAGCCTATTAACACATATTTTGTATGTTGTATGTATTATACTCTATATTCTTACAACAAAGTAAGGTAGAGAAAAGGAAATGTTATCAACAAAATCAGGAGGAAGAGAAAATATATTTTACAGTATTGTACTGTAAAAAGCCCACGTGTGAGTGTACCCACACTGTTCAAACCTCTGTTGTTCAAGGATAAACTGTATTTATGTTCCTAGTCTGCCAAGGTTGATGACCAAAACACAGACCATGGTAAATGCTCAAGGTAATGACTATCACTCACTAAGAGAATTGGAAGTCAGCTTGCAAAACCCTTTAGATTCTGATATTCTGTCTTCTTGTCTATTTTTTTTAATTCTATACTTGGAAATTGGAAAATATTTTCCTTTAATAATGATTTGTTCAAGGTGGAGAGTAAATATACAATAACAAATTATTTAATAAAAGCAAATCAAAATATAGAGGACACAGCAAGAGCTGTACATAGAGAAAAAACATTATTAAAATAAGAGAAAATAAACAGAATATTTAAATGAAGTTTGGAAACAAAATAGAGAAGGAAAAAGACAATGAATTATAAAATAAAAAATCAGGAAAAATGATAAAGCTAAGACACACTTTTTTTGAAATTTTATTTTTAATTGACATGGATTGTCTTACGAGTTGAATTGTGTCCCCCTGCCCACCCACAAATTCATATGTTGAAGTTTTAATTGGCATGTGACTAGAATGTGACCTTTTTTGGAAATAGGGGCACTGCAGAAGACCCTTAGTTAAAATGAAGTTAAGCTGGAATAGAGTGGGCTTCTAATCCAATACAGCTGGTGTTCTTATAAAAAGGTAACATTTGGAGACAGACAGACATACAGAGAGAATGCCAGGTGAACAAAGAAATGACCATTTATAAGCCAAGAAAAGGCCTGGAACACATCCTTCCCTCACAATCCTTAGAAGCCAATCCTGCCAAAACCTTGACTTAAGACTTTCAGCCTCCAGAACTTTGAGTCAATAAATTTCTGTTGCTTAGGGCACCTAGTTTGTGGTACTTTGTTATAGCAGTCCTAGAAAACTAATACTAATTGAATTTAAAAAAAAAAGGAAAAATACAAATAAGCAAAATTAGCCTAAGAAAAAGAAAAAGCAATCATAGGAACATACTATAATTCTTTTACTAAATTTGGTATTAAATATGAACCATATTCCATAAAAATATAGATATCTAAATTTCTTAAGCAATACAAAATTAAAAAGACAATTACAATAAATATAAAAATGTAAAAATAAAAACAAAACAAAACAAACAACTCCTAGAAACTCATGGGCCAGATTGTTTTGCATATTAGTTATATTCCACTCTCAAGAAACAGGCAATCCTATTTTTAAAAAATAAGTGGCTCAATGCATTACTAGGTTCATTAGATAACCCTGATATGAAATCTAACCAAGTTATCTATTTATTGATTAAGCTCACTTATGAATGTGCATGTAAAAATCTTCACAAGAAATATGTAGGATTTATGTTGGAAAACTACCTATGATTGTTTTTGAAAGACAGAAGCATATCTAAATAATTAAGTGTTCCTGGATGGAAACTACAAAATGTCAATATTCCCTTAATTAATCTATAGGTGTAAAAAATCTAATTCCTTTATTGTTTATTTATTTAGAATGTGCCCCAGGGGCAGGGAGGAGGGCAGAGAAAGAGGTAGAGAGAATCTTAAGCCTGAGGCAGGCTCCATCTCAGGACCCTGAGATCATGACCAGAGATGAAATCAAGTTTGTCGCTTAACTGACTGAGCCACCCAGGCACCCCAAGAAATCTAATTTCTTTTAAATGTCATTTTTAAAACTTCCTTAGTTATTCTAAAACATATCTGAAAGAATAAATGTAAGCTATTCATAAAACAATTCTTTTTTTTTTATGAAATAGTCATGTTTTTGGCTTACTCTTGGCAAGCCAAGCTCTTACCTACACACGATTTGTGTTTAATCTTCACAATTCTGTGAGGAGTGAATTTTTTTTCCTCATTTCACAGTAGAGAAAACTTGATCTTCAACGGTTGCATAAATTTCCCAAGATCACATGTTTATTAAATGGCAGAATAGAAGTTGGGACACAAGTCTGTTTGTCCTCAAATCCCCTCATAGTAAGCACATGCTGCATCCATTTGCTCCTCATGTGTTCACTGCAGAAGTGGAAACATTGTTCTACTTGCCCCCAGATAAACAGGGGACTGACCAGAAAGCTAGGAAAGGATTATAGAAGTAGGCTATGGGACAATCTGCAGGGTCGTCACATCTGATTTTATGTATTTATTTGTTTGTTTGTTTATATTTTTTTTATGTCACTGCTGTCACAGAGTGTTCTTTTTCTGTTCTGCAAATATGCCAATCAATCTGGTTCCACCCCAGGGCCTTTGCACTCATTATTTTCTCTGCCTGAAACTTGCTTACTTGCTTACCCAGACTTTCCATAGCCGATGCTTCTTCATTTATATCTTAATTTAAATGTCATCTCTTCAGAAAGAACTTTCTAACCACCCATCTAAAATGAGAAATAAAAAGCGAGAGGTGAAACATAAAATCTCTTACCTCACTACCTGCTCCTAGTTGTTCTCTATCCCATTAGAGTGTTTTTCCTCTCTTCATAACACTGATTACTCTCTGAAATTACCTTGATTCTTCATATTTCACTGTTCCTCTTCCCACTTCGCTCATCTACAGCACAGGTTCTGTGAAGGCCAGTCACCATGACACCTTCAGTGCTCCCAATGGGGCTTGATAAATGGTAGGAGCTCAAAAGTCTTTGCCAAACGGATGGGTAAACTAATATGAATACATAAAAGAGTAAGTGAATAAATGCCTGTTAATAATGTTACCTCTGAGCCTGGAAACTGGAGGCAGGAATGAGAAGGGAGATTGGATTTTTTTACTTTTTTCTTTTTTTAAGATTTTATTTATCTGACAGAGAGAAACACAGTGAGAGAGGGAACACAAGCAGGGGGAGTGGGAGAGGGAGAAGCAGGCTCCCCGCGGAGCAGGGAACCCGATGCGGGGCTAGATCCCAGGACCCTGGGATCATGACCTGAGCCGAAGGCAGATGCTAAACGACTGAGCCACAAAGGCACCCTGATTTTTTAATTCTTAATTAAAGCTTTTGCTACTACTAGGACTTTTAAAAAGATAATAGAAATGCTTTATTCTCACTCTCATAATAAAAAGAAAGTTTTAGTTCCTTTAACTAAAAGTTCTTTGCTCACTCCACACACTAAAATAAATTCCAGAAGGTTAAAGTAAGTTTAGAGAGATAGAAAAAAGATAAAGGAAAAGAAAAAAAAATAGAGAAAACTTAAAAGAGAATAGGCGAGGAGAATATTTATCTGATCGCTGAATTAGGAAACATTTCCTAAGTACTAAAAATAAATAAACTTCCCAAGAAAAATACTGATGGATAAAAGCACATGAATATATAAAAGCCTCAATAAACAAAAAACATTTAAAAGCTAACAAAAAGAATGAGAAAAATATTTGCAACTGATACAACAGATAAATAGCTAACATTATGTGTAATGAGAAACAACACAATACACAAAAAATGGGAAGGCACATAAATAGAAAATTCACAAAAGAAGAAATATGAAATGGCTAATACATTTGTCTTAAATTTAAGCTAAGTAGTAATCAAATTAATGTAATTTAAAACAAGAAGCTATCATTTTTCACTTACAGAATTTTCAGTGAATAAGCAAAGGACCATGCTTAATGGTCTCAAGGGTGTGTTAAATTGAGCATTCTTTTCCACTGTTCCTTGGAATGGAAATTGGTCCATCCTTCCTGGAAAACAGTTTAACAATATGTATCAAATCTAGAAAATATCCTAACCTTTTTACTGGGCAATTCCACTTCTAGGAAGGTATCTGAATAAACTAGTAATGAATGTATTAAAGCTTTGAGTTTGATTATGTTCATTTTAGTGTTTATCTTAATAACAAAAATTGAAAATAAGACAATAGAAATGCCATATAGTATAGGAATGGGGAGAAATGGTTTTATTCATGCTACACAATAACATACGGTTAATAAAAATATTTAAAAGAATTCTTAAGGATATTTACAGGTGTCAGTGGTATATAATATTAAGTGTGAAACATCAGGATAAGTAACTATATTCATAGTATCAAGAAAAAGAGTAATATATCCTAAAGAAAATACACCCAAATGTTAGCTGTTTCTATATAAGGGATTATCTACCAGTAATTTGTTATGTATTATTTATTCTCTATATTTCCCATATTTCCCAATTTGTTTAATTACTTTTTTTTAAAGATTTTATTTATTTGAGAGAGAGAGAGAGAGAGAGAGAGCACAAGCAGGGGGAGGGACTGAGGGAGAGGGAGAAGCAGACTCCCTGCTGAGCAGGGAGCCCAATGCAGGGCTCCATCTGAGGACTCCGAGATTAGAACCTGAGCAGAAGGCAGACACTTAACTGACTGAGCCACCCAGGTGCCCCTGTTTAATTACTTTTAACGCTAATGAAATTCTTGTTCTATGTGATATGAATGTTCTTATTAATAAAATAATTATAAAGATAAGTTCCCTTTGTATGGGCTTCAAATAAAATACATGCATGTTTTCTCTTTAAAAGTCATTACCAAAATATTTTAAAGTTGCCATTTTTCTTTGACAGTCACAAAAATGAGGTTTATAGTATTTTAGTTCAGGTACAAACATTTTATTAGATTTCAAACTGCAGATGGCTCATTATTATAAATATTCCTGTTTATTATTTGCTTTTTTAGGAAAATTAAAAGAAAAACTCTTTTTAAAAGAGTTTGTAAAAAGTTCCTATAATATTTTTAACATTACTATGGAAAACTATTGAACATTACTATTCAAAATTTTTTCCAGCTTTGTGTTATAAAATAATTATACTGCATGAAGACCAGAAAATAAATGCATAAAAGAAAAGAAAAATCTGCCTTCATCCCGTACCCAACCTGAGAAGAACACAAAAAGGAAATGATCACTCTAAAGAATGAAAATAAATTGGATTTCTGAAAGTCTTTAGTGTTAATAATCTACAATGTTATTAGTATCAGGGAAAATTAAAATGCACAAGCTTTATTTTGTCTGTACAATATTATTTTAATTGATTTTCTTTATTTTGAGGTAATGGACACTGAAATCACATTTTCAGGATTTTGTGAAGCCTGGAAGTTTGACCTAAAGCAGAACTTTATCCAGTGAATGACTTACATCATTTTAATTTATTTGATTTCTATAAGAACCAGTTTTAATTTATTAATAAGGTAGATGCTAGAAAATAAAACTTACAATCTGACTCCAGAAAGTATGTATTATGTTTTTTCTGTTGCTACTGAACTTTCTGGATGAGGTACTTCTAATAAAAATATGTATTATTGCCCGTAATATTCTGGATAATAATAACCAAATGTCTTTTCTCCAAGGAGAATTAGCTACATATTAAAATAAAAACAGAACTACACAATTTTATTTTTCAACACATTTTAATATTTATATATTAAGTATACACTGTGTGTATATATACATATATATACATTGTGTATACACACAATATATACATATATACACACACACATAAAGTAGACAATACACACACAGACAATAAAATATTATTCAACCCTGAGAAAGAAGGACATCTTGCCATTTGTGACAACATGGATGGACTTTGAGGGCATCATGCTAAGTGAAATAAGTCAGAGGAAGACAAATACTGTATGATATCACTCGTACTCAGAATCTAAAAAAGCGAAACTTGTAGAAATAGAGAATAGAATGGCACTTACCAGAATTAGAGAGATTGATCAAAGGGTACAAATTTGAAGTTAGACGAGAAATAAGTTCTGGGGATCTAATGCATAGCATTGTGATTATAGTTAACAGTACTGAGTTGTATACTTGAAAATTGCTAAGAGAACAGATCTTTAACTTTCTCAACATAAAAAAGGAAATGCTGATTGTGTGACGTGATGGACATGTCAGCTAACCTTACAGTGGTAATCATATTGCAATATAGAAGTATCAAATCAATACCGTGTATACCTTAAGCTTACAGGTCAGTTATATCTCAATGAAGCTGGGGGAAAATACAAGATAATGATTCACTAGAGGGAGAAGGAAGAAACAGGATGAAAGATAAAAATAAAACTTAGTCTTTTTTGGAAATAATTAAATAAATAACATTTTTTAAATAATTAAAATTTAGAATATAAAAAGAGGACTGAGAGATGCTTGCTAAAATCATGCAGTTCAAAAGTAGGAAGAATTCATGTAGCCCACTGTTGTGCTGAAACAGGCATTTAGGCTGAAATAGTCTCAAAAATGTTTCCCCATCTTCAGTGAGGAGGTAGGAAGTTATAGGTGGTATGTGATGACTCTCAAGTCACAGAGCACATTTCACAATGACAGCTGATTCTATCTTTATTTAAAATTTCAATATTTTGTTCATCACTGATTTTTGCATTTTTAAAAATATTTTATTAAAATATTCACCTTGGTTACTCATTTTTTGGCACCCCCTTAAATTGTGCACCTGAAGCAAATGCTTTGCTCACCTCACCTCATCCCAGATCTTAGTTATAATTTCTGGTATATTTCTGGTTAATGTTATTTGACAAATGAAGCCCTAACATTTTGTTGTTGTTTCTTTTTTACAAAGAGAAAACAATAATGCTTATGAAAACAACAATTTCAAAAGATATATGTAACTTAAATAAGTTCAGATCATCTGCATACAAGGCAAGGAGTGTAATTCACCAAATGGTGGTTGGCAGAGTTCTGCCAAATTTGAAACCAGGGTGACACGGGGTTGATTATACATCTTTTTGTGCTACTTTCCATGTGTGATTTTGTTTACTTCTCACCACAGCCCATGGCATGGACATTTTACAGATGAAAATGCAGAACCTGGGAGCAGGGCTCTTGCTCTAACTTACATATCTTACGTTGTGACAGATCTCTGACTTCAGAACCACAAAGTTTACACCTTCTGGTACTTGCCTCTACATGCAGAACATTTCACCTCTTCCATGGTCGTTCAGTTCTAATCGTTATAAAATGATTTTGAAGCGAGTCTTCGTCTCCCGCCCCACAAACCATCCCCGATATTACTCTGAAGCAACGAAGTAAAAAAGATAACCCATTCCTATCCTTCAAACGTTTGAAGACCACACTAGTCCACTTCATCTCCTTTTACCATCCCTTCTCTGGGGTGAATATCTCTGTTTCTTCAACCATTTACCATGTGGCATGGCTTCCAGTTCATCCACTTAGATTTGTTACCATCACCACACAGTGTGCCCAAGGCACCAGATGTGATCTGTCCAGGGCAGACCCTATAATGGATAGGGGTCTTCCTCACAGAGTTAATTATCACCCCATGGTCTTGCAAATCAGGTTTCCTCTATTCCCCAGTCTAGCACACTTTTGGTGTAAAAGCCAGAGAGTACATATTTTAGGTTTTGAAGGTCGTACAGACTCAACTACCACTACTCACTGACATGGTAGCATAAGAGCAGCTGTGTACAAGATGGACGAGCATAGTGTGCCTGTGTTCTGATAAAACTTGGTTTACAAGAACAAGCAGCTGACAGATTTGGCTCACGAACCACAGTTTGCCAACCTCTACTCAATCCTGTGTTTAGTAAGTAACTTCTAGAATCTCAATGCAAAATTTTTCTTTCAATCATGGTTTCATTTGATTAAAGTTCTTTAAAAAAAAATCCTCAATTCGGGGTAGGGGGATGGGGTAACTGGTGATGGACATTAAGGACGGCACAGGTTGTCATGAGCACTGGGTATTATATAAGACTGATGAGTCACTGAACTCTACCTCTGAAGCTAATAATACACTATATGTTAATTAATTGAATTTAAAAAATAAAAATGTAAAAAATAAATAAATAAAATAAATCCTCAATTCAATATCAGGTGCATTAATTGACCTTTTCAAATTTGTGTATTTAGCTCTTTGAAATGTGTGCCTGCTAAACTTTCTAAGTCCTTGAGGGGGAACAAACAGGTGAACTAGGAGGACAGACAGTGACCTAAGGCACATTACTATAGTCTCCTCTCTACTGGAGTTATCCTGTTTTCTATCTTATACTGTCTTAAGTTGGATGACTCAGAAAACAACTCTGAGTCTCTGAGATTTGCATTCATGGGGTTTGTTGAGATGCTCTTAGGAACATTTGTGAGGGTTAATAGAAGCAGGATTGAATGAGGGAGAAGTTAAACTGTGAAGCAGCTGTGACAGGGGCTTAGCCAACACTTGCAGGAGCTCCAGATCTGGGTGGTCTTTCAGAGTTATCTCAATTGAAAAAGGAGTCTGGGTCTTTGTACCTCCATGTTGACTAGTCATTAGATGTGGGTTGCTTTTGGAGAAGAGGAGGGGACAAAGCAACTGCCTTTGGCCAAATGTAATTCCTATAGACTCATCAAAATTCCTGGGAGCTAGTGGTTAGGCAATATGTGTTTGCTTCTAAAAAGGGGACCTGCATACCACCCTAAAACACCCACTTGAGCTGTTTGCATCCACTTTCTCCATATGTTAAATGTATCTCATCTGGAACACAGCTGCCTGAGGATTCTGATTGATCTCTTTTCATGGGGAAACTTACAAGCATATCATTAATAAGAATCATTGCTGTAGCCAGTCTCAAGCCAGCAATTATTAATCATCAACTCTTTTCTTTACTCCCATTCTAGATTACACTCACCCTCAGCTAGCGCCTCCACTGGTCTAGGTACCATGATGCTTTCAAGCAAAACGATGTAGACACATCCCTGATTATCTTTCCCTTCTCATACTCTGGCTGCTGTACTTGTCCATTGAGTCTCAATATTGGACAAAGAAGTACAAGAAAAGCTCCAGTAGATCACCTAAGTGCCAAGTATATTCTTCCCTGTTAAAATTATGTAATAGCATCCCTACCATATCCTCATGATCAGAGTCAACCTTTTGTCTCTTTATCTCTTGGTTCAAAAAATCTAAAGAAGCAGGCAACAGACATAGCTCAAAGTTTAATGGGAGTCTCCTTGTCTCCCAAATTAGAAGGATTTTTCCCTCTGGAAAAAAATCCTACAGATCCAGAGCTGTGAGAAGGTGAAGCACAAATTACCCAAGTGGGTCACTAAAAGTGCTGATAGTTGCTGATCACTCCAATTTCCATCCTCTGTTTTGGAGACCCATTTATTCTGGAAAAACCAGGAGGGTTGGCCATTCTAAGATGAAGGATGCCAGCTTCTAAGGATGAGGGATATCTGATGTCAAAGCTGGAATCAGTGAAAACCAGCATGGGTTTCAGTTCACATTTATAAGTTCCATCTTGTGTTCATGGGTTTCAACTTGGATTTTTGTCTCTCCTGCTTTACGTCCATTTTCCCTTCCCAATTAGATGTCCTGTAGATTTTAAACAACAACATCAGATACAAAGCCAACAGATTTACAGACACTGCTTAACTAGTTCCCACAAATGGGTAAGTTCAAATACCTATAACAAAGCTGTTCTGCTTCTCTGATTGAAATTTGACTGATACACCAGATGCTCCCATAATCTAAAAATCTCCAACTGCAAATGCATTAACTTTCTGATAGTATCTCTTGAAATATTGTTCTACAGTAATTGAGAACACTACTTTGGAAACAGGCACACCAATATTTGAATCCTTCCTGTGCCATCTACTCGATGTGAAATCATGAACAAGTCATATAAATTGTGTGTGACCTCTTCCCCAACAATAAAATGTGGGAAAACTAAGGATATTGTGAGGATTAAATGAGATATTATTAAAGAGGGATTAACACTGTTTCTGCCATATAATTAGCACCCAACAAAATATTTTATGATTATTAAATTTTCTCAAAATCCTTCAGAAATTTAGATTTTTTTTCTTTTATCAAAAAGAAACAAAAATAACCATCAGAAAAACCTCTCTCCCCTACAACCAGCACGAATGGAATACAAAACATTCCAAAACTTGGCAAAAAATAATTAATACACTTTTTGGTAAATAGGAAGGAAGTAAAGCCATCTGGGGAGAAAAAAAAAATTGTCATCCTCTTGGAATTTCTTTAGCTGCATTAACTGATCCGGTTCTCATTGCAAATCAGCTATAAGAACTCACAGTTCCTGTACCTTTAGCCTTGAGAAAAGAGCTTTACTTAGAACTATTTCCAAGCAATGTGAGCCTTCATTTGTTTTCCTTCCTCATACTCTTTGCACTAAGACCCTATAAGGGCTCCCACTTGTGTGCCTGCTTAAATAGCTTCCCTTCAGCCAAATTGACAATTGCTGATTCCCTAATGGCCTCAATAATTCACTGATCAGGTGAATTTTCCTTTACATTTTTCACAATAGCAAATGGAACCTTCTCTCCTAGCTGTCTCTTATGGTCTATTTACCTATCCCCATAGATTACTCTGGCTTTTCTTATTGACCTATTGCTGAGACACAGCTGACTGACTCCTCACTTGTTTCTTCTGCCTGAGAAAGGGAAAATTCCCTTTAATATAACTGGGTTCTTTAGCCTGATACTGAAGTAAGCATGTCTGTAAGATGGGAAGGGAAGTCTTTATGCCATAAAAAATTCAGAACAAATGGAACATAATGCATCCTGTAGCTTTTTTTTCTAGGTTTCCCAGCATTTACAGGGCTTTTTGAATCTTTCAAACTATTCTAGTTTCTTTTAGCAGCATCAAGAACAGTGTAGTCAATGAAAGTATAAGGGTCCAGAAGATCAGGAAGGTCTTAAGCGCACTTTTACGTCATCATATCATGAAACAATGCAGAACCCCCACTATTTCCTATATTCCCATCCTTCCAACTTCAGGATCTTTATTTTGGAGCAGTCTTCACAGGAAACAACAGTCCTATTGTAAGGATCATCCACCTTTGTGGTTTGCCTAGATCTGTCGGAGTTTTAGCAATAAAACTTTGACATCCTGAGATATTTCCTTCAGTCCCAGGCAAACGAGAGCAGTTAGTGACTATGTAGAGCCATTGGAAATACGTGCTCTGGAGACAAGAAGACCAGGGAGCAATTCCTAGATCTCTATCATATTAGTTGTGCCACCTTGGGCAAGTAATTTAACCTTAATGAAACCTCAATTTCCTCTACTGTAATTAAGGACAGAAATGCCTTTTTAAACAGTTGCTCCAAATCAAAAATGAAATAATGAATTGAAATCATTTAGCATAGCTCAGGCATGAGTTATTAATAAATATCAGTTATTGTGTTTAAGATAGGTTGACATGCTTGACACTGAGTATCTTATTTTTTTTCCTATAATCTTTGGAGGTGTTGATAGAATGGGAACATTTTAAATTTACTCTTGAGAATAGTGGATATGTGGTCCCAAAATCAAGAGTTCCTGAATTTCTAAGTAATTTATTCACTTAGAAATTAAATTCCTGAAACATTTTGTGCAGGTGAATTCTGGAACATACTTCATGGGAAATGCCACTGGAAATGGGAGTTGACAAAGTCATGGTTAACTGTATGACTATGAAGCAAAAAGACCCAGGTTTAACTCTTGGTTTCCCCTTACAGATTGCATAGCCTATTCTCTCTGAGCCTGAACTTTCCCATAAGCTAAGTGGGGATGATAATATTGATCTGTTGGGAAATTAGGTGGATTCGTAAGTGAGATAATACTTGTGAATTGCTTAGCACACTACCCAATCATTTGAAAGTACTCAGTACATATTATAAAATAATAATAGCTAATAATATTAACTGCTTATGTGCCATGCACTATTCTAAGGGTTTTCATGTATTGACCAAATTAGTATTCAAAATAACTGTGGGAGATAGATATTGTTCTTTTTGTGTGTGATAAATATGAAAACCTAGGCACAGAGAGATTAAGTAGCATGCCCAAGTTATACAACAGAGGATGTATGATTAAGGTTCAAACCAAAGCCATCAGGCTTTATAGCCCAACTTTTAATCACTACACTGTATTAAAGTCTCCCAGTGGTAGAGCACAGAAAGTTGAGATGGTGAGAGAGATACTCTTAAATGTGTACTTTTGAGAAGTTGAAAGTGGAAGGATGTATAGTGGAGTTATAAGCAGATTGAATGTTCAGTGACCTTGAAGAGTGAGCTGTACTCATAATCACATGAGACTTCCTTCTCAAAGGAAAAATTTCCACTCACACAAAAATGTGTACTCAGGGAAATCACTTTTAGGTGGGGACAGTGAATGATGGCTTCCTGTACATCTCTGAAGACACCGCTTAGCTGGGCTACCCAAGACACAGCCACATTAGGAAAAAGCATCTTAGCATTGCTCTTATTCAGTCTTATTTTTTCCCCAACTAAAATTGAGAGTTCATGATAGGTTCCTGAAGAGTTACTCTCTTCCCATTCAAATGATCTTATTAAGTATAGGATCAAAGACATTGCATTCAGCTAAGGAACTCAGTGTTTTTCTGCGTTTATTATTTGCAACACCAGTGACTTAAAAGCAGCATGTTGGACTCCTGCTTTCAGTTAGAAAGACTGTTGCTCCCATACTAATAATGAGAACAAGCCAGATAAGCTTCAATATTATACTTTTATCTTTTTAAACCCACCAGAAAGCTGAGGCCACAAAGAACATGAATGAATTAAATTTGCGAAAGTAATGAACTCTTCTAGGAGTAAAGACACCTGCAGTTGCTTTCATCAAAGCCACCTGAGCTGTGATAAGGAGAAACCAGCTAAATTTTAATGAACTTTTAATGGCCACATGTAGACTGTACTGATTGATTGAAATCCTAAGGATCCCAGCCACCTGAAATCTACACTCACCCATTAACTCTTCTTCATGAGTCTTCAGTGAACATATGGGTAATTATAATGCAACAAAGTCTGAGAGAGTTGATAGAGTGTCCCGTTCCCTGAGAAATAGGTCTTCCCCACTAGAAAGACTCAGGCTTGTCAAACACTAGTGAAAGGGCAGAATGCTGAGAGAAATTCATCTGAGGCACTCCAGACTGTTATGTTATGCACTATAGAAGCTCTCAGAAAGCTGGAGAAATGTCTGTAGTATGGGAAAAGATCTCTCGTTGTTTAGAAAGCCAGAGGCGGGATTGGAAAACAGTAACACCTTAGTGACTAAAAGCTGACTGCCCAAACTTAACGCAGTAAGAGAGAGAGAGAGAGAAGTCCCTTATTATTCAGAAAGTTGGCACCAAGTAGTAAAGCATAAAGAGATTGCTAAAGTCTTAGCATGTAAAGGTCTCAATTCCTGATAAAGGAAAAGCCCTGACAAAAATTTGAGACCCCTTGAAAACTAAAACTAACTAAAGCTGCACCAAGCCCAAACTCAAATCAAATACTTTTTAGATTAATTCAGCTCCTCATACTAACAGCCTGATCAAAGAAGGAGCACAGCTTTTCTAGGTGTAAATATTTAAGTCTCTCCTTTATTTTACACATAATGTCTGGCATTTAATGAAAAAGTACATGACACAGAAAATAAGTATAAAAATGTGATTCATAGTAAAGACAGGAAATACTCAAGCAGAAAATAAGATGGTCCCAGGTACAATTATCAGATGGAGATTTTTTTAATGTTTATGTTGTGTATGAATTATCTATTAATTATCTGACATACATTAACTAAAAATTAGAACTAAGAAAAAAATAGCATTAGAAAATACCAAATATCTAGAAGCAAATGTAATAAAAGATATGCAAAATCTCTACATTAAAAAGTTTGAGTATTACAAATAATAATTAATAAAAACAAATAGGCATAACATGCTATAAATTATTGACTCAATAATGGTAATGTGCCCATTTTCCAAAAATTTATCTTCAGATTCAATGCAAAACCAACAAAATTCCAGACATTTTTTTGTTTGAAAATGATAAATTTACTCTAAAATTAAATCCAAAGTATCTAGAATAGTCAAAACAATCTTCAAAAAAAAAAAAAAGAACAAATTAGGAGAACTTTCTATATCTGACTAAGGCTTACTGTAAAACTATAGTATTTAAGATAGTGTGTTAAGAGCATTAGGAAAAATAAAGACCAGTGAAATACAATAAAGTGCAAAACAGTTGCACATCTATAGGAACAACTAACTTTTGACCAAGGGGAGAGAGGGACAAGCAAAACTTGTGCTGAGCATGGAGCTCGATGCGGGCTCACAATCCTGAGATCATGACTTGAGCCCAAATCAAGAGTCAGATGCTTAACTGACTGAGCCAACCAGGCACCCCTAAAAAATTTTTAATAAGGAATTGACTCATACAATTAGAGAGACTGGCAAGTCCCAAGTCTGCAGTGTGAGTCAGCAATTTGTAGATCCAGGAAAGCCAGCGGATTAGTTCCAGTCCAAGTCCAAAGGCCTGAGAACCAGGAGATCCAGTCATGTAGTACCAGTCTTAAGGCCAACAGGCTCAAAATCCAGGAAGAGCCCATGATTGAGTTTAAGTCTGAAGTTAGGAAGCCAGTGTCCCAGTTGATGACAATCAGGCAAGAAGAATTCTCTCTTACTGAGGGGAAGGTCAGCCTTTTGGTTCTATTCAGAATTTCGACTGTCTGGGTAAGGCCTACCCACATTAAAGAGGGCAACCCTCTTTGGTCCTCTTTTAATTTGGTCTACCAATTTAAATGTTAATCTCATCCAAAAACACCCTCACAGAAACATCCATAATAATGTTTTACCAAATATCTGGGTACCTTGTGGTCCTATCAAGTTGACAACAAAATTAACTTACTGTATGTAGGTAATATTTTCTTAGACATGAACTAAAGAGCACTAACTACAAAAGAAACAAAGTTATAAATTAAACTTGTCAAAATAGATACCCCACTCATAAATAACTGTCCTTAATGAGATAAGCCACAAAATGGAGAAAAAAATATTTGCAATACATATATCTAACAAAGAAATCATATCCAGCATACAAATAAAAATCTCCTTCAAATCACAACAAAAAGAAAACAATCCATATAAAAGCTGGCCAAAATACTTGCAAAAAGTTACTTCACAAAAGAAGATATACAAACGGTCAATATGTACATGGTTAATGTCATTTGACAATATGTAAATGCAAATTAAAACCACAATAATATGCTATTTAACAGTAGTAAAATAATCGAATTCAAAGAATACTGACAATGTAAATGTTGCTTGAGAATAGGAAACTGGAATTCTATATTATCTTTCCCTCGGATCAGCAATGCATGACCACTTTGAAGAAGTGTCTGCCAGTTTCTGATGAAGATAAACATACTTTCACCAGATGGCCCAGTTACTCCACTCTTAGTATGAGGGCATATGTTAACCACAAATTTGTACAAGATGGTTCTTATGGTACAAATAGTAGCCTTATTCATGGTGGCCAAAAACTAAAAGCAACAAAATCTTCACCGATAGAATAGGCAATTGAAGGATGTTATAGTCATATATGGAGTACTACTCAGCAATAAAAAGAATAAATACAACAACATGTACTAGCCTTAAAATATCATATTAAGTGAAAGAGACACAAATGACAGAGTATTGTATGATTTTATTTGCATGTGGTCCAAACACAGAACTTTATGGTGATAGAAATCAGAAAGCCCTTGTCTCTGAGAAATGGAGATTGATGTTTGGAGACAAAGAAACTTTCCAGGGTGTTGGGAAGGTTTGAGGCCTTGTTCTGGTTGGGAGACATATGGTGGGATAGAGTTTTCAAAATTCAGAAAACATGTGCATTTGCAATATGTGAATAAACTCTTAAAATATGTACATCTATTATATGTGAACTATATAGTTCATTTGAATAAAAAGAAGACAAAAATAACCCTTGTCTGAATCTAGAGATAATGACTTTAAATCAAGAAGCAATTAAGTTTATAGATTAGATTACCTTTAAAGGTTAGTATGTATATTTTTGACACATTACTTTAAGAAGAAAAACATAATTCTCTCTCTCTCTCTGTTTCTTTTTAAAGATTTTATTTATTTATTTGACAGAGAGAGAGTGAGAGAGCACAAGTAGGCAGACAGGCAGGCAGAAGGAGAGGGAGAAGCAAGCTCCCCGCTGAGCGGGAAGCCCGATGCGGGGCTCGATCCCAGGACCCTGGGATCATGACTGGAGCCTAAGGCAGACGCTTAACTGACGGAGCCACCCAGGCGCCGCTCTCTTTTTTTTTTTTTTTTTTAAATAAAGACTCTGTTTTTTAGAAGAATTACTTAGAGTTTTTCACCAACCTCTAAATACTCACATAGTCTATCTTACCAATGATTTTTATTTGGCCTCCTGCCGTTTCAGTGGACAAGACTAGGACAATTTTAGGAAGTTGTCTACATGGGAGTACAATGGTTCCTTTGAAAGTTGCTAGTTTTTATTTCACCATTAGGATTATTGCCAAAAAGTATATGTTTACATAAATTAAAGGGAGGGGAAGAGATAATTATGTAATATCCACTAATGATGGAATTTTCTCCACTATTTGTTCTCCTGATTGCTAATGCAGGAAAAGCTAAAAGGGGAGAGGTGAGTATAAACTAAAATGGACAGGAGTTACTGAGTTTCAAATGAAAATAAATACTTTTTTCTTTTTTTTAATTTCAACTTTATGGAGGTATAATTCACAAATGATCTTATAAGATATTTGAAGTGTAGTTTGTGGTAATTTGATATACATATACATTATGAAAGGATTTCACCCATCTAGTTCATGAAAAGTAGCATATCCATCACCTCACATATTTTTTGTGAAAACATTTAAGTTCTTACTCTCTTAAATTTCAATTATGTAATACAATATTATCAACTATAGTCACCATGTTTTATATTGGATCCTCAGACCTTACTCATGTTATAGCTAAAAGTATACACCCTTTTACCAATATCTCTCTACTTGACCCACTCCCTAGCCCCTGACAACCACTCTTCTACTCTGTTTCTGTGAGGTTGACTGTTTTTTAAGATTTCACATATAACTGATACCATACAGCATAGGTCTTTCTCTGTCTGGCTTACTTCACTTGGCATAATGTCTTCAAGATCCATCCATGTGGTCACAAATGACAGAATTTCCTTCTTTCTCATGGCCAAATAATATTCCATTCTATGTCTGTACATCTTCTTTATTCATTCATTCACTGATGGACAATTAGGCTATTTCCGTATCTTGGCTATGTGAATAATGCCGCAGTGAACACGGAAGTACAGATATCTCTTTGATAACCTGTTTTCATTTCCTTTGGATATATACCCTGTAGTGGGATTACTGAATTATATGGTATTTCTATTTTTAATTTTTTGAGAAACCTCTGTACTGTTTTCCATAGTAGCCACATAATTTACATTCCCACCCACAGTGCACAAGGGTTGCCTTTTCTCCAAATCCTTGCCAACACTTACTATCTCTTGTTTTTCTGATGATAGCCATTCTAACAGGTGTGAGATTATATTTTATTGTGGTTTTAATTTGTATTTCCTAGATGATTAGTTATGATAAAGGTACTTACCATATATATTATGATTATGATATATTATATCATAAAGGTATTATATACCTTTGCCCATTTGTACATCTTCTTTAGAAAAGAGCCTATTCAGTTTCCCTGTTCATGTTTAAACAGACTGTGGCTTTTTTGCTACTGACTTGTATGAGTTCTTTATACATTTTAGATATTAGCCCTTTATCAGATATGTGATTTGCAATATTCAGTAGGTTGCCTTTTCATTTTGCTGATAGTTTCCTTTGTCTTAGTTTGATGTAATTCCACTTGGCGATTTTTACTTTTGGTGTCATATCCAAAAATCATTGCCAAGACCAATGTCAAGGAGCTTATATTCTGTTTTCTCCTAGCAGTTTGACAGTTTCAATTCTTACACTCAAGTCTTCAATACATTTTGAGTTAATTTTTGTTTACAGCAGCCGTCCAGTTTTCCCAAAACCATTTATTGAAGAGACTGTTCTTTTCCCCTTGTATATTCTTGCTTTATTTGTTATAAATTAATTGACCATATATATATATGTGTATTTATTTCTGGGCTCTCCATTTTCTCCTACTGATTTATGTGTCTGTTTTCCTGCCAATATCATATTGTTTTGATTAGCATAGCTTTATCATATAGTTTGAAATAAGGAAGTATGATACCTCCATCTTTGTTCTTCTTTCTCAAAATTGGTTAGAGTAGGTAAAGTTTTGTCTATTTTCTTTATCTTTAAAAAAAAACTAGCTCTTGATTTCATTGATCTTTTCTCCTGTCTTTTTAGTCTGTTTTATTGTTTGTCCAATTTTTGCTATTGTCTTTCTTCTACTAACTTTGGGCTTCATTTGTTTATTTATTTATTAGTTCCTTGAGGTATAAAATTAGGTTGTTTGAGAACTTTCTTATTTCTTAATGTAGGCATTTATTGCTATGAACTTCCCTCTTTCAACTGCTTTTGTTGCATCCCATAAGTTTGGATGTGTTGTATTTCCATTTGCATTTGTCTCAGTATATTTTTTTATTTCTTCTTTGATCCATTGGTTGTTTAATCTTCACATTTTTATAAATTTTCTAGTTTTCATTGTAAATGATTTCTAGTTTCATACCATTGTGATAAAAAAGATGCCTGATAAGATTTTAATCTTCTTAAATTTAATATAAGTTGTTTTGTGGTCTAACATACGATCTGTCCTATAGAATGCTCCATGAGTACTTGAGAAGAATGTGTATTCTGCTGCTATTGGGTAGAATGTTCTGTTAAGTCCATCAGGTCTAATGTGTAGTTTAATTCCAAAGTTTTCCTATTGATTTTCTTTCTGGATGATATATCCATTGTTGAAAGAGAGGTATTAAAGTCCCCTACTATTATCATATTGCTGTCCATTTTTCCCTTTAGTTCTGTTAATATATGCTTTATATATTTCGGTGCTCCTATGTTTAATGCATAAATGTTTACAAAAATTATATCCTACTCTTGGATTGACCCATTTATAATTATATAATGGTCTTCTTTGTCCCTTATTACAGTCTTTGGCTTAAAGTGTAGCTTGTCTGATATAATATAGCTACTCCTGCTATCTTTTGGTGTCCATTTGCATGGAATATCTTTTTTCATCATTTCACTTTTAATCTGTGTGCTCTTAAAGGTGAAGTTAGTCTCCTGTAGGCAGCATATAGTTGGGTTTTATTTTTTGTTTTTGTTTTTTAATAGCCACTCTACATTTTGATTGGAGAATTTAGTATATTACATTTAAAGTAATTATTGGTAAGTATAGACTTACTATTGCCATTTTGTTAATTGTTTTCTGGCTGTTCTGTAATTTCTTCGTTCCTTTCTTCTCTTACTCTTTTCTTTGTGATTTGATATCTCTGGAGGAGTATGCTGAGATTCCTTTCTCCTTATCTTTTGTGTATCTACTATAGCTTTTAGCTTTGTGGTTACCATGAGGCTTACATAAAACAACTTAGGGTTCCAGCAATCTATTTTAAGCCAATAACAACTTCTAAAGCATGCTAAAGCTCTGCATTTTTAATCTCTCCCCAATGTTTTGTTTTTGATGTCATAATTTACATCTTTTTACCTTGTATATGCATCAACAAATTATTGTAGTTATAGTTATTTTTCATACTTTCTTCTTCTTCCCTCATATTAGATTTACATGATTTACTCACCACCATTACAACATTCAAATATTCTGAATTTAAATATATATTTACCTATACCAGTGAGTTTTATACTTTCATGTATTCCTGTAATTAGGTTTTTTCATTTCAGCTTGAAGATCTTCCTTTAACATTTTTTTGTAAGGCTTGTCTACTGGCTATGAACTACTTTAGCTTCTGCTTGTCTGGAAATCTCTGTCTCTTCTTCAGTTCTGAAGCAGGACAATTTTGCCAAGTAGAGTATTCTTGGTTGGCACACTTTTTCATTTAGCACTTTAAATATAGTAGTAGGCCATCCCTTCTGGCCTTCAAAGTCTCTGCTTAAAAATCTGCTGATAATCTTATGGAGATTTCCTTGTACATAACAAGTTTTTTTTTCTTGCTGTTTTAAAGATTCTTTCCATGTCTTTAAGTTTTGACAATTTAATTATAATGTGTCTCTCTGTGGGTCTCTTTGGATTCTTCTTATTGGAACTCTGTGGGCTTCCTGGATCAGTGTGTCTCTTTTTTTTTCCCCAGGCTAGGGAAATTTTTAGCCATCATTGCTTTGAAGAAGCTTTCTGCCACTTTCTCTCTTTCGTTTCCGGTACCCTTATAATGTGAATATTAATGCACTTGATGATGTCCTATAAGTATTAAGTGAGTTATCTTCACTCTTTTTCTTTTTGCTCCCCTGATCAGATGGATCCCATTTCCCTGACTGTGAGTTTGTTGAGTCTTTCTTTTGCTTGATCTAATCTAACACTGAACCCCTCTATCGAATTTTTCATCCCAATTGTTGTACCCTTCAGCTCTATGATTTTTGTCTGTTTCTCTCTTATATATTCTATCTCTTTGTTGAATTCTTTTGTTTGGAGCACATTCTTCTGTTTCTTCTTTATCCTGACTCTGTGATGATTTCTGTCCATTAGATAAAACAGCAACTTCTCCCAGTCTTGATGAAGTGTTCTAGTGTAGGAAATGAATCTTATTGTTTAACTCTGTTCTAATGCTTCTAGCATTAAGTTGTCTTTCAAAATTTTGTGATTGTCCAAATACCCTCCTTGTTCTTAGTGGTTCCCAGTAGCTTAGAGTGTCAAAACCCATTTTGATATGCATATTTCCTCATTCACCCAATGTGGTGGAGTGACTTGACTAGTTTGTAGATTTCTGTCAGTGAGAATTACTCCTTGGGAATGTATCCTTGGGAAAAGGTGAGTTCAAGATCCTCCTATGTTGCCATCTTGGATTGGAATCCATATATGCATTTTTTGATGATGTGTCAAAACTGTTTAAATGCTTTTAAAATTAAAAAGCATATATATATTGGAGCTTTTTTAACTTTTAGAAATATAGAGGCCATAGGATATGGTTATGTCTATTTGACATTAGCTATATTCCTGTTGAAATCTGTAAACTGAGGACTATTAAGAACTACCACATATGAAATCAGAGGATATAATAAAATGAACAGTACTGTAAGGTGTTAGACTGAATATATCCTGAGGTTAGATGGATAATTCAGAATATTGTATGGTCAGTTGT
Organism: Callorhinus ursinus; assembly: GCF_003265705.2. NCBI lineage: Eukaryota > Metazoa > Chordata > Mammalia > Carnivora > Otariidae > Callorhinus > Callorhinus ursinus. The sequence goes on along the minus strand of NW_027397068.1, from coordinate 33,497,650 downwards.
ATCCATTTTGTTTTACTTCTGTAACAAATTACCATAAATTTGGTGGCTTAAAATACCACAATTGTATCTATCTTACACTTCTGTAGGTCAGAAATTCTGCACAAGTCTCCTTGGACTAAAATCAAGGCATTAGTAGACTGCATTCTTTTCTGGAGGCTCTAGGGGAACTCTGTTTCCTTTGCTTCTCTAGCTTCTGAGGGCTGCCCACATTCATTGGCTTGTGGTCTACTTTCCCCATCTTTAAAGCCAACTACTTTGCATTTCTCTTACAATTTTTCCATAGTTAAATGTCTCTCTGACCATATTCCAGAGGGGAAGTAGACATCTTTGGGAAGCCATTATTCTGTATATCACAGTGGTGAAAAAATATTAAATAAAACAACACATTAGAAGACAAATTTATCATTGTGTTTCAATATTATCCTTTAATATATTACATTTTACAAAGATTCTTCTATTGCTTCACACAAAATATTTATAGCAGTCATTTTCCCCTTTTATACAGTGCTGAAAAAAAAGACTATGTCTTATAACCTCTAAATTACTTTCATAAATCTAAGAAAAAAATATCTTACTCTCACTAAATATACCAGAGGTACTCAATAACATCACATTATACTTTTAGTATCTGTTAGTGAGCACAATCATTGACAATAAGCAAGTACCTCCAAAAGATCAGCAGATAAATTCCTTCTCTTTGAGCAGAATTAATTAAAGGGTGAGCTTAAAATAATGAGTGTCAGAGTGAGATATTTATTTTTAGTTATCCATTTATTTTTTTTAACTTGGGGTTGTTATGAGACAAAAAGAAAAGGGAGACATTTTTAATAGAAATTCTAGTAATATGTGGTTAAGTGCCCATTAGGGTAGATATGGTATAGTTTAGGTTGGGAGGAGGAAGCCACAGAGTTAAAGGCTATTGGAGGGGACACTGCCCTTTGAACTGAAGATATTATAATTGTCTGTTGTATCATGATGTATTCCAGTTCTGAAAGAGTTTATCAACTTTTAACATAATGGACAGTAACATAGCTTTCATCTTTAGAAAAAAAATTGGTTAAAAGAATTTCGGTTATGAGGGTTTTTTAAAAGACCCTATCTTTACATTAAAATCCTTAAGAATTTATAACTTTAAATTTGTTTTGTTAAAGATTAAAACATATAGTTGGTAAAAAATAAATAGCAAAGTACATATTCCAATTTCACAAACTATGATTCAATAACATTCTAAATTTGCAATACTTGGAAATTTTATTTCCTGTTATCAGCATACACAAAATTTTGGAGCCTACTGCCATTACAGTAATGTTGCACTAAAATTCAAGTTGCATGATCTTGTCCTGTTTTTAGCTTCATGGTTTAAAAAATAATATTAAAAGCCTAAAATCATAATCTCTACCACTACCAATTATAAACTCTTCATTGAGCATATATTGAATTTTCTTAGTGTGCTTTATGACCTTTAAATTCTGACAACATTTTAATGGACTTTTTGGTCCTGCAATGAAAAATTTCAAGGACTGTGAGAGGGCACATAACAACAAAATTACTCTTGGTTTGATTATTTTTAAAATCTTAAATTATTATTATTATTAGTTCAAATATAAAAGATGACTAGAAAGTCTTTTAAGAGCCTTTCTGTCTCAAAAATGTAATTCAACTGTTCAATTGTTTTAAGTTATTTCACTTTATAGAAAAGTAGGAATCGAATCTCACAATATAGTCCATCATACTGATCTTTTTTCTACACAATGAAATAAGAAAAAGAGGCAATTATCTAGACAAGTAGCCCCCAACTTAGGAACTGGTTGTGTTCCAAAATGTCATTCAATGGTCAGTCAAATGCATTGGACCCAGGGAAGTCCAGCAGCAAAATGGCAGTACCCAGCCAATAACTCAGTTAAAAGGAGGAAAACTTTAGTCTTCAGAGGAAAAAGTCACGTTCCCAAGTCCAGAGAAATTTGAATATTAACAGGCAAGACCTTAGCACAGTGTGAAGAAGGCATAAGGCCAGTGTCAACCACTGCTGCCCCCCACCCCTGCCATGTTCTAGCAGGAACCACCAAGGTCTGGCCGTTCTAGGCTCAGTCCTTTCCACCTATGTGGCCGTCTTCCAGCATGACGTGAATGCATGGGCAGCCCTTCTTTAGTAGAGCTGGGGCCTAGCCAACCCATGGGAAATTCTGAAATAAAATATCTGCCAATTAAGTACCTCCTCTCACTGCCTCCCAACTGTCTCAGTTAAATTTGGGGCTTCTTTCTTGAACTGCCTTCAGCACCTTATTTCTCAGCCCAGATTATGCTTTCTGCTTCTACATGTCCTATCAGATTTTGTATTATGCTAGGCATATGGGAGCAACAATGTAAATACCTGTGGATCTCTTAATTAACTAAACTGCCTAGCTAATTCTTTGGATCAATGGTGATGATTATTAATAATTCCAGATTAAATGCACCAATTAGATGATCATACATGCATCATGTAAGGACTTTGGAAAGACATTCAAACATCTCAGAACATTTACTTTTGGTCAAACTACATAGAAAAAGGATTATGATTTATCAAACACAGTAGATAGGGAGTGTGTTTCCCAACTTCAAAATGATATCACTGTATCACGGTGTGGTTTTCATCCCCTCTGGTGTCTCTCAGACAGTTCTTGGAGGTTAGGTGCTTCGTTTCCCTGTGGCCTTCCTATAGTGACCACTGCATTGCCTCTCCACTGACCACCTCTAGCAGTTCTTCCTATCTTGGAGAGGAGATGGTACCTTGGAGTGGGATTAAGTGTCCCTTTATCACTCTATCTTAAGAGTTTTCTCCCTCCCTCTTATGTAAGTCCTACACCCCCAGTCTGTCATTTCTGCTCAAGAATTACCCCTTTACACAATGATAAATTATTAATGGGAACATCCACATCCTATAGGGGAAATTGTATTTCCTGCCCAAAGAGATGAAGTATTATTTTATAACCCCAATGAATGATTCCGTTTATTGTATACTGTATTACTGTTCCCAATTATTTACTTCCTTGACAATGGATTATTATGCAGCCATCAAAAGGAATGAGATCTTACCATTTGCAACGACGTGGATGGAACTGGAGGGTGTTGTGTTGAGTGAAATAAGTCAATCAAAGAAAGACATGTATCATATGACCTCACTGCTATGAGGAATTCTTAATCTCAGGAAACAAACTGAGGGTTGCTGGAGCGGTGGGGGGTGGGAGGGATGGGGTGGCTGGGTGGTAGACATTGGGGAGGGTATGTGCTATGGCGAGTGCTGTGAATTGTGTAAGACTGTTGAATCACAGATCTGTACCTCCGAAACAAATAATAAATTATATGTTAAAAAAGAAGAAGAAGAAGATAGCAGGAGGGGAAGAATGAAGGGGGGGCATCAGAGAGGGAGACGAACCATGAGAGATGATGGACTCTGAGAAACAAACTGAGGGTTCTAGAGGGGAGGGGGGTGGGGGGTGGGTTAGCCTGGTGATGGGTATTAAGGAGGGCATGTTCTGCATGGAGCACTGGGTGTTACACGCAAACAATGAATCATGGAACACTGCATCAAAAACTAATGATGTAATGTATGGTGATTAACATAACATAATAAAAAAAATAAAGAGCGAAGCCCCCCCCCAAAAAATAAGGGCACAGGGTGTTACATGCAACTGATGAATCACTAAATTCTACCCCTGAAACTAATAATACACTATATGTTAACTAAGTTGAATTTAAATAAAAACAAACAAATAAACAAAAAGCCAGTGCTGGTTTGAATTCTTTTGTTGCTGTTGTTCACCTCCCTTACTACTGCTTTGATGAACCCAGAGCCGGTTTGTGGAGTCTCGTGGTGGAGGAGACCTGCACTGTCCTTCCCATATACAGTTGGGAAGCCAGTAAGAGCCTTGGAAGGAAGGGATTCATGTGGGTCTAAGCAGACCAGAGCCTGGTGTGGTCTCAAAGCAGCCCATTGTAGGACACAGTGGCAGAGCAAGGGCAAATGACACACAAGATCAATACAGTGTGTTTTCGCCCTCAGTGCTACAGCTATGTTCTCCTTTGTGGTGCTCCACAGACTGACATCTTCTCCCTTTATACATCCTTCCTTGTGGCTCAGGCCTGATGCGAGAGTATTGGAGAGAGTTGCCAGACCAGAGAGACCCAGCAGAAAGAAATATACGTAGTGACCATACATCTGGTTTGCCTTAGGTAGTCGTGCTTTATGTTTGTTATCTTCACATAATTATTTCCAGCACGCCCTTTTATTCTGGAAAGTGTCGGTTTAGATAATAAATAATATGGTCTCTTTAGGAATAAGGGATATCTATAAAGATATGTTCATGGATATGTAATATTAAGGATGAAGTGTCCCTCTCTGGCTGTATTCCAAGACAAGACCTCTAAAACTTAGCTTCAACCTCAATGAAAGTGCAAAAATGCACAAAACTAAGATTATACTTCTATCACTGAGTAGAATGTAGGCTTGAAAGAGAAATTAAATTTAATTATAGAAAAAAAAGTTCTGTTTTACATACGTGAATTATAGTAAGGTTTTTATGTCTACCCATACATGCCACCCCCCACACACATTTTTAACATAGGACATCTCAGACTTCACATCTAAGTTCTTTTATTTACTAGTATTAGGGTTTGTTTCTCAATCTCCTTGAACCTGAGTTTCCCATTCTTATGTGTACAATGAAGATCACAACTCTTGATTTTATAGTTACTAAAAGAATTAAATGAATTAACATCTTAAACACGTTAAAATATGAGTCTCTACTGAAATTTATACTTATCTGCATGTGCCTGTAATATCAAGAGGAGTTTACTCAGTTCTATCCATTTGATTATGTTGGTCTTAATGAATACAAAGTGTCAAATAACACGTTTCTTTGCTTCCTTCCTGCTCACATTCCCCTCTTTCACACTGGGACCAATGTTCAATTTTTGATACATCTAAAACAGAGCCAGCAGCCATGGCCCTGACAGAGCTGATTTCTAAACATTCTTAGAGAAACAAAGGACAGAGCGACCATCAACGTCAGCCAGGCTGGTCACTTGCACGCCACACTAATATTGCTTGCACCGGACTCTGGGCTTCCAAACACAACTGTCCATTCCGCTCAGCTTGCATGTCCCTGTGGCAGCCTGGCAAGCCGCATTCACAGGCCTGCTCCAGAATGTGGCACTTCTCATTATGGTTCTAGCCTTTTCCTTCATCCAGCTGGCCTAAGCTAGCCCTCCTGATCTCTCCATATCCCACCTAATTCCCAGTCCTTATTAAAGTAGCGCAATCTCCTAACCACCACCACCCTCATAAGCGTGTATAGACACCAGGGCAATTCTGTCCAGGAGGGCAAAGTAGAAACCCAGGAGAATGACTATTGATAATGAAACACAGTCACTAGGCATTACTTTCATGCTGGGCACTGTGCAAAACACTTTCCATTTATTATCTCTTATAAACCTTACAACAACTTTATGAGGTGGGGGTTATTCTGTGGTCATATCATAGATGAGGATGCTGGGGTTTTAAAAAGGCAAGTTCCTTGCTCAAGTTCCCAAGTATAAAGGTAGATATTTATTGAGGGCTTAACAAAAACCAGATAATATTTGAAATTTTATGCATATACTATCATTTAATCCTCATAGCAAGTCTATGAAGTAGTGCTAATATTTAACCTGGACAGATGAGGAAAATGACTTCTACAAAGTAAATTGAATTGGTCATCACTAATTAGTGGTAAAGCTGGAGTTTGAACCCAGGCAATCTGGTTCCAGAGCATATATTCTTAATCACTTTATTATAATGAAGAACTGGATTTCAAAGTCCAAGTTCTTAACCCTATGATCGTATTGTTTGTCATAACTGTTATAGATTCCAAATATACCCCTTTTATTATATAAATAAGAACCTGAGGTCAAAAGGCTCGTTGGTCCAGGATTCTTCAGCAAGTTTTTAGCAGAATTTCCTGCAGTATTTGTTCATTGTGAGGGAAACGTCCAGTGAAGCAATAGGCATTTGTATGTCTCTGGGGGCCTATGTGAGCTCTCTCAAGCAACTTGACACTTTGGGATGAGCTGGGACTCCCTGTCAAGAATGTGCTAGATTTCCTTCGGCGTGAATACATAGGCACGCATCCAGATTCACCTTATTTCTGTTCTAGTCTTCCTGCTTAGTAACAAAATAAGAGGAAAATTAAATAGTTGAAGCAAAATTCTCCAGTTGTCCAGGCTCACAGACATATATTATTGGGGAAAAATTATATAGAAAGGCAATAATGTTAAAGACCATAAACCCTGGAGCCACACTTTCTAGGTTTAAAGCTCAGCTCTGTCAGTTACTGGCTTGGTGGTTTGGGGCAAATAAGTAAATATCGGTATTGCCTTTCTTTCTGTATCTATAAAATGGAGCAGTAATAAAATCCACTTCCTGGGATTATTTTGATAATTAAATGAATTAATATATGTACAGCCCATAGTAAGTTCTATGTAAGTATTTGCCATTATAATTACTAAGGTCTTTATGTGTTAAGGAGCTGAGAAACTATCATCCAGTTTATTTTTACTTCATCCCTTTTATCCAGTTGGTCTCCAAGTCTGGTTGAATATAGTGTTTTGGTTTTTTTTTTTTTTTTAAGTCTTGTTTGTCTAATATAAGTATTGCTACCCCAGAGTTGTTTTCACTTCCATTTGCATGGCAAATATTTTTCCATCCCTTCATTTTTAGTCTGTATGCCTCATTAGGTCTGAAGTGAGTATCTTGTAGGCTAATAGATGGGTCTTGTTTTTTGTATTCATTCCATCACCCTGTCTTTTGGTTGGAGCATTTAGGCCATTTACATTTAAAGTAATTATTGATAGGTATGTACTTACTGACATTTTGTTATTTGTTTTCTGATGGCTTTTTGGAGCTCTTCTCTGTTCCTTTCTTCTCTTGCTCTCTCTCTTTGTGACAGATGAGTTTCTGTTGTAGTAGGTTTCAGTATCTTTCTCTTTATTTTTTGTGTATCTATTATAGGTTGTGGTTACTATGTGGTTGCTATTTGTGGTTACTATGAGGTTCACACATAATGCCCTCAGTATATAGCAGTCTATATTAAGTTGATGATCATTTAAGTTCAAACATATTCTAAAAAAATTAATTTTTTATTCCTTCCTCCTCATTTTATGTATACGCTGTCATATTTTACATCTTTCTATTCAGAATTTTCTTATATCTAATTATGGTCCTTTCTTTTCCATTTAAACAAGTCCCTTTAACATTTCTTATAAGGATGGTTGAGTGGTAGTGAACTCCTTTAACTTTTGTTTGTCTGGCAAACTCTTTATCTGAACAATAACCTTGCTGGGTAGAGTATTTGTTGTTATACATTTTTTCCTGTCAGCACTGAATATACCTTCAAGATATCTTTGCTTTCCACTCAATTTCCATTGCTACCAAACTTATCTTGTCTTTTAATACTTGTCTATCCTGTGACTCTTCCAAATCTATACTTTTGAAGTCAGAAAGGGGCAGGCTCTGATTTGGTGGTGTAATAGGCACATTAAAATGTTAACAGTTATTCTCTCACATCCACAACACTTAATTTTGATAATTTAATAAACAGTAATTTGCAGGGGTGCCTAGATGGCTCCATCAGTTAAGCAGCCAACTCTTAATTTCAGCTCAGGTCATGATCTCAGGGTCTTGGGATCAAGCCTCATGTCAGGCTCCAAGCTCAGTGGGGTGTCTGCAGGAGATTCTCTGAGTGGAAGGCAGATGCTTAACAACTGAAACACCCAGGTGCCCCAACAATATTATTTTTAATTTACTTTTTTAATGGAAAGTGCCCTTACAAAATCAGGATTTAATTTATCTGTTAATATGCCAACTGTTAGGAAATTTTCTGTAATTCAAAATCCTATGCTGGATAGCTCTTCAATAACAGTCCTGTATAACAAGCTGGTGAAATTATGCTTATTATAGAAATAATAGAGTTGTATCTAAAACCTTCCCATATTGCTTCAGCTTTTCAACTCTTGTGGGAATTAAAAATGATTAGACTCTATTTCTAGCGAAATCCCATTTGGGAATAAGGATGACTTAAAAGAAGGGAATAAACCTGGTTATTAAAAAAGAGACTCAAATAGAATTTGAATAATATGTTCTCATGTCCTTTTCCAAGTATAGTAAAATTTTACTATAAATGTATGAGCCATTAGTCAGTTAGAAATCCAGTAAAAATAAAAACATAAAATATAAGTATGCTTCAGGTAAATTCACACAGAAGAAATTTGTGGAGAATAAAATCAAACTTGAATCAAACCCAGAAGATATATACATTTTTTAAGATCTAGAAATAACCATACTTCTATGGTTTGATTTTTTTTTCTTTCAGGTGTTATATTACCATCCTTTCTGCATCAGCTTTTGAAAGACAAAAAGTTCAAATCCACCTCAAAATTCGTAAAGATCTAATACTAATGTTTTCCCAATTCCTGATTTTCCAAAAGAACAGAGCAAATAAGATAACATTTTCTAAAAATTTGGTCTCTGTTATGCTGTACCAGGCAATGCACTAAGGAAAGTCTCTCCCATGCACAGAGGAGAGGCAGAAAGACTATAGTCAGGTGAATGGGACCCAGTTGGAACCACCAACGCAAAACTATTTACCATAAAGTGGAGTCATTTGGCCAAGTATCCATGGCCAGCCAGCCACGGACCACCACTTGAGAATCTACAAAGTCACAAGCAACAGAGCAAGTCAATGGTTCTCCAAACTGCAGAGTTTATAGGATTTTGCCTTGTCCCACTTTCAGCACACCCCCATCCAAAGCTCAGTACCTCAGATTGTATGCAGATACACATGAAATATGAGCAGTATTTTTTAACAGTGATATAAAAATGATCTGTACAAGTAAAACCATATTTATATTCTCAAAGTGCCAGGTTTAATTCTGATTTTTTTGGCTATAGTAAATTAACATTATAATCAAGTCAAATTATTTGTATAATGAAGTAGAGAGGAAAAAAGAATGAAAGGAAAACAGAAGGTGGGGGAGGAAAAGATAGAGGGGAGAGAGACAAAATTGTAAATTAAACTTTGTCTCTATATTTTTGTTTTTGTTTCCTTCTTTTTATTTAAATTCTAATTAGTTACCATACAGGGCAATATCGGTTTCTGGAGTAGAATTCCATGATTCATCACTTTCATACAACACCCAATGCTCATCATAAAAAGTGCTCTCCTTAATACTCATCACTCATCTAGCCCATCCACCCACCCACCTCCCTCCATCAACCCTCAGTTTGTTCTCTACCATTAAGAGGCTCTTATAACTGTTTTTTTCCCCCTCTCTCCTTTTTTTTTCCCCTTCCCATGTTCATCTGTTTTCTTTCTTAAATTCTACATATGAGTGAGATCATATAGTATTTGTCTTTCTTTGACTGACTTGTTTCACTTAGCATAATACACTCTAGTTCCATCTACATCATTGTAAATGGCAAGATTTCATCTTTTTGATGGCTGAGTAATATTCCATAGTTTATATATGCCACACCTTTTTTACCCATTCATTGGTCAATGGACATCTGGGCTCTCTCCATAATTTGGATATTGTTGATAATGCTGCTATAAACATTGGACTAACAACACAAGAAGCAAAGGGTGTTGGTGAGGATGTGGAGAAAGGGGAACTCTTTTGCACTGCTGGTGGGACTGCAAACTGGTGAAGCCACTCTGGAGAACAGTATGGAGGTTCTTCTGTGTTTTGTCTTATCTTTAAAAATACACCGAATGACAGCAAGGAAACTAATTAATTCAGCTAATCAATATGTAGAATTCAGAGACTATTTCTACCTGTACCAAGCAATAAGATATTGGAATATCATATTTTTTCTGTATCTATCAGTATCAAGCATATAGGGCCAAAATATCTTTGTTTATATGTCTCTCAAGATCCCTTAGTTGCATTTTCTTTAGTTAGACTTTTATACTTATTTCTTCTATTGAAGGTTTTAATAGTAACATCAATAATATATCATCTCAAATTTAAACAAAAAACACTACCTTGTTATCTTATTTGTACAAATCTACCTTATAATTTAATTCTAACACAGATGTGTACTAATACTTAGATGCAGCTTGAATCCATTAATTAATTTGCATTATAGATGTTGTTGGAATTTTAACAACATTATTGTACCTCTTAGAGTAAACATTGCAGCCAAGGAAGTACATCTTTCAATTTTCTGCACAATTATCTTGTAAACTGGCATGTGTTCTTCTTATTGTTGTTACTATGAAGACTTTGCTAAGCACTACAAAATTACATTTTAGTTTTCAGTTAGTCTGAATAAAACTCTGGTGTCACAATTTTACCATCTCTATTGTAGATGAAGAAAGTGATAGCAAATTGTTTTCTGACGATTTAATCATTTGTATTACACCAAACTTCATCCACTATCGTAACAGCCAATTTCTGATTGATAACACTTTGGGGATGACCACATGTCATTTCTGTTTATTACAATTTTGAGATGGTCATCTCAATGCTTTTCTTAGCAGGTATGTATTTAGCAGTCAGTGCAAAATCACAGTTGATTCTAATTGATACCCAAGTGAATAGCCTCAACAAAGAGGTTTATAATTAAAGAGCCACCTGACTGAAAATGATGAATTCCCTCCTTGCCTTCCATGCTGTTTCTCCTAGAACAGGGTTGAAATATAGATTGTGGCAGCAAACCTGAAATCCTGTACAGCAGCACAGAAGCCATCTATCTCTGTTCCAACCAAACAAGACCTTTAACCAATATTACATATACTCAGAGCAACAAAGTAATAATTACTGAAAATGCTTTAAAGTGCACAGGGAACATAGTAGGTACTTAATGTATGAATGAAACATTCTGTTTAGATATCATATGTTGACTTTTCTTATATCTCAACTTAGTTCCCAGCAATAAGTCTATAAAAAGGTTATAGTCTCATGTAAAAAAGGACGATAAAAATAAAATCTGGAGATGTAAAATACTCTGAATAATATTATGCCAACATCATGAGAACTGGTCAGAATTTCCCACAAATAACTGAATCACTGATGCCTTAAAAACTCTCAAGGAGAAAAATTTAAAATTTCTGAATACAATGATGAAGGCGGCAAAGAAGTATTGCAGCTGAGCATGATTCCTTCAGGGTGTGTGTGTGGACCAGCAAGTTTCCTCAACGGAGAAATACTTGTTATTTCTTATAGAATCACTGTCATCCAGAAGCAGCCTGGATAAAAATTCAATAGACTGTTTGTTGTTTTTCTCATTCCAAATCAGATAAATCCCCCATAATAGGATCCTTGGGAAAGGATGCATGGTCAAAGTTACAGAATTTACGGGAAATGAAGACAGAGTATTTGAAAGAAATATCTAACAGACACAGCCCCTAAGAAGGAAGTGTGAGAAAGACAAAACTCAATCTTTCTGGATTGAGCTGTCAGGCTGAAGTCACTAAAAAAATACAGAATCCTAAATGAAGAAGACACCCAGGAAATAATTCTTTTCAAATGCATACATTTCTCAGTCTAAGTAGTAATTAGAACACTTGAAAGTCTTCTCTATTCCATGTCTTATGGTCTGCCCATGGTTTTCCTCTCCAAGATGGTTCATTACCTTTCTTCATATTTTAATCTTAATTTTTTTGAACTGCTACTCTTCAAGGATATTTACAGTTTCCTTTTCCCCAAATGATCTTAACATGAAGGACTTATTAAGAATAAAAGTAATGATATGTTCTGGTCATAATCTTATTAAAGTGGATTGACCATAAATTACACATTGTGTGGTCTTATGAATGCTATCTACATCTATGTGTTTCTTACCATCAACCTAAAAAATAACGTTCCTCAAAAAACATTTTATCAAATGAATAATGGGGCCATATGGACACCATATAGGAAAACACAATTAAGAATAATTAATTTTAAGCAGTTTTCATAATAGATGTCTGAAAACATGATACACATGTTCACTGGTATTTGGCATTGTTTTAGAAAAATGCTTTGTATCTTTCCACTAATGCTTTTTGTCTGAAAGTATCTTGTAGCAGCCCCATTAATCTGAACAAATTCAACAAACGCAGAGCAAGGCTGTTTTGGCAGAAGGACAAAGGACACTTTCCCCTCAGCTCGTAACAAATTGTTTTCATTAAGAACAAACGGTCTTGGAGCATTATTTTACTTGAGCCTCTGCCTGGTGACAAGCCCAAAGGGTAGACCCAGTGTTCACTGTAAACAATAAGAATGGGTCTCAGCAAGTGGTATGTCCTTCTGTAGTTTAAAAACTCCATATTTTGGGAGAATGAGATGGGCCATTTTCAACCATAAAACATCAATTTGTTATAACTTTTAATAGTTTTTTATAGCTTCAGACTATGTCCATAATTAAAATAATTTTGAATAAAATAGATATCATGAAGTGGCAGAAATTTTTTAAATACTCTTATTTTTATCATCTGAGATATTGCTTTTCTGAAGTTGCATTAAGAAATTAGTATTTTTTAGATATCTTAACAAGAGCATCTAGTTCACTTATCTCAAGATCTTTCTACACTATCTGGAACTGGATCTTGAGGAAAAATAATCATTTCAAGTACCTTTTAGGAAATTCTTACAAAAATTAAAATAAGTAACATTAAAAATAAAAATAAATTTTAGCTCAAATGCAAAATAATGTAAAGGGGAATTGTAACATAATATAAAAACAACATTCTGTATTCATAGTTTTAGCTGATTTTTTGGAACCACTGTTGGGGTTTTTTATAAACTTCTGAGTAGTAGGAATTACAAAAAGACTATATAGATATTTTATAATGTGACCTTTAACTCTCATATTTTAAAGCATGTTTGATTTTGAAATAACTTTAGCGTCCGTATTTAATACTTGAAAAATAGCATCACATCAACCACTCTTCATAATGCTATTTTATTACTTCGATTACTGCATTACATCTTTACTATGCATTTGTAAATCTTAGGTTCCAGCATGCTATAACTCAGCAGTTTAAACTGAATCAGATTTCCAGATACAACTGATGTTTTTTAAAGGAAGATTAAAAATCAGGTAAACCCGAGCACTTCAAAAGCTTATTGGCCTTGCCGTGAGCAAGAAGTTGAGGAGAGGGGAGGGTGTCATAAGAAGTACATTTTGTGTTTAAATAAGAAATTGATTTGGGGAATAACTCCAGTCTAGCTGAGACAGAAGATCATAATTTTCTATTCTTCCAACACTCCGTCAATAAAAGAACATTAGAGAATCTATCCTCTAAAGAAACAGTTCATCTTTGGTTTCATCATCAGTGTCAAAAAGCATTTTTGCTATTCACACAGCTGTTTCTCTACAGGAAGCAGGATGGATTGCCTTGAGTACAGGAGGGAACCACAGAAGAGTCACAATTACTTAATAAATGCTTACATCATCTACAAGGTGGGTGGTAAATAGTATCTTTACCTTGGCTCTCTGCAGCTTCATACACACATGCCAAAAGGAAACAAATAGATATATAAATAAATCATTTTTAAATCAAATAAAATCAAAACAGAGAACACTTAAGTGACTCTATCAAAATACTACAGATGACTTAATATCCTTCATTTATATTGCCTATGGATATGATCCCTCTTGCATTATATAAGTTATTTACTTCAATCCAATAACTATTTTAGAAGCACTTCGTATGTTCAATCACAGAGATGCAAAAAATACAGTTTTAATTGAAGAAAGAGGCACAATTTCTTTTCCATGGTCAATAGTTTATAATTTTATACAATTGAAATAGAAAACATTTTAAAGAATATTGACTCTATTAAACTATAATCTGTTAATTATCTTTATAAAAACCAAAAACTTTGAATTTGAAAAATTTCCACCTGGAATCTATCATAAATTCAATGACATCAATATTGTTGAAACATTATCTGTACCTAATTCTCTCTGACATTTCAAATAATTAGTGAGGGGGAAAAGGAGCCGAAACTATCAAAAGGGAGGAGAGAAGGAACCCCATTATTTGAGAAAAAGTAAGAGTAGTTTCAAGTTTAAAGCACCATAGACCTCATTGTCCAGAGAGTAAAGCAGATATCCCTCTTGCGTTCTAATTCTTACTGCAGATGTTTACAGCCCAAGCACCATGTTGGCTTTGTCCTTGGAAGCAGGGCCCATCAGCTGGAAAAGAAGACTTTTTCTTTGAATCTTGTTTAATGACATTTTCTATTTCCTCTCAGCTCTGATTCATGGTCACTAATTCTATGTGGTGAGCCCTGTTCTACATGTTTTCTGATTCCAGTTGAACCTATATTAAATCTTGAAACAATGTTCCTTTCTGTCCTGCCTTGGTCATTTTGACCAGGTCAAAATGTATTCAGCCTGAAACAGGCACTTTCTCTTCCTGCTTTCTCCACCTGTCAGGGTATTTACAATGGTTAATGGAATGAACTATTACATTACATTTTATCTGAAGATATCGACAGTGTTAACCAGTGCACTAGTCAATCTCACTAAGCACTTCAAAATATTAATTACAATATTTCTAGATGTTACATAGACAAAGTTTTAAAGATTTTATTTATTTATTTAAGAAAGAAAAAGAGCACGTGAACAGGGGGAGGGGCAGTGGGAGAGGGAAAGAAGCTCAAGCAGGCATGAGCCCAACCAGTGGCCTGATCCCATGACCCTGAGATCACGATGTGAGCTGAAACCAAGAGGCAGACACTCAGTCAACTGAGCCACCTAAACACCCCTACATAGACAAAGTTTTACAAGACAAAAGAATTAATGGAAAAATGAGTGAAATAAACTTAAGTTTCTTTATTGATGACTATCTCAGAGCTCTTTAATATGCTAATATCCACATACATTTTGAAGAGGAGGTGTCTTGGAGCATATCTACCATGTCTAAACCATTTGATGAAGGTGCCCTCACTTTTTACTTACAGAACATATTCAAGACCTTATAGAGAACTCATTTTGGAGACATACTATTGCTGAGAAAAATATAATAATCCAGGCTGAAAAGTCCCCAAATCTAAATATTCAAGATATTTGAATAAATAAGTTGTCCAGATTTAACTTTTATACAAATAGCTTTTAAAAATAAAATTCTTGAGGACACTTGGGTGGCTCAGTCAGTTAAGCGTCTGCCTTCAGCTCAGGTCATGATCTCAAGGTCCTGTGATCAAGCCCCACATTGGGCTCCCTGTTCAGCCAGGAGTCTGCTTCCCATGCCCCCACTGCCCGTCCCCCCTGCTCCTGCTCTTTATCCCTCACACACACGCTCTCTCTCTCTCTCAAATAAATAAATAAAATATTTTTAAAAATAAAATAAAATTCTTGAAATGTCTAAGATTGATCAAATACAAATATTGCTATTTAAGATTTTTCACAATAATCAATCAATGTCTCCATACTCTTGGTCAAATAAAAAATATTCACAATACTGTCATATCTAATTACTACTCATAACTACAATACATATGATACAACCTCTTATAAATCAATGTAACTAGGCCATACCTAAGAAAACAATTGAATCTTTTGGTATAGATAAATAAATGATAGATGACAGATAGATAGATAGATAGATAGATAGATAGATAGATAATATTCTGTATTATATAACACATATTCCTGCCAGGACCTAAGTTACAGTGGCCAATAATTGTTAATGCTAGGCTATACATTCACTGAGCTCAAAAATCATGTCTTTCTTCACGTTTATTTTCCCTATAGCAGTTACGCAGTGGCTTACATAGAGTAAGTAGTCAGTGAATAAATGATATATAAAAATACATGGATGAGTCTCATAGTGATATAGGAAGGACGAAAAAGAGGAGGAGGAGAAAATGAAAGTTACATCTATAGTTAACCATTCCCTAAGTAATTATTGGATGTCTTCAGTTTCCAGATCCTATGCTAACCTCTAGCACAGATATAAAGATGGCCTGGACTTAGGTATACCTAGCCTAGTAGAGGAGATGGATATTTTAAAGAAGAATACATTAACAATATGGTGGGTGTATGACAGAGGTATCTAGACATATAAAGAGAATAAAGAGAGAACAGTAACCCCTGTGTAGGGAAGGAGGCTTTCAGAAGTGATTAATATCTGGATTGTGTTGTAAAAGTTTTCATTAAGTGGTGAAGGGAGGGGGAACATTTCAGACAGAGGAGATATCATCAGCAAGTGCACAGAGAACCATATTCAGGAAACCATGTATTCAAGAAAGTCCTATCAGAAGGGTGATGGGGCTGAGAGATAGGTGGGGCATGAGAAATACCTAGAAGTTATGCTCAGAACTTGAACATTGGTCCTCTAGATTCATATTTTCCATATTTATTTGATTGAGAGAATTTTTAAAGTATTAATAAACAATAAACAATAATGATTCATGACATAAGAACAAAAATCCTCATCAGAGGTTAATTGCAGTAAGAAATTATCAACAAAACCAAATAATGTCACAAATATATGGTGAACTTATAGGATAATATATAATGCATAAATAATTTATGCCAGTTTAATCCAATAGACATTGTACAACTTAAAGGAAAGTTGATAAATCATGCCTATTTATTAATGGCTATGCATAATGTGATCATATTTGTGACTTCCTGGAATTCCTTGCTGTGGCATATCATTTAAAAGCAACTATTTAAAGCTGTTTATATACGTAATTCAAAATAGGTTATTAAAGAAAAACTCTTGCCATCATGAATTTCTTTTTTTCTCCATGGAATAGAGTTTGAGAATCACTGCAGTTGACAACGGGGAAAAAATAAAGAAGAAGCAAAAAGTTTCACCTTGGCAAGGAGATACACTCTATAAACTAGTTTTAACTCAATTAAAAAGCAATTAGGCCCAGAAAACCTCTTAAAAAGTTTTTTGATGATATATAAAATAGTATATAGAGATTATGTTAGTGTATATAAAAAAGTTCAAGGACCATGAGAGGACAAAACGTGGTCATTTTTATTAGAAAAGTCCTATAACGCCAAGAGTGTTACTGTCTGTTTATGGGAGGATAGCTACCTACAAACAAGTGAGTTGGGAAGCAAACCCAATTAAAATTTGAATGAGTGTCAATTAAGAGAATTTCTTTAGATAAAAAAACATAAGCAAGACAAATTATCTTTGAAAGCAGATGGAAAATGGCCAATCCAAATTAATGGCTATGGATTTTAACTTATACTTGTTATTCTCTAGATTTTCTATTGTTATCACTGCTACTTATCATGTATAAATAAAAATATGTAACTTATAAGATCTAATGATAAAATGAGTTCAGTTTACTTTTAGAGAAAGCACCCTAATTCCCTTTCTCTGATGGTTATTCATTCAGTTCACAGGGCCGAAAGGTATTATCTTCTGGCACTGATGCTTTCCAAAGATTAGCCCCAAAATGACTATTTCAGGTGCATTGTAAATTTTTAATCTTTATGTACACATTTTCTCTTCAGGCATCCAAGCTCAGTTGGGTCACTTTTTCCTCAAATGAGGCCTCTGCACACTCAGGTAGGGCTTGCCTGCTACACACACCTACTGAGAGTCTGCAGCATCCTTTCCATCATCCCTGACTGGGGTCTCCCTTCTCTGCCAGTCACCACTTTATTTTATCTGCCTGTGGCGAAGCACACATGAGCATTTCTAGTCACCATACCAAAGATACACTTCCACCCAAACAGGAATGCATGCCTGGAAACAAAGATAGATCTTATTTCCTCTCCATCTCCAGACATCCTTGATTCACAATCCTGAATGCATGTCTATGAACATTACACAGAATGAGCCTAAAAGGGCCTCAGAAAGGCCTGACTTTTATTCTGAACATTATATATATTATTTCTCAAGAAAAGAGAAACTTTTAAAAATACATACATGAAAGTATACTCTGAAATTCATTCATATCAAAGGTTATGTTATTTTTGTTGTTGTTTTGTATTATTGCCTTGACATAAATGTGGAGAAAAAATATTTGGGGTATGTGTCTTATTATGCTGGGCAAGTGTTTTTCACTATTTTTTAAAAGAGTAGGCTTTAGAATGCATGTAACCAAGGCAGAAAAACTGATTACTTACAGATACAAATCTACTTGGGCAGATTTCCTACTTACTATTTAAAGTTGTGTAACAGTTTAAAGTTATGAAAATTGAAAATATAAAAACTCATGATTATCATACACTAATAGGGCATTCTCCCTAAAGTGCGGTCAGAAAGCTAACTGTATCCTCTGCTGTGTTAGTAAAAATTGTCTGGGCCTCCTCCAGATGCTGAGGATGACCCAGAATCTCTGGGAGTACTGCCTAGGAATCTGCATTTTAGCAAGCACCATAGGTGAATATAATGCACAGTAAATTTAACTACCACTTCTCCCAGCCTGATGTTCAGATTACATTCTCTTTCTCAGGGCTACCAGGGAATAGCTTGCAAGACTGATTTTCTATCTCTACCCTCTATTGCACCCAGACTCACCCTGAAGTATTTGTCAATGTTCTGGTCTTTCTGAACAGAACCACTCCACCTCTCCCTGTGTCTTACCTATGATTTGCTTTCTATTTGAGGCCACTCATCAGTGTAAACCCTGGCTAGTTTGGCTTCTCCTTCCCATGGCAAGTGACTTCAATTTACTCAAAAGTTGGCATGAAGAGACGGGTAAGAGTTTATCCTATAGCATCAGACTTCCTGGCAGTTCAAAATCCTGCCTGTCACTGACTAACTGTGTGGCTTTGGACAAATTTTACTATCTCTTTGTATTTGTTATACAAATATATATATATATATATATATATATATAATGTAAGTAATAATAGGATCTACCTGTCAGCATTGTTTAAAGGATTTAATGAGTTAACATCTGCAGAGCAGAGCACTTAGTAGAGGGCCTGGCACACAGAAAACCCTGGGGAAGTCTGAACTCGCATCTTTATCTTCTCCTGGTCCTCCTAAAGACCATGCCTTAACCGGAAGGAACGGGTCAGTCTAGAGAGGAGGTAGAGGAACTATTCTCTAGGCTATAAGAATTCTGGGGTGTTTCTCAAATTATGTCCCATAGGTAAAAACCCTTCTACTTAGAGAAAAGGGGTAACTGTGGTAGGGTTTCTGCCTTTCAGCAAGGAATTTGCAGTGGTGTGACAAAGTAAGCTAATGCGGGACCAGAATTTTATTATCTGGAAAGCAATATAATTGTGTAAATGAAACAAGATGTCTAAGGAAAGGAAGGAGGGGTAATAAAGAAAAATAAAAACATGAAAGTGTCACCCCCAGAGAAAGCTATGTGTGTGTACATGCACATGTGAATTTAACTTTCTCTTGTCTGTCTATCCAGCCTTACTGAGGCCATAGTCATCCAGGACATGGAATCCCTGCCTCCCTCAAATGGCTTTGCCCTTGTAGTCACATTTGTATTCCCTAACTTAGCAGCTAGTCAAGTGAATTTATAAATCTTTTGTCAGACTTCAGAGAATTTCCAACTGTCCATATCCAGTTTAGCTCTGCACGGTAGGTGTGGTTGGGATTCCTGGAATCACTGAGTTCTCTTAGCAGTTTCTACTCAGGCTTGATTAAATACTTGCACCTCCAAAGCCACTGACTCCACTATTCATAATGCTATAAATTCAGTACAACTTTACATCAGACTCAGTATGCTACATGCCTGGTACTCAGATTAACACAGCAGAAGAAACTGGCCAATTAATTTGCCTACTGTTAACCCTGTGTCTGCCTTATAGAAGATCCTCAATATTACTGAAGTAATGATTGAATGAATGAGTACAATAGGTACCAAATCTCTCCAACAGGGAGAACATTTTTAAAAATAAAAGGAAAGATAACCAAGGTTACACCTAAGAATGGTTAGCATATTATTTTCAGATTGGCTGTATGAGAAGTATTTATTTCCCTTATGCTAGATATGAATGCTAAGCCACTTAAGAATGTGTGAACTACAAGAAGATCCTGACCCCCTGAGAGTGTTTTTTGGGAACAGAAACATAAATAATTAAAATTATAGTTTACTATGATGAATGCAAAAAATTTTAATGTACAAGAAATGGTAAAGAAAAGAAAACAAAACAAAAAGGTGATAACCTCACTCAATGCAAAACCATCAGAGAAGCTGTAGTGGATGATTTGATGCTAACCTGAAATCGCAAGGGAGAAGCATTTCTTCTTCCGGATAAGATTATTAGGTCATGAAACCCAGTGATATGGCCTTTGAAGGGCAGAATCAAATCTTCTGCAGTCTAGCAGAGTACAGGAGACAGAGATCTTACATATCCTCAATGGCCTTAGGAGGATCATGCACCATGAAGAAGGTCAAACCAAGATATAGACTGAGTCTGTCTCAAACTGCCACCTACCTCTGACTTCACTCAATACCCAATCTGATTAAAGTTATCAGCCTCCTCTCTCTATCTGCCTGAAAAAATGGGGCAGAGGGAAAAGCACTTTACTACTTTTACTGTTAGACTATATCATCTTTCAAACTATGCTGGAATATAATAAAAAAATTAATAAAAACATGAAACAGTGGAAAAAAATGTAACTGAAAAAGTAAGAAATTATACAGTAGAAACAGATCTGCAAATGATTTAAAAATGGCAATACCTTATATGTGTAAAAATATCAAAAGCTGAACAAAATGAATAAAAAGAAAAATTTCAATAAAGAATTAGACTCTATATAATAAATCAAATGTATATTCTAGAACTAAAAAATAAAAAGTCTGAAATCAGAACTCATTATTAGAAACTGAGAGCAGGTTGGACATAACGGAAGATAGGATCAGTGAATTCAGAGACAGATCAACAGAAAACATAAGCTGAAGCAAAGAGAAAAAAATTAAAATAAAATAGAACAAAATAAATGACACAATGTGTCATAATTAAAAAAGCAAATATACATATAATTAAAGTTCAACAAGTAGAGGAAAGAGAATAGGGCAGAAGGAATATTTAACGAGATAATTGGTGAGATTTTTCCAAAACTGGAAAAAACTTTAATCCACAGTTTCAAAAAGCTCTGCAAACCCCAAGAAAGAAATATATAGAGAAAATACATCAGTAGAGGAGAATTAAAATGCTGGAATAAAGACCGAAAAAACACCTTTTTAATGGCAGTGGGAAAACAAGACACATTACTTTTAAAGGAGTAAGTATAAAAATATAACTGACTTCTCAACAGAATTGGTCAAAACAGAAGGCAGCAAAATGACATCTTTAAAGCATGGGATGGGGAGGGACCTGCTAAAAGAATTCTATGCCCACAGGAAATATCCTTTAAAAATAAAGACAAAATAAGAGGTTTTCAGATAAACAAAAGCTGCCTTTCAGGAAATATTAAAGGGATATTTTAGGCAGAGGAAACTATCCTAGATGGTAGCACAGAATTTCAGAAAAGAACAAAAAACAATAAAAAAGTAAATAAGTAGCAAAATATTTTTAAATCAAAATGTATAAATAAAAATACTTAAAATGAATGTTAAAATTACTAGAGAAAAACAGCATATTAAATATTATGATTAATTAAAAAGAAAAAACCACAGAGGAATAAAAGGACAAACAATAGATAGAAATAAAATAAAAAACAAACAAAAATCAAACAACAAAATGATAGATATAAACAAGGTACATTAAATATAAATGGACTAAATCTCCAATAAAAAAACAAAAAAAGATTTCAATGAATTTTTTTAAAATCCCAGAGATATGTTGTATACAAAGATGACATCTAAATATTAGGAACACAGAAGTTTGGGAACAAAGGGTTGGAAAAAGAAAGCTACTTTATGAATATATGACACATTAGATTTTAAAGGCAAGGCAAGAGGTATCACTAAAGAGTGGCATTTTATAATAAAACACCCAGTTGGATAAAAATATGACAACCCCCCAAAATTACATTTCATTTCATTTCATAATTAGGAGGCACTTGTTGATCCTATGAGGTGCGGTAGCTGCAGAAACCAGGTTGCTGAGAATTTAGAGATGAGTGAAAACAAGTAGGGACTAGGAGTATAGGCTACATTTTCGGTGCTTGGATGAGAAGGAAAAAAAGGGATAAGTCATGAGCTACCAAAAAATGAAGGTCTGATCAGATGAGAGAGACTTGGGTGTAAGTTGAACTTACAACGTGAAAGGCTTTGGAGACATTTTGGAAAAAATATTGTTACTGTACAGTACATTGCTCATCTGTGTTACACTGAGTGTAAAAGGAGGTTTGTGTCATAGCAGAGCACCAATGGCAGTTCTGCCTTTTTCCATTCACACTCTGACCTTGGACAACTCAGTCATCCTGTGTGTCTCTATTTCTCCTTTTGTAAAATGAGAATATTAATACTGACTTTATAGAGTTATTGTGAGAAGTAAATATAATTTTTAAAAGAAAGCACTTTGTAAATGAAGTGTTATAAACATAATAAATTAAAAGATAAATGCAACTTCCAAAACTAGAAAGAGACATGATAAAGCACATTGATAAAAGTATTAGAAATTCTATTCCCATTTGAATTTAAGAAAACTAAGTTTTGCATACATACTTGGGACAATGTCTATATTTTCTTGCTGTATAGTGCTTTGTCTATAAAGCATAAATATTTCTCTGGGCTGAAATTTTTCCAAGAATCCAGACTACCCCATTGTTTTCATTCTTAGGAGTGCCCAGGACGCCAGAGTGTGCTTCACCATGCATATGTATCTCCCATCATTGTGATTTCCTTGCCAATTGGATCCATTCTACTCTGGAAACCCCATGAGTTCTGATAAGAGAGTTTTTGTGTTTATGCAGGAAGATAATTGAACAAAACTGCTTATAAAAATAGATTTCTACTTAGTATTGCCTTGTCACAGAACATAACAGGAAACAATCCCAACTATACTTTGGCAGATGACAGGAGCCAAGCAAACACTGCGGTAGGGAAGTTTCTAGGCAGATACAGAACCCAAGGCATAAAAAACTAATATTTCTACTACATAAAATATTAAACCCTACATGGCATCTTCCTAGCATTTTCAGCAAATTCAAAGACACTTAAGAACAGACCACAGCCTTAAGTTATAAATTAAAAAACAAGGAATAATTCTCCCTTATGGGGAAGTCATTTCTCCTCCATGTTCTTGTCTTACCAAGCTCAGGAAAATCTTGATGTGGTTAATGATGCTAGTGGTGGCCACCATCACTTCCTTGGGGAAGGTTATCCTTAATTTAAGTTGGTTGCTCCAATTCCTCAGCCTCCCTTGTTGTGTAATTTCTATGAGAGCTCAAACATTTTTGCTAGACAAGCATCCTTCTTTAACCAAATGTGGGCCTAAATGCAAGGGAAAAACAAAGAGTACAGTAAGCAATAAGCACATCAGCAGGCTAGGTGCTGAGCATACTCATCTAAGAGTCAGAAGGCAAAAGTCTTAAAAAATACCCTTTGCACAGTATTCTTAGGAAAATCACATTCTAGCTTCACCTCCATATTCCCTTCTCTAATTTTTGAACCTACCACATAAGGTCACAAACAATATGGTAGATTTTTACTGTATCATCTTAGTTAACTTGAAACTAAATAGCCCAGAATTTCCTTGCATAAATAATTTGGGCTAAGGTTGGCCACGAGGAAAATCTGTGTGTGATGCAGGAGGCAGAAGTGAAGTAGACATTGTGCTCTAAGGGTAACATTGGTTAAATTTGCTTGGCAGATTTCAATTTGTTCTGACTTAATGCTCCATGTACATCTCTCCTTCCTGACAATTGACCCTACCGGATATCAGAAACCCAGGCCAACAAGAGTTTCTTCATTGTGAATTTAGCCATAAAGAGCCAACAACCTATGTGGACTCCTATACTAATTCGACTCCAGCACCCGAGAGTGACTCCTTTCAAGTTCCCGATCATTCATCAACACCATATTAATTAGGGATATTTTCTCTGATTTTTTTCAAACTTTTACTCCCCAGCTCCTCTGAAAACGGTATGAGCCTTATTTTATACAATAAATTTCTTATTTCATAATATTCATAGTGATTTTGTTTCTAGGATTGAACCCCAACTGATACAAGAGGATAAAATAAAGTAACAGTTGGTAAAAGCAAAAAGGGCTTTATTTTACTTTGTTTTGTTTTAATTGTAAAAAATAATCCTGCAAGTCTATGAAGACAAAAAAAAGAAGAAATTTCAAAATGTCTTTAACACAAACATAATAGCTGGGCCTGACTTGATTTGCATGACCTGGAGCAAGAATAAAAATGAATGTTCACATATCATATTATTAAATATACATAAATTATAAATCAAACTAAAACATCAAGTAAAACATACTCTATTTTCCTACCTTGAAATATTATATCTTCAAATATTAAAAATTCCAAAATATAGATGAGTTTATGATTTTATATGCCTTAAATGTCAAATTAAACAATTTTTAGCCATTTTAATTACTACACAAGTTTTTATTGATTTCAACTTGAAGCAACTATGATGAGACAGTAATAACTGAAATTGTCAATAAAATTCTGAAAGCAATAGTTATATTCAGAAATAATGAGTTTTTCATGTCACCTTCAAATGTAATGGAGACACACAATGAATTGTCCTTATGCATTACAAAATGTTTCAACTTTTTCACAAAAGTTACTATTACTAAGATCATGATTTTTGTTGTCTTTTTTAGTTAATGCTTTAAGAGAATTGTATATCTACAAATATAAATTCAATGTGAATTTTTATAATGATAAATAGTCTTTAGCTTCCAAATTTAACTATTACAAATATCAGGCTCATTCAGTTATGTTTCTAAGTAGGATGCTGTAATGGTTAATTTTATGTGTCAACTTGTCCAAGCCATAGGTGCCTAGATTAAACATTATTTCTAGGTATGTCTTTGAGATATGTCAGATGAGATTAGCGTTTGAACTGGTACACTCAGTAAACTAGATTGACCTCCCCAGTGCAGTGGACATCATCCAATTCGTTGAGGTCTAAATAGAACAAAAATCAAAAAAAGGAGGATTCATTCTCTTCCTGCCTCCCTGTTTGAACAAGGATATAGTTCTTCTCCTGCCTTGGATTAGGATTTACGTCATTGGCTCCTCTGCTTTTGGATTTAGACTGGATTATACCATTAGCTTTCCTGGGTCTCTAGCTGGCAAATGGCAGATTGTGGGATTTCTCAGCCTCCATAATCACATGAGCCAATTCTTCATAATAAATCTCTCTCTCTCCACACGCATGCATGTGCACACACACACACACACTATATATATATATATACGTATGTATATATATATATATTAAACATGTATGTGTGTGTATACACGTACATATAAAATAGGTTCTGTTTCTCTGGAGAACGTTACCTAATATAGATGGTGTAGTTTGTGTCTGACCAAATTCAGTAAAGAAAATAGAAAAAGTCAGATAAAATAAAAAGAACTTCTGTTAAAGTCATCAGAGAGATGTAGAGACAAAAAATTTTAGCCTAGAGAGGCTAAAATTCTGGGAAAGTAGGAATCCTGGAGTGGTAGCTGACAGATCTAGAGCCATTTTTCTCTGGAGCACTTGTTGGTTTGATGCAGGCAAAGCTGACAACTTCAAGGTGTCAAATATACATAAAATTAGAATTTCCAAAATAAATGAAAGAGTAGATGTTTTAGAGGAAGGGCAGAAAAATATTTGAACAAAAAATGATAGAAATATTTTCCAATCTGATGAAACCAATATACCTATACATCTAGGAAAAAAAAAAAAGAGAACAAACCCCAAGCACACAAAATATAAAGAAAACTACAGGAAGTCATGTTACAATCAAATTGCTACAATGTAGTGATAAAATCTTAAAAGGAGCCAGAGAAAAAGACATACTACATAGAGAACAATAAAAATAAGAATGGCAGCAGATTTCTTGTTGGAAAAAGTATCTGAAGACACCAAAGCAACATTTTTGAATAACTAAAAGAGAGGAGATGGCCTAAATCCTATGCCTATTGAAAATTGCTTTCAAAAGTAAAGGCAAAAATTAAGTTTTTTTTTCAAACATATAAAGATGAAAGAATTCATCATTTGTGCATCCATCCCATAGGCAGTAGTAAAGGAAGTCTTTCTAGAAGGAGAAAAATGATAACAAATGAAAATATGGATCCACATAAAGAAATGAAGAAGAGCAGAAATGGTAATTACCTGAGTAAATATACAAATCTTTTCTTATCATTTAAATAGTTTTAAAATATAATTGATTGTGTAACCAAATAATAATAATAATCTAGTGTGAGTTTTATGACAGTTCAGAAGTAAAATATGTAGCAATAGCACAAAATCCAGGAAGGGAGAAAGAGAAGTATAATATTCACAAGAACATCACAACATGTGAATTTATTGAAATGTTATATCATTTGAAGGTAGGCTATGGTAAGGAAGAAATGTAACAATAAACTCAAAAACAACCACTAAATAGCAAAATAAACAGTTATGCTAATAATCCAAGGAGATAAAATAGAATTATAAAAAATACTCAATCTAAAAGAAGGAAGGAAAAACTGGAACAAAAAACAGATGATACAACAACACAACAAATAGAAAGCTGATAAATTTAGACTTAGTCATCTCAACAATTGCATTAAATGTAAATGATTTAGATACACTTTTTTCAAGCCACAGATTGTTAGAAGATCTTAGTAAAATCTAACTATATGCTTTCAAAAAGAAACACATATGCAACATAAAAGTACAAATAGGTTAAAAGTAAAAGGATGAAACAGGATGTATTTTAGTAACAGTAATCAAAATAAAACTGGAGTGGCTATATGAGTATCAGACTAAGTAGATTTTAGAGCAAAGAATATGAACAGGGATAGAGTCATTTAATAATGATAAAAAAGTAAATTCAGCAGGATTACATAACAATTATTAAATGTTTATATATCTATTAACAGAGTTCAACATACATAAAACAAAAACTGACAAAACTGCAAGAAAAAAATGGATAATTCCAAAATTATAGTCAGAGACTTCAATATTCTCTAAATAATAACTGTTAGAAAACTAACAGAAAATCAGTAAGGCTATAGAAGATTTTAACACATTGTTGAAAGAAATTAAATAAGTTAGGAATATATACCATCTTCTTGGGTTGCAAGAATATAATTAAGAACTGACCTATAAATTTAAATAGATATATAGATTCAAATGTATTCCAGGTAAAATCCAAAAATACTACTCTTACAGAAATTGACATGCTAATTCTAAAGTATACAGAAATGCAAAGGACCTAAAATAGCCAAAACAGCTTTTAAAAAGAACAAAGTTGGGAAACTAATGCTACTTGACTTGAAGACTTACTATAAAGCTATAATAATCCAGAGTGTATTATTGGCACCAGGATAGAGAAATAGACTTAACAAAACACCATACAGTGTCCAAAAACAGACCTGCTCATATATGGACAACTAATTTGGCAAAGATACAAACTTAGTTCATTGGGAAATGATGAAATAATTGGATATTCATCTCCAAAAAAATGGCAAACTTTGATTCACGTCTCACATCATATATCAAAATTAACTCAAGATGGACCATAGTTCTAAATATAAAGTCTGAAACTATAAAATTTATAAAGGAAAACATAACAGAAAATTATCCTGTGTTAAGCAAAGTGTTGTTAGAAATGACCCTAAAAGTGTAATCCATATAAGAAAAAAATGGCAAAGTGGACTTTATCAAAGTTAAAAACTTCTGCTCTTTGGAAGACACTGTTAAGAGAATGAAAAGACAGAGAGTAAGAGAAATATTTACAGATCATATGTCTGATAAAAAACATAACAAAATACATATAACACCCTCAAAACTCAATAATAAAAAAGCAAACTGATTTTTAAAATGGGAAAAACATTTGACTGGGTATTTTCCAAGGAGATATTCAATGGCAATTAAGTCAATAACACCATTAGTCATGAAAATGAAAATAAAAATAAAAATGAGATTTCATGACACACTTATATACCAATTATATTGATGTATAAAAAGACTGATCATATCAAACATTGACTACGCTGTAGAGGAACTGGGACTCTGGTACTCTGGAGGTGAGAATGTAAAATATAACCACTTTAGAAAGTGGATTGTCAGTTCCCTTAAATATTAAACACATGCCTATGGTATAATCTAGCCATAGCACTCCGGAGTATTCCCCCAAGAAAAAAGAAAGCCTTTGTACATACAAAGGCTTGCACATGAATGTTCATAGCAGCTTTATTTGTAATAGCCAAACACTGGAAACAGTCCCAATGTCCATCAACAGGTGAATGGATAAGTTGTGCTATATCCACTACTGAGGAATCAAAAGGAACAAACTATTGATATGTGCATACATTAGCATGGATGAATCTCAAAATAATTATCCTAAGTGAAAGAAGTAAGATAATAATGATACAATCTGTATGATCTTATTTATATACATTTCTAAAAAATACAAATTAATCTATTGTGACAGAAAGCAGATCAGTTTTGCCTATTAACTGGTGGAGAATAGCAGGGAGCATCAGGCTGAAAGACTTAACAAGTCCAAGGAAAGTTTTACTGGTGATGGATATGCTCATTATCTTGATGGCAGTGATAGTTGAGTGGATTTATACATCTGCCAAAATCATCAAATTGTTCACTTTAAATATGTGCTGTTTATTATATATCAATTATTGCTCAAAAAATCTGTTCTAAAAATCAAATATAAGGAATAAATCTGATTAAATATCTATAGAAACTCTACAAGAAGAGAAAATGTAACTGACAGAAATTAAGGAATACTGAAATAGATGAATAATTATGCCATTTTCACAAAAAGAAAAGTCAATATTGTAATGTCATCTCCCCCTTAAACTGATCTATAGATTGAAGTCAATCTATGTTTAAATTCGTGTGTGTGTGTGTGTGTGTGTGTGTGTGTGAAAATTAAGAAATAGATTTTAAAATATATATGTCCTTTACATTTTTTGTCAAGTTTATTTCTAAGTATTTTGTATTTGTTGATGCTATTGTAAGTGGTAGTTTTGAACTTCTTTTTGGATTATTAACTTCTAGTATATATAGAAAAATGGATTTTTGTTTATTAATCTTGTATCCTGCAACCTTACTGAAGTCACTTATTATTTCCTGTACGGGGTTTTGGGGATTATTTAGGATCTTCCTGCACGCGAGATTAAATTAAAACCACAATGTGATACTATTATACCCCTACAAAAATGTCTGAAGTGAAAATAGCAGAAATAACAGGAGTTAGCAAGGATGAAGGATAACAGTAGCTCCCATACAGTGCTCAGAGTGTGTGTGTGTGTGTGTGTGTGTGTGTGTGTGCGCGCGTGGCCAGGGAGAATTGGGGGCAGTAATAAATTAATACAACCACTGTGGAAAACTGAAACTAAACCTATGCATACCTTATTATCCAGCAATTCTACTCCTTGGTATATACCCAGAAGAAATAAGCATATAGATTTACTAATAGACATGAACGTGAATATGCATAGCAGCACTATTCGGTAATGTTTCCAAAGTGGAAACAGCACAAATGTCCATCTACAATAAACAGGATAAACGTATTTTGGTATTTTCATGCAATAAAATGCTGTATAGCAGTGAATGAATTCTAACTATATGCATCTGTTGGGGGAAATCATTGGCTGCCAATTGATCAGGGAGATAAACCCGGGCAACTGGCAGCTCCTCACACTCTCCCCTGTCCTTGGAATGTGCACTTGCCTTCCCCGCTCCCAGAAGCTGCCCCACGGACATAGCCTTGAAATAGTGATGTGTTGTTGAGACCATCTGGGTAGTATACACGACTCAACTCGGTTAAGACCACTAATTCAACTTAGAGGATTTGGTCGGTGAGTGCAGAATCTACTTGTCTTGCAGCCTCCCAAGACATATGTAAGTTCCCTTGCTTTAATAAACCTGCCACCTTTCAATCTGGGATGGTCTGCCTCCTTCAGTCTCCCTGCTCTGTGTGTGTCGGGAGGCCAGTTTCAGATTACATGGGGAAAGCCCCTGAGGCTGGGAACTAACAGCATCAGTATAAATGGATTTCAAAATATTGAACAAAAGAGTACTATATGGGATTCCATTACATAAAATATTAGACAGCCACAGCTATAGTGATAGAAATTAAAATAGTAGATCCTCTTGGCAGTGCTGGTGATCCATAGTGACTAATTACATAGGTATGCTCAGTTTGTGAAAACTCAGTGGGCCTCACGCTTGAGATTTGTCCACTCAAATGCTCCATGCATTCCAAGACATTGTTTGTACGTGATGTCAGCAGTTGTACATGCCAAAGACCCTCCATGGCCTTGGCATGCAGTCACCTTTCATTTCAAGGTCAAGGGGCAGGAGATGCAGGAGAAATATCCATTTCCTTGGGGCCTAAATGATATTAGTCACGAGAGCAGATGTTTAGGGTTACAGGTCACAAGTGCCAGGTCCCAACTGACAGATGGTCTATGTGCTTTACATTCAATGAATTTCTGTGTTTGTGACATACAGGGCTCTCTCAAACACAGGGCCCAGAGCAGAGGCTGCCCTTACCTGGCGCCAACAGGGTTCTGATCCGGTTAGAATTTACCTGGTACGTTTGTGTGTGGGCTAAGGTGTTTGCTTGCCACTTTTATTCATCTGAGGATTTGGATTTTTATCCATTGCTTCTAAATATTTTTCCCATTTTTGAGGGTATTTTCTCATAAAATCCTATTTCTTTGCTGTAATACCATCAGGTTGTATCTAAGAATGTTTAAACTCCAGTAAAAAGAAAAAAAAAGAAAGAATAATTTGATCACAAGTAAATGTGGACCTCATTTAAACCCACTGATTTGTTATATTCATTTAATTAACTATACCCCATTTTTGCATCCCCTACAATGTGTAGAAACCTGTAAAGTTCTAACCTGCGGTCTTTTAGCTGCCTGTGTTGATTCTTAAGTGTCAGATTCAGTGTCAATTCTATATATGATCAATTCACTGCTAATTAGATGTGTTTGCATTCTGGAATTTCTTATATCATGGGAATAAACCCCCAGAGGCTTGAGTATGGAGAAAGGACTTAAGGAAGGGACCTAGATTCAGAGAGGTGTGTCACTAATTTATCGCTTCTGCAGGCAGGTACTCACCCAGATCATCAGAGAAAAGCGTGGCATGGCTTTGCTTTGTACTCTGTTAGCCAGTGGATACCACCCTGTTCCAGGTCCCCCCCTCCCCCCAAAGGAGGAGACAGGCTTTTTAAAAGTAATGCTCTGAGGAGTCTCCTGGGTAGCCAAGAGAGACCTGGCAGAAAACTACCGGCATGGGAGACAAACGATTTAGAGTGGGGGGAATGAAGAAATAGAGAGGAAGCGAAGAGGGAAAATGAGAAATTTCATTTATCCTTACATTACAGCAAGATATTCTGTGGGCAACCATGCCTTATTTCAAAGTAAAAGAGAGGAACAACTTTTTGAACTGTATAATTCTTCATAGTATATATTAAACACCTTGCAAAAATCTATTTATAAGCACCCAAAAGAACATGAGGAATTGAGAAAAAGTACAGAAAACAGTGTGTCTGTCTAATCTATTTTTTTTTCTCTCACAGAGTAATAGCATTGCTGAATCAATAGTTATAATTAGCCTGATTGTCCAAATGGGACTGGGTGTAGTGTAGATGCAAAGCAAATTATCATTGTTAAATTTCTAGTCCTGGGCTACTAGGCAAACGTCTCCACAACGGAGAAGGCAGAAGAAAGGGTTTAGCTTATTTTGGGTGTACAAGAGGCTTCTCATGAGCAATGCTTCTGTCATCCTACAGGGCAAAGGGACTGGTATGCACTGATATATCGAATTCCTCATGGATGTCATGCCTGGTCCCCTTTCACATCTTTATTAATTACTTAGATAAAGGTCAACTGTCGGACTCTTGTGTATGAAGAGGAGAGTTTTCCCGTCAAGTCTGTCACTCCCATTGGAAAGTGTATCTTCTCCCCTCCTCATACAACTTTACACCCCCAAACATCACATACCTGGCCAGACTTTCAGTAAAGTTTATTTTAACAAAACTCAACTGAAATGGGGCAAAAATAAAAATAAATAAATCTCTGAAGATATGGGAGGAAAGGAAAGGAAATTACCAAGCTAATTATCAAAATTATCAAGAAAGTTGCATCTATTCCTTCTTTATCTCCTCTACTACTGCTGAAAGTTCTGGCCTTTCATTATTTCTTGCTTGAATCACTGTAAAAGTGCCATATTCCTAAGACAGACTCTTTATATTCATCTGGACTTGCTTCTGGACATGTTTCATGAACATAAACTTGACTGCTACTTCGCTGCTCAAAACCATTCGTCCCTCCCGAACTTTTTATCCAAGCACATAGGTCCTTCGCAATGGATCCAATCTTTCTCCCCGAACACCCCTCCCACAACCACAGAATACCCTCGATTCAGAGCTACAACTTTCTTTCGCTTCAATATGAGGCTTCCAGTTTCTGTGTGATCCTCTACAAGGGCAATTACAGACTGCAGACGATTGAAAGTATTTATTTCAGAAATCACCTCACCACAAAACTACTTTTTTTAATTGGGAAGATATAATGCAACCTGAATTTTTATTTGAATATTAGAGAAATCATTTTCCATTCATTAATTTTTAAGTTATCTAATTTTAATAGATATTTGTAGAACAGAGTAAAATATTTAAACTTCCGAATTTCTCTTTTCTTCCCCAAGTTTTTTGTTACTTTATACATGCTATACCAAAAAACATATCACGAAAAATATGGTCATCCTGGGGATAAGATTCCTTTCATGTTTATTCTGCATTCTCATCCCAGTTCAAATAAAATCTATTAATTAAATTCTACGTGACTTAAACTTTAATATAAGCTAATTCTCTGGTTATAGGTATCTGCTACAAAAATATTTTGTGGATCTTCTGTTTTTAGAAGTCCATATAGGCATCTAAACATCCAAGGGAAAAAAATTACCCAGAAGGACCTTTTGAAATACTGCAGGGGCTTGATTACCTCTTGTATAGGATCTGCCTGTGACATTTTGCCCTTCTAAGTATTAAATCAGTCTCCAATACGAAAGTAAATACATGGTCACAAAAGTAAACATCTGATTTCCATGTAAAGAAAACACAAGTGATTTTAAAGGTCGATTACAGAAGAATAATTTTTCTATTACTCATCTAGAATTTTTATATATTTGAAACTAGCTTCAGTTTAAGACAATTTCACCCACATCTGGTTATAATCTGCATTTTCCTTATCCAAAATAATGATATTTGATAGAAAAAAATCGAACACTGTATGAAATTTTAGAGTCTACATATATATAGCTCAGCTAAAGTCCACATTCAGCTAAAAGTTCGGTAGATCATAGATTTGCTGATTCTTTTGTTCTTCGCCCAATAGAATATTTATTCAACAGATGACTACTGGCATTGTTAGAAGGCAGTAATGCATCTAAACCATGTTTGCTTAGCCTAGCAAAATAATAAATTGTGCTGTGTTTATCCTTTTGTTTCAAAGGCCAACTGTTGGCTTTATTTAATACCCTCTTAACATGCTAATAGCTCTTAATGGTCACATCAGCCATCAGTTAAACAAACCATTAGGTTGAGAAAAGAAATTTCAATAAAGGCAATTCACTAATTTGTTGATTGTTAATGGACATTAGCCCATTCAGGACCTTAGCCTAGACATATAGTTTAACTCAGAATCTATTATAGCAGTTTCTCTATACATAGCAAAGGGGCTAATTCAGCATTCTAAGTACTTCTATTTCCACAAGACATGCTACCTAGATTTTTATATGCAAATTCGATGTTTTTAATCTGCAACATACACATAAAAAAAGAACCTACCAAAAATAAATTGACTTTCAAATTATATAATTTTCACACGTTTTATGATTAAGGATAAATTTACAAGGGTCTTCTTAATCTCGTTCTCAATTATTAAAGCACTGTTCCTGCTATTTTAGTTTTAGAGCTAGTCATTTCTGTTTTAGATTCAAAGTACCCTTTATACAATCAAAACACCACATTATTATGCCAGAAAAATGGAAGTCAAAGACATTTTTATAAATAAGATTTTGCAGTTCACTTCATGCTTGCCTTCACTAACAAGAGTTTAAATTTGTTTATTTAATTTTTAAAATACAAATGGGATTGATGACTATTTTCAGAACATTTACTCAAAATCTGATATTTGAGGGCATAAAGAAAAATTAATGCACAGTTCTTCAATTTTAAAAGGTAAGTTAAGATACTTCTGTGTTTCTTTTCATAGTGGAATTATTCTTCTTGTGATAATTCCAGGAGGTGTATAAAGCGACCCAGAGCCCCTTTACTTCAGTGTAAACTCAATTATATACATTGACAGACACCAAAGCACACACATGACTGTGGAAAATCATTTAATTGTAGTCATATTTTACACATGCCATTCACATTGTCCTATAATAGGGTAACTAGTACACAATTAGATTTGGCATGTGGTATGAAAGTCAAGCAATGAATGCATTCAAGATAGCACTTTCTTCTTTCCTCTGTCTTGAATGATTGCTGAGGTGAGCCTGAAGACTACTTGTGCTTTGAGGGAATTATCATCATACCTTATCATAATTTAATATTTTAAAACAATCCATGGTGAAGAGGTTTCAGGTGATTAAAACAACCAAAGATTTAGGGATCAAGTTTCTCAGCTTTGAAATTTGAAGAAAATATCTTATGAACATGCAATGTCCTCACAAACAAAATGATTCTTCTTCGTGCCATTTAATCATTTCATTGCCTCAAAATGTAGAAACAAAATGTCCTGGTCATGCAATCACCTAATTACCATGACTGGACCACTTAATGGATCATGTGTGCACATTTTTAAAACCATAATACTCTAATGGAAAATACTCTAATGCATTTTATATAAAGCTCCAAATTTAAACTAAATGAAGTGTCTAAATTTTAATTTTCTTCTTTTTATCTTTGAAAAGAAAAATTACTAAAAGTAGATACCATTGGGTAGCAACCCCTATGTTTATGTATTAAACTTACACAACTTTTCCTGACAATTTCTTAGGACATTAATTACTAGCCTATTTTAATCTATACACCATATCTTACTTGTACGATACTACTATTTCATGTGCTATGTTGTACTTTTAACATATACTGAAACTTTATATATGATTTTAACATAAATATATAAAATTTCAACATATTTATTGAAAAAAATCAATATTTCTCAATCTTGAAATATCATAACTACCATTTCAATAACCTAATTAGTATTCAACAAAATAATCCAACTAATCATTGTATTTACTCAGGAGTTGAGTTCATAAACATTGATTAAAATGTAGGCTTTGCAGGGTTGCTGTGAGAATTAAATATGATACATAATATAGTAAAGTATTAAGACTCCCTAAGATTTAGATAGCTATCTGGCTATAAAAAATAGAACCTAGATAGTAGAAACCCAGAGTGGGAGAGGATGATTATGCTCTATTTATGGAGGGGAATGAACCATTTCCAATAATTAGTAAAACAGAGCAGGTCCTTTTATTTACTCTTCCCTCAAGCTGTCTCTTATTCTACCTTAAAATCATACTCATGTTTAACTTGTTATTCTGCTCACAAGGAAACCAGCTGGGAACATAGGGTTCATTTTTCATTCCAGCATTGATACTGAGATGATAAGTTGGCAACTGTAATTGTTTCTCCCCCATAGCTCATTACAAAGTCCCCATGTTGATCTATCAAGTCACGGAGTAATTCAATTGATTGATTTGAAACTATTATTGGATTCAATGGCCTTCAATTGCCTCTCTTTCACAAAGCAAATATTTTTAGCCAAGAGATATTTTACTTGACCAGTATATGAGCTTAATCTGATTAATTAACTAAGATGCTGAGTTCTGTTGTATTATGAAATCTACACCAACCATCATTGTAAATGCTAAATACAACCAGTGGGGGGAAATGTCAATGGCTTGGAAAATCTTACCATAATCTTACCATCTAAGAGTTGTTATACACCCAGCCCTGACATCTTATCAGTTGATTTTGTATTTACCACAATTCTAATCATGGCCCCTTTGTCCAATCCTTCCCTTAAATTTCAAAAACATTTATTCTTTTTCTCAACATTGTCCCATTGTTCCCAATTATGTACTTTGGAACTTACTTATATGGCAGCCTCCCAGCCAGGATGAACCTGCCTAGGGCCAGTACATCTTTCTGCATTTGTCCTAGGAGCACAAACTCTTTCTTTCAGCTGCCCGTGACCCTGTTTTCTGTCTTCTTCAATAGGGTTTACTTTATGACCATTATCATTTGCTGATTCTAAATTTCCTCTCTTTTCATTTCATTCATTTATTAATTCAAGAAATATAATTGAGCACCTTATTATGTGCCAGCAGTGCTCAAGATTATAAGAAATCAGCAGTGAATTTAAAAACCAGAGATAGCAGGGGTACCTGGGTGACCGAGTTGGTTAAGCACTCAATTCCTGATTTTAGCTCAGGTCATGATCTCAGGGTCGTGAGACTGTGCCCCGTACCCAGCTCCATGCTCACTGTGGAGTTTGCTTGAGATTCTCTCTCTCCCTCTCCCTCTGCCCCTCCCCCTGCTCTCTTTCTTTCTCTCTCTCTCTCTCTCAATAAATAAATAAATAAAATCTTTTAAAAAATAAAGAAAATAAAGACCAGAGATAGCAGAGAAAGCAGAGATTAATTATAGTTTTGAATAATTTCTGGTACAGAGAACTGGATCCAACCATTCTGAGTTCTCTTACTTTCCATGCATTAAGTTCCTTCACTAATGATTTGATTACTTAACTTATAAGGAGTTTTCAGGAACATTTCACCAAGAACACTTCCTAATTTGGTTAAAGAACTCTGGTAAACTTGTTAAAATCTTGAAAGGTGATTCTCCTAGAAATTTTGTAATGATTGATGGGAAGAAAATGGCATTATAATATTAGTTCTTCCTTTTGCATGTGTAAGACATAGCTAGAAATTACTAAAGTATAATCAGTCTTTTTATTTTTAGACTTGATTATAAAGCTGGTTTTGCCTATAACTATAAAATGAAAAAATATTTCACATTGTATAATACAACCATAACTAGACATTACACCTTGAAATAGCTAAACCCAGTAAGGTAGAATGTGAATCATTTTATTGAGTTTTAGGATATAGGAGAGGTCACAAAATGGCAACTGAGGAAGATGAAAATTTCCCTCTGGTCAGGTGATTTTTAAATTTTTTATTATATTCTTTATTGGTACTTTTATGTAATATTCCAGAATCTGTTTTTGCTTATAAATTAGAAGAGTAGGAATAAAAGACCAGATTTCCAATATGGGACTATCCATTGGCACCTGAGTGATGGTCATCCTCCTCCGTTAGGTAGAGTATGCACTCTCCAGATGACCACAATACCACTTCTTATTGCCTGATACAGGGCTTGTTTCATTCATGTTTATTATTTATCTAATCCTATAAGCATTTATGTTGTGGACCATGACCCACATTAAAGAGTGTGTTGATCCACTGAATATTGGAATTCCAAATTTAAATTAATTGAGGCAAAAAGTAGGAGGCTCTCCCAAGTAGCATTCAGTCTGAAAATTATTCTAATACTACCCAAATCCAAAGAATGGTTCCATATTTCCCAGCATATTTGAGTGGAGGCAACATTTTATAGTATACATTTTTGTAAAGGAAGCATTCATTGCAAAAGTGGGAAAGCTGTAAAGCAGCATGCCATAAAGCCACTGGACTTTACTAAATGGTCTCTGAGCAATAGTAAGATTCATTCATTCTCAGAACGAATTCTCTGGGGGACCTGTTGTCACCTCAGATACAAGTGAGCAGGCTAAAGTGGTTTGGTATGGCTTGACATGCAACTAGCAAGGGATAAGATGTAACCAGCAAAGGACACAGATGATGGTCAGCTCCAAGATGGCTTGTATCAGCTTTACTGGGGTGTGGAACACAGACTACGACCAACAATGCCTTTCACATAGTAAACCTTCAATAAATATTTTTCAGATAAATGGATAAACGGATACAAAGTTAACTAATTAAAAAATGACTCCCAAATTGTGAATATTTGTTAGCCATTTCTCTCAAGGGTTACATTTATCCCCAAGTCCCTAGTAATTTTCATTGACCATGAGAATCACATTGAAGTCTTAGCTAAACATTATTTTTATTTTGTTAAATAGAAGTTTTTACTCCACCTATTTATTAATTTCTATATAGTTTATTAGATATTAACAGTTATTTCTCAGTCAATCCTTCTTTATTGTCTTTAGGAGGTCTTGAACAACAAATAGCCATTTGAATACATAGAAAGAAAGCTCACCTTTAATGTTTACAGACATTATTCCAGAGTACTGGTAGTAAGCAGCATACCTTATTACGTGGTACCTAATCTATATCTACTTCCATCTGATTGTAATAAGCACATCAAGTATGCTATAGTCAACCACCCTGTGAAATTAGTTACAAGTAGTGGAGGCAAATAAAATTAAATAGACTTTTTATACGGACTATAAAATGCCAGAGTTAGAAGGCCCTGGTGTCAGTCTTTGTATTTCCCAGTACTTCTCAGCTAGAGATGCTGGAATGTCCTACCACAGGCCCACCTACATTTGGTTTCTTGGCTGCTGTGTTAGAAGTGCTCTCTGAAGTGGGGTTCAGACCACTTAGGTGAGATCCTAGAACTTCCTCTTTGATCCCCAACTCATTGTCCATGAATTGATTGTTCAAACCACATTATGGTCTTCAGCCTGATGCTGAATACAGTTCAAAGCTAAGACCCCTACAGCCCTGACCCAGCTGTTACTGGTCTCTCCTTGGATAACTCCAAGTTTGCATAGTTCCTTTGCACAGTGCACTGTCTGCTACTGCTGGAGACAGCAATAGTTATCAGGCCTTTTTCCTTCACTCCATTCCATCTCGCCCCAGGTTTGGCTGATTTATGACACCTCAAAACCTGATTCAAGGACTTCTACTCAAGAAGGATCTATGCGGACTCACTTTGAAGCATTCCTGATGTTCCAAACAGAGAGCATTAAGAGACAAATAAAAAGAGGAGAAAAAACAGACATCATCAGGAACCAAACACAAAACAAAATGAGGCAAAACAAAAAGGCACATGGGAAGTGGTGAGAGGGGCTGAGGCCACTGCCTGCTCCATTTTGAGTTATAAGCAGAATAGGCATGGGATTTGGCTTTTTTGGGAAGCAGAAACTGACAGTGATCCCTACGAATCAGATCCAGTGTCTTGAAAGCAGGAGCTGGGGTGGAATTCCCTGCCCATGAGAAGAAGCTGAAGGCATAGCTGCCTGCCAATGCAGAGGCCTTGGCTAATCTAAGAGATCCATGGATATACAGCCATCATCACTAAGGGACCATAGCTTTGAAATGCCATGTGAGACCTGGTTCTAGATTAGAGACTCACAGTTTCCCTCTGTCCGGAATCCCCTTCCCACCATCACCATCTACCTGAGATCCTTCCCATCCTCCAAAGATCTGCTCAAATGCTATTTCTTCCATCGAACGCTTTTAGAACATTTTTACCAGACAGAAGTAGGATGTCTTCCCAGCAGTTTTTGATACCTGCATTTTGTGAAAGTGAAGTTTAAGTATATGCTGTGCTGGTAAGTCTGGCCTAGGCATATGAAGACCTCAGGCTGAATCCCAGTTCAGCCACTCACAACTGGATAATATGAATAGTAAACTAAGCTCTCTGACCTCCGTCTGCTTAGCTGTAAAAACAGGGTTGCTGTGAGGGTTAGCAGTAATGCAAGTTAGGCCATTAGCATGATGTCTGGCACGGAGTAAGCCTTCAGTGGATATGAACTACTCTTACCAGAGTTTTGGTGTACATCTTTCATACTATAAGATAAGATTTTGTGGGCAGATTTTATGTCTAAAGTGAGAAGTATGATAGAGTCAGACTTCCTCAGCTTTGCATTCTGGCTCTATCCCTTAGTGCCTATGTGACCATGAGTGAGTGCCACAGGTCGGCCAGGAACTGATATTGAAAAGAAACCCACCTTGAAAGAATAAAACATTCTGTTAGTAAAATCAAGATTTGTAAATCTATTCAGTTTGTATCAGAAATTAGTCAATAATACATATGGTTTGGAAAAAAAAAAGATAACACTTCACATCCATTAAAAATGGTATTCTATCTATAGAAAAAAGCAGTGTTGGTGAAGATGTAAAGAAATTGGAATCCTGTGCCCTGCTGGCAGGAATATAAAATGGTGCTGCCACTATGGAAAACAATGTGGTGTTTCCTTAAAGAAAGTTAGAAAACGGACTACCATATGATCCAGCAATCCCACTGTGGGCGTATACCCAAAACAACTGAAAGCAAGGACTCAGACAGATATTTGTATACTCATGTGCATAGCATCATTGCTCATAATAGCCAAAAGGTGGAAGCTACCAAAGTGCCCATCAACAAATGAATGGATAAACAAAATATGGCTTACACATACAATGGCATATTATTCAGCCTTAAAGAGGAAGAAAATGCTGACACATGCTACAACATGGATGGACTTTGACAATATTATGCTAAGTGAAATAAGCCAGTCACAATAAGACAAATATTGTATGATTCTACTTATATGTGGTACCTAGAGGAGTCAAACTGATAGAGAAAATGGGATGGTGGCTGCCAGGGGCTCAGGGGAAGGGAGAGTGGGTTGGAGTCTCAGTTTGGGAAGATGAAAGATGCACTGGAGATGGAGAAGGGGGGACGTGAATGCGCTCAACGTCGCTGATGTATTCATCTAATACGGTTAAGATAGTAAGTTTTATGTTTCACATGTTTTATCACAATAAAAAAGATGGTAAAATGTAGTGAACTCAGAGGTGTTCAACAGAATCACACAATTCCTTCATTCTTTTTCCTCCTGGCAAGTTTACTTATTATTGCTGCTTAACTTTTGTGTCAATGAGCTTGTATTTCTTTCTTATTCAAATAGGAAATTGAACGTTAGATAGAATTAAGACTATTAATTAAGACTATTAATCAAAGCCATGCCAAGTGTATTTTCTAAGGACTTTCCAGATTAATTTCTGATTCCAACACCCAGAACTGCCTGGTGATGTGTGAATTTTAGGGGAGAGTGAAAATGTGAGTTCACATTAACATCTGATCTCTGTTGTGAAAATCATCCATAGGTTAAAGAAACACCATTCTGAGTACTTTCCCACAAATAAGACACACACACACACACACCCACACACCCACACACACACACACACGGATCTAGCTGCAAATGATAATGTAAGCAGTTCCCTGTTAGGTATAATGCTTAGCAGAATAACTGTCTCAAAGGCAACACACATATACAGAGTAATAAAAGTGCTTTTTAAAAAGTTCTCTCTTCAGTGAGTTTCTAGGTGCAGTGAGGAATTTAGGTGGCGCCAGTGGGGAGCAAAATGCTATTTAAGGCTTCTCGGCTGGGGAGATATTTTCTGGTGTTTGTGCTGTATATATTTATCCCATCTGAAAGCTTGTCCCTCACACCTCTGTTTTTCTTTTTTGAAGTAAGTCTAATAATCTTTTTTCCTGAGGCAGACAGACAGGACATTTGTGTTTTCCCCACGGCATGTACGCTCCAAGGGCCACTCAATAATCAAGCAGTTAAAACAGACAGGACCTTCATTGCTCTTTCTTACTCTCCCTGCTAAGTCTGCTACCTCAGAGCCACATTTTCCTGGACATCTGATTATCTTTTATTCCCAGCATTCCCTTTTATTACCTCTAATAATTAATTTGACCCCTAAATTTTCCTCCAACATTCCTCCATGACCTCTTCTCAGTTTGGGGGACCCATGTTAGGCTGTGTGGAGGCCAAAAACATTTTGTCTATCGAGCAGAACAAGGAGGTGTCTTGCCCCACACTAGTCATCATAACTGACACAGGAGCTGAAAGTATATTCTGGAGTGGCAAATGATTTCAATAACAAAGAATTTATAATAAATCATGTTCACTGACCTTCATCTGGCAGTTAAGAAAAAGCTGATCTGCTTTTATTTATTTTGTTTAATTACCAGATACGCTTTCACATCTCAAGTATTATTAGAATACCTCTTGGCACCATTCCCATTCCCCAAGTTTGTTGGAAATACACAAGAAATAGGGGCAAAGGGCAGTGCGAAAGGCAGGAAATGAAGGAAAAGCATTCAGTGATGGGGGAAGGAGAAGCAGAAGAAAGATGAGAAATATATGTGGTGCCCATCCTGGGAAGATGACAGGAAGGACTAGATATAGGATCCTAGGTCGTGGTACCGAGCTACCTTCTTCCCTCACAATAGACATATGACATTCACAAAGAAGGGAAGGCAAACCAAAATGACTCCAGGGCAACTGAGAGTCCTCCACTTTGGTGTCTTGGTAAACAGAAATATTACACATTGTTTGCCACTAACAATATTTAACAATACTGAGGTTCGTGAATTATATTCTTTCCAAATTAAAGCTGATTTGAGTAATCTCTGCAGTAACATCCTTTTCACTCACTTTCTAGTGTGTTCTTGTGGAAACAAAAAAAGGGAGCTAGTTTGCAGGGAATTGTGTTTATACTGCTAAATATGATATCTCCATGTGTACTCAAGACTGAGGAGAGTGAACGTTTAAATAACTCACTTCATGACCTGTGTGCTTAAAACATGCCTTTAAAAGTATCAAGCCCCTTGCCTCATCACACATCCAAAAGTCTACAGCTGTCTATTTCTTATTTTCTGAAACACAAATCTTAGAAAATAAATGGGAGTTTGTGGCACAGCTGTGCATATCCTCCTGTATGTCTACAGAAGGGAAAAGAGGTTGGGCCAAGCTCTTCCTGTCTTCCTCCACACCTTTCTCCCATATTTCTTGTGTATCACTTGTGTGATCCTTTATGGTTATAAAGCTCCACTGTAGACTTTGATTCTTATAACTCTGAGGTAGATGGCTGTTACCTCACTTTATCAGCAGAGAAAGAAGTCCTCTTACACGGTGTTCTAAATGGGAGGAGATTTATGAACTACCATTCACGTGGAAAACTGCCTCCAAAAGCACAGCGCTTCTTATGCGCAAAAATGTGCACTCTTCCCTTATTTCTTATATTAAATCCAAGCACCTTTGCCTGGTTTTTAACTCGCCCCCCCCCACCCAGATCCATGGTGATACCTTGCTTCTCCAACCGTGTATTCCACTAGAGTGGAATTCCAAAGAGTCAAGCATGTCCC
The DNA here is from genome assembly GCF_003265705.2 of Callorhinus ursinus. Classification (NCBI taxonomy): domain Eukaryota; kingdom Metazoa; phylum Chordata; class Mammalia; order Carnivora; family Otariidae; genus Callorhinus; species Callorhinus ursinus. The sequence continues at coordinate 33,454,354 of NW_027397068.1, read as the reverse complement.
TAGAGGAGACTAAACACGTAAGAGCAATTAAGTGTGCCAGGCCTACCTCCATGAGGCAGGTACTATGGTCTCCCCAGTTTACTGATGAAACCATACATCTCATGAGAGAGAGAAGTGGGTTTTGAATTGAATTGTCTCTTTTGTGTTGCTATAGATCTTCCTGTAAGCCTCACATATGCCTTGTTAAGATGTCCTTCACAATTGTCATCTAATATTCCCTTGAGTTCACCAGTCCATCATGACCATACTCCCAGAGAAAAGCAGGCAAAACTACATGTTTACGGTTCTGACTGAGAAGATGAGTTCAGATGTTAGCAGACCCAGTCCAAGTGTCAGCAAAAGCCAAGTGTCAGCAGGCCCTGTCCAAGAAAAATATTTTAATTATATTTTTTAAAGAAATAAAATTAAGGTCAAAGAGGTGGCCTCACTTGTCTAAGACTAAATTCAGCTTTCAAGTGGGCTTATAAAATTGTATTTTCTATACTGCTCTATGAAAAAAAAAGCTTTCAGAGAATAAAAGATGGGGATTTATTACACTGCTATTACTTTGCAGCTTTTTATTATTATATTTCCTCTTAATTCTATTGAAAAATCCATACTGTTTGAAAACAGATTTTTTATTAGATTTTCAACTTATATTAATGCTCTCCACCACGTTTAAAATATCATAGCATTATATTTCACTCTTGGTTGAGGATAAAGGAGGAGAATCTATTCTTTTGCAGCCTTATGCATCTATTTCATGGAAATCAGCAAACACAGGGGTAGGCAAACATAAAATATATGTGTTGTTCCCACTTTTTAAAAAATCTAGTTTTCCTAATACTTTAACAAAGTGTCATATAAATACAAGTGTAAATTAGTTGAACATGGGTTTTAATAATTCTCTCCCCTATTTTCTCTGAACACCAATATTTTTAAATAGAGCCCTATAGTAAAGTTGATTAACAGCAGAAAGACGGCCAAAGACATAAAGATGATTGAATCAGTAGAGAATAAAGCAGGATGTAGATCCTTTGATATAGTTTAGAGAGGTTAAGTAGAAATAAAAGAAACAGAAAAATTTGATTTTGAACTAAAAAGGAAGAACATTAAATTAGATCAATATGGATATGGGAAAAAGAATGAAAGAAAACAAGATCACTCAACATCCACCTACAAAATGAATCTTGGCATTCATATTATACTAAGTAGAAAAGGAGACAATTTCAGGTCAATCTAAGCAAAAGTTAAACAGCATCTAATGTGGGAAAGATATGGAGGACCCAAAATTAAATCAAAATATGCCCCTCTCCTTAAGGTGATCTCTAACACAGGAAATACTAGAAATACATAAATATTTAAATTCAAAGAGGAGTATGCTCGGTGTTCCTAGGAATAGAATGAATAAATGTGATGTGGAGACAGTAGTTCCCTATTAACATGCATTATAATGTTAGAGAGTCACATCATGGGGTTTCAGCAGAGAAAAGGAAAACAAGAATCAATCAGGCCCAACACCTTTATTCTATAAATGTGAAAACTGAGAACCAGAGATGTTAGGGGCCAAAATTTCTTAAAACACACACAGCATTTGGTAACAATACTGTCTGGTCCGGGAACCCAAGTCTCAAAGTTCCATGTATATCGTTTTTGTCACTAAAAGCAGTGTTAAAATGATCCTTAACAAAACATGCTTAGCTACATGCCATAACTTTGTATTGTTAGCACTTCAGTGACATTGAGGATTCCCTCCCCAGCACCACAGAAAATATTTATCAATTGTGTTAACTTTTATAAATATGTTAGAAATTCAGACACATGGGGTGCCTGGGTGGCTCAGTCAGTTAAGCATCCGACTCTTGATTTTGACTCAGGTCATGATCTCAGGGTCATGAGACTGAGCCCTGCACTGGGCTCTGCACTGAGTGTGATGTCTGCTTAGGATTCTCTCTCTCTCTCTCCCTCTGTCCTTCCCCACTTTTTCTCTCTTGCTCTCTCTCTGAAAGAAAGAAAGAAAGAAAGAAAGAAAGAAAGAAAGAAAGAAAGAA